>NC_045148.1:22820282-23142429 GCF_008831285.2 Nymphaea colorata
ACTCTAACCCAGTTTGACCTTGACCAAACCCATCTCACCTAGTCAACTCTGATTTATTTCGACTTAAGCCTCTCGACTTAACTCACCCCTGCTCATTAGTAACTCGGTCAACCCGAGCCAAGTTAGGACCAACTTAGTTGACTCGAGCTTAACTCGAGTGTCTCAGCTAACCTACCCCATCCGAGCTCAACCCTTGACCAGTTCAAACCCCCTCGGTTGCCTAAGTCCCCTCGACCGAACCCACTCTTAACCTCACTCTCTCTCATTCAGCCCTTTGACCAGACCCACCTACTAGATAGGTTAACCTCCCTACCGGAACTAAGCCCTTTTGACTCTCGGCCTACCCCAACCCGTGCCCTCTTAACCGGACTGGCCTACCCTTAGAGCCCCACCAGTCCAAGCCCACCCAGCCGTAGCTAGGGACCAGGTTCAGTCGGCGACGTTAGCATTCGCTAGCGGCCCTCAGCCAGCACCTCGGCCGTGCTCCTCCGTCGTCGGATCCCAGCCGACGCCCGTGGCCGAGCCACTCGGACAATAGGCAGGTCGGCACTGCCGCTCCCGGCTTTCGCCCCCCTCGTCTTGTCCGCGGCTTCTCGTCCAGCCTAGCGGCGATAGGTGGTCGCCCTCTCTTCTCGGCTTCCGGTAGCAGGTGGCTGCCCTGGTCGGCAATCCCTCGCCGACGTGTCTCTAGTCCGCAGGTGGCAATCCGGCAGCGCCCTCGGCGACGTCCCGTCACTGTTCCCTCGGCGCCCAAGGCGACAGCAGGTCGTCTTCGTCTCTGCTGTCTCGCCCGTAGGCCCTCGCCCGACAACAAGTCGGATCCCTCTCGGCCGCTCGTCCGCAGGACCGCGCCCGACAGCAGGTCACTGTCCTCTTGGCCGCTCGACCCGCAGGTCACCCCTGACAGCAGGAGGCTACTCCATTCCGGCGTCTGTCAACCCGTCCAACAGCAGGAGGCTGTTCAGGCCGTGCGCTTCACGCCGGCCCGTTGCTGCATTGCCCGGGGATCGGTTTTCACCCCGTAGCCACTTCGGCTCAGCCAAGGCTAGCCCTTGGCCGGTAACCCTCTAGTCTCTCTCGTAGATCTGGGGAGGGTGCTGTTTGCTTTCATTTTAGGATCTCATCTAGTTTGTTTTAGTTGCTGTTTTAGCCCAAGGCTTCGGCCTAGCTCCTCGCTGTGGTACCTTGAGGGCCATCTTGCCCGAGACACGATCACAAGGAGCCGACCATCTCATTTGTTTATTATTGGGCGTGGTTTGCTCGCTAGTCGTGGTGTGCATGGTTGTGGTTTGCTTGTCAGTGAGACAAGTGAATTCCTGTATCGCTTACGTTTGTACAGCCGTGACCCATTGTAGTTAATTTTTGTAGTAAGTCTGCCCGTAGCTAGGATTTGGGAACAAGGGTTTTTTCGCACCTGTAATTCCTGTCCTAAGGGTTTTTGCGCCGGGGTTGTCCAGCCGGGTAGAAGTGTGTTACAGAACAGTTTCCAGGTCCCCACCATGTAGAGGCAGAGCAGGCCGAACCCAGTCGGTGGAAGAGGAAAGCATCAGAGTTATGGGCTCGTTCTCTACAGCTTATGGAAGTCAGTCCCAAGGAGAAGGATTCTGCACCAACGTCAGTTGCAGTGGGAGGAGCGGGAGGCACAGCTGGGTCAGAAACGGTGCTTAAACTGGGTAAGTCTCAGGGTGTCTTTGGTTCTAGTGTAGGTCTCACCGAGCTAGTTGAGTCTAACCCAAGTGAGTCCGGTCTACATGTCCCTTGAGGCTAGCCAAAGACCAAGGTCTTAGGCAAATGGTTCGGTCAAACCTGACCGAGCCCTTGCGTCTAGTGAACCGAAGTGAGGGCGGGTCCCCTCACGAGGTCCCCACCCTGGGCTCGAAAGGCTCAGGGGTTAGAACCTTTTACTTATGCGTTGGGCACTAGGCCCGAGTTTATTTTAAGCACTTTGTACTTAGCAAGTAGGTTTGTTTACAGTGGGTTTTGAAATAATTACCTAGCCTAGCAGGTTTGTGCTTGGCGCATTTGTATATGGGTTTTGGGTAGAGATCTAATCCGGATTTTGGATAGATCAAATAGGATATGTATATAATGTTTTGGATCTAGTGCATTGTATCGAATTTTGAACTAAGGAAGTCTTTTGCAAAGTTTGCACTCTCTCTCCTCCTCACGAGGTTGTCTCTCTCTCCCTCGGTCTAGAGGCGAGTTCTCCACCTTTCTTTGTCAATCACCGAGTTTCCCCTTGTGAGATCTTGCGGTGCTTCTCATCCCCTCGCGTCCCCTCGGCCTGTGTCGCTTCGACATCCATCAAAGGCTTCGGGCATCGGAGATATTCCGGTGGTGAACTCAAGCATTGACGGCTTGCGGTGGATTCCCTCCAACCGGCGGCAATCCCTCCCTCGTCCACGGCTTCTTCCCCATTATAACTGCATTCCAGCAAGGTTGGTACCTTCTTCTCGACCCCGGTGAAGTTGAGAGGCCGCCATTGCTAAAGGGAAGGTTGAATCCGCTTAGGATTCAACATCGACAACTAATCGTATTAGCCTTAGTCCCTCTCGGCTTTTCTTGAATATAGTGGATATTATCTTAGGAAAGGACTGCTAGAAGGCTGAGTCTTCCTCTCGGCGTCCCCGTGAGCCAGGCCCTAGTCGAATAGCACAATCTCCTTAGATTGTTGCACATTATTCTAGAAGGAGCAAGTTGGTTCTTCGGCTTAATCTAGCCGCAATTTGAAGCGTGTTAATGGTGGAAATATCCGAGTTTTGCTTGGGGAATGCTCGGGTCCTTTCCTCCCTCTTGTTCTTCGGTCCAGCAGGCTAAAGCAACCTGTATCTCAAGTTCAAACCGAGGGAAGAAAGTCCAAAGAGGCTCCTTGGAATCGCCCAGCCACGAGCTACGGAATACCCAAATCTGGGTTAACTCCATCGGCTGAATTGCTAGTTCGGTTTCCAGCCGCTAAGCGGCTGTTCCCCGGCGTGGTCTGCATATTCCGGCATCTTCTCAAGAATCCGGCGTCTTAGGACATTCCTGCCCTCGGGTGTGTTGAAGCCCACGTGGAATTGACGAGGGCGAATTGGTCTTCGGTGAGAGGTCACTCAAACCAGGCCGGCTTGTCTACTCGGTGTGAGCCCACTTGAAGAACGACTCGGACCAGGTAAGTACAATCTTCACCGTTGCTTTGTCCATGTGTCGTCCATCCCACGGCCCTCTCCAGTTCGTGTCTCATCTGGCCCAACGTGTCCCACATCTGAAAACCAGTTAGAAGCCACGTCCCTTAGCTTTAGGACCCCTTGACGCCACCTCGCCACTTTCACTTTTGGCTAAGTCTTCATCCTTAGTCGCAGCCTTCTCTAGCCGCACATCTGGCCACGTGGAAGAATCTCCCTGCTCAAGACCAGGCACTTCTCCAACTCAGCCATCACCTTTTCGTTTTGGCCCTCGCCGCTCGCCACCTCACCCACGCAAGTCCCCCATTTGCGCACCACTCCCCCTTCTCGCGCGCCCCTTTTCCCTAATTGTAGCGCAAGTCCCTTAGGACTCGCACCTGGCCTAGAACACGTCTCCATTCATTTCAACCGCAGCCATTTCCAGCCGTTGATCCTTCCACGTGTCACCATCTCCCTCAGTCACGAGATCACCTCGCCACCTGCTCTAACCGCAGTCAATCGTGACCCTTGATCTTGTTGACGTGTCACCATCTCCTCGCTTGAGAGTCCCACTCGAGCCACCTAGTCAATTAGCTCTTATGTAGCCCACTTGGCTCGAGCCTAGTTATAAGTCTTCTTGACTTAATCTACTAACTCGACTAAGGTCCATTAGTCCACCCTAACCTAGTTTGACCTTGACCGAACCCGTCTCACCTAGTTTGACTTAAGCTCTCTTGACTTAACCCATTCTTATCCTTAGGAACTCGGTCAACCCGAGCCAAGCTAGGACCAACCTAGTTGACTCGAGCTTAGCTTGAGTGACCCAGCTGACCCATCCTAACCGAGCTCAACACTCGACCAAACTTAGCCCCCTTGGTTGCCTAAGACCCCTCGACCGAGCCCACTCTTAACCTCTCTCTCTCTCTCACTTAGCTCTTCGACCAGACCCCCACACTAGTTAGGTTAACCCCCTTCGTACCTAAGCTAGCTTACCTCTCGGCCTACCCCAGCCCGAGCGCCATCAACCTGACTGGCCTACCCTTAGAGCCCCGCCAGTCCAAGCTCAGCCCAGCCGTAGCTAGGGACCAGGTTCAGCCGGCGACGTTAGCTTTCCGCTAGCAGTCCTCGGCCGCGCTCCTTCGTCGTCGGATTCCAGCCGACGCACGTTGCCGAGCCACTCAGAGAATAGGCAGGTCGGCATTGCCGCACTCGGCTTTCTCCCCCTCGTCCTGTCCGCGGCTTCTCGTCCAGCCTAGCGGCGACAGGCGGTCGCCCTCTCTTCTCGGCCACCGGCAGCAGGTGGCTGCCTTGGTCGGCATTCCACAGCCGACTCGTCTTCCGTCCGTAGGCGGCACCAGGCAGCGCCCTCGGTGACATCCAGTCGCTGTTCCCTCGGCGCCCAAGGCAACAGTAGCTCGTCCACGTCTCTGCTGCTCGTCTGCAGGTCGCTGCCTTCTCGTCAGCTCGACCCGCAGGCCGCATCCGACAGCAGGCGACTGTCTCGGCTACCCGCTGGCCAGTCTTCGCTCGGCAGCAGGCTGCTGCTCTAGTCCGGCGTCTGCCAACCCGTCCGACAGCAGGAGGCTGTCCAGGCCGCGCGCTTCACGCCGGCCCGTTGCTGTATTGCCCGCGGATCGGTTTTCACCCCGTGGCTGTTTCGGCTCAGCCAAGGCTAGCCCTTGGCCGGTAACTCCCTAGTCTTTCTCGTAGATTCCGGGGAGGGTGTTTTTGCTTACTGCTTTAAAATTTCATTTAGTTTGCTTGCTTTCTTGTTTTAGCCCAAGGCTTCGGCCTAGCTTCTCGCTGTGGTACCTCGAGGGCCATCTTGCCCGAGACACGACCACAAGAAGCCGACCGTCCCATTTGATTATTGTTGGGCGTGGTTTGCTCGCTAGTTGTGGTATGCTTGGTGGTGTGGTTTGTTTGTGAGTGAGACGAGTGATTTCTTGTATCGCTTACGTTTGTAAAGCCGTGTCACCCTTGCAGTTTGTTTTGTAGTAGGTCTGCCCGTAGCTAGGAATTGGGAATAGGGTTTTCCGCACCTGTAAATTCTTGTCCTAAGGGTTTTTGCGCCGGGGTTTGTCCGGCCGGGTAGAAGAGTCTATATTAATTTTTCTTAGGATTTTCGGTTTTTGGAAAGCACTCAAGTGACCTGGGAAGGTAGGTCGCTCTTGGTTAGGAATCTCTAGCCCTAACGGGAGTGGACCTAACAATTGGTATCAGAGCCGTCTTGTGGTCTTCTTGTCAGTTTGAGCACCCGACCTACGATGAATTAGCTTCTACGGGTAGATTCATTTGTTTTAATTTATTACGGTTTTTGGTTTTTTGACAAGATCCTCAAGAAGATCTGGGAACTAGGATGTACTTGGTTAGGACTTTCTAGCCCAACCGGTGACGTGCCTTACAATTGGTATCAGAGCCGTCTTGAGGCTATACTGACGAGTTCAAGCACCCGTTCTACAAGGGTCCCGCTTCAGCAGAGCAGCGCAGACGGACAATGTTTGAGCCAAGCTTTTGGCAGTGTGTTTCCGCGTGCATTAGTTTTTAGGATTTTCTTCGCAGTTGGCTCCATTGTAGCCAGTTTCCTTGGTTTGTTCGTAGTGTTTTACTTGGCGTCAATCACTCACGTATCAACATGGGTAAATCCAAGAAGAACGTGAGCTCCGATGAGCCTGTTCTTGAGGACGTCCCTCAAGAGCAAGCAGGAGAAGCCCCGGCAACCCATAAGGGGCAAATTCCAGACTATGCATTAGGCAGAATCCTAAGCATAGAGAAGGAATTGCTACAAATGCGTAGCGATATAGCCAAGGTTGAAAATTTCCGAAAGAAGGACATGGACCGTCAAAATGCGGACCATCAAAAGGAAATGGATGAAATCTGCGCCATGTTCCATCAATTGGCCAACAACCAGGCCCAAGTTGTGGTAGAGCAGAGGACCACTCAGGGTCCGAATCAACAGAAGGGAAAGGGTTTGCTAGTTATACCTGGCTATCAAACCGACACTGAGTTCAACCCCAACAACATTTCACATGTTGGGACAAGCATGGACAGAGGTAGAGTCATGGGACCACCTCCTGACAGGTATCCAGCCGAGCCTACAAGCGAGTACTATAGGACTACTCATGGCCCAAGAACTAGCCAGCCCATTCGGAATCCAATTTATGAATTTTCCGAAGGTGAGGACGAAACACCTCTTCATCCTAGGAGAACTCGAAGAGAGCCAACACGGTTTGAGGAAAGATGGACCCCTTCCGTCAAATACGATTTCCCAAAGTTCAATGGGGAACATCTTCGAGAGTGGCTATTCATGGCCGAAAGGTTCTTCTTGTGTCACCACGTTCCAGAAGAAGAGTGGATCGAGATCACCACGGCCAACATGACCGGCGAAGCAACAACTCACTACCTTTGGTTTGAGCATAAGACGGCCGACCCAACATGGGAGAAGTATAAGGCGAGTCTGCAGTTTCAGTTTGGAGATTCCACGTTCATAGATTA
This sequence comes from Nymphaea colorata, assembly GCF_008831285.2. Classification (NCBI taxonomy): domain Eukaryota; kingdom Viridiplantae; phylum Streptophyta; class Magnoliopsida; order Nymphaeales; family Nymphaeaceae; genus Nymphaea; species Nymphaea colorata. The sequence goes on from NC_045148.1 coordinate 22,826,921, forward strand.
TGACGAGGATCTCAAAAACCTAACCCAGACCACAACTGTGCCTGTCTACTAAAGGCAATTTGAGAGGTTAGCCAATATGGTGTAGTGGCCAGAGAAGGCCCTCATGGGGTCATTCAAAGGTGGCCTCCGAAGCGACATCAAAAGAGAGATGAAAATTCATCGCTTCGGTAGTTTGGAAGAGTGTTTTGCCATGGCCAGATTGTATGAGGAGAGGATTGAAGAGAGAAAGGCAGAAAAGAGAGAGAAACGAGAAAGAAAGGCTCGTAAGAGTGACAAGTTGAGGAAGAAACCCTCATTCTCCTCTACTTCTCGGAACCAAAGTAGAGAATTCCGACCCCAAGGGAAGGAATTAGTAACCTACAACCGTGGGAACGAATTTAGGCCCAACCCAAGACCGGGCCGTGACCTCCCAACTCGTTACCTAACCCCCAAGCAGATAGAGGAATACAGGAAGAAGGGCCTGTGTTTTAGATGTGAGGGTAAGTGGGAGAAGAACCACCAGTGCAAGGCACTATTCAACATCGTGGTGGTTGATGAACCAGAGACCAGCTCTAGTTCAGAGAGTGATTCCTCCTCAAGTTCCAGCTCCAGTTCCTCGTCTGATGAGGAAATCCAAGTTAAGAGGAAAGGAAAGAAGATTGAGTCTGAAGAACCGCATAAGGGAGAGACCTCAACCAGAGAAGAGAAAACAGACGAGGTCGAATCTCTTCATTCTATTTAGGGTCCCCACAAGGCAAACGCCATGAGAGTCTTTGGCCGCATCAATGGCCAGAAAGTCTTGATTCTGCTCGACAGCGGAGCAACCAACACTTTCCTCACCGAGGAAGCCGCTGAGAAGTGCAAGGTCACTCTCAATGAGAGCAGCCCACAGACTATAATCGTGGGAGGGGGTCATAGACTCAAGTGCTTACATGAAGGAAGAGGCATAGACGTAAGCATCAAGAAGAAGAATTTCAAAGTGGATTGCTTAGTCATCCCCTTGGAAGGAGTTGACTTGATTCTAGGAATGCCTTGGTTCCTAACTTGGAAGGACATTTGTTGGGATGTGAAGAACTTTGCCACGACGTTCATCCCAGACGGAGAAGGAGAATCGATCACACTTCAGGGACTCGGCAGTTCCACGCGTCCCAAGGCAGCATTGTGGTCCATCCAGCATGAGCAACCCACTTGTTGGGTACTTACACTGGCTACGGGTGTACCGGTATCCGAAGAGAAGGTGGAAGAACCAGTTCCACCAAGGATCCAATTGGTCCTAGACCAATTTCCAGGAGTTTTTGATGAGCCCAAAGGCCTACCACCGAAAAGGGCATATGATCATCGCATCGTCCTTGCGCAAGGTGCAGAACCTGTAAATGTCAGGCCATATAGGTATGGGCACAGCCAGAAGGCGGAGATCGAACGCCTTGTAAAAGAAATGTTGGAAAGTGGAATCATTAGGCCAAGTTGCAGCCCTTTTTCCTCACCAGTTCTCTTAGTGAAGAAGAAGGACAACACCTGCCGATTCTGTATTGATTACAGGGCGTTGAACGAGGTGACCATTAAGGATCGGCACCCCATACCAGTCATTGATGAACTGCTAGATGAGTTGGCCGGCGCCACAATGTTCTCCAAGATTGACCTCAGAGCCGGCTACCACCAGATCAGAATGTTCGATGAAGATGTATTGAAGACAGCTTTTAGAACACATGATGGGCATTATGAGTTTCTAGTAATGCCCTTCGGACTGACCAACGCACCGGCTACATTCCAGCGGTGTATGAATGATGTGTTTAGAGCTCAATTGAGAGACTTCATCCTTGTATATTTCGATGATATACTCATCTACAGTAAGGACGAAGAGCAACACAGGAGGCACCTGGAAATCACGCTAGGCATTCTTCAGGAGCATCAGCTTTTTGCGAAGATGTCCAAATGCAGTTTTGGACAATCTTCCATTGGATATCTCGGACACATCGTGTCATGAGAAGGGGTTCGGGCAGACCCCGAAAAGTTGCACGCCATGGAAAAATGGCCTCTGCCCAAGGACCTCAAAGGTCTAAGAGGATTTCTTGGATTAACTGGGTATTATAGGAGATTCATCCAGGGATACGCCATCATCGCCCAGCCCCTCACCCAGATGTTGAAGAAATGAGCCTTCTCTTGGACTGAGAAGTCGAGAGTTGCCTTTGAAAAGCTTAAGGCAGCTCTGATGACCGCCCCAGTACTAACTCTCCCCGATTTCTCCAAAACTTTCACCATTGAGACAGATGCATGTGAAGTCGGCGTTGGAGCAGTGCTAGGACAAGATGGTCATCCCATCGCGTATATGTCCAAGGCCTTGACTAGCCGGGCCAAACCCCTCTCTACATACGAGAAGGAGTTGCTTGCAATTGTCATCGCGGTGGAAAAGTGGCGTCCTTACTTGATTGGACGCAAGTTTATCGTTAGGACTGACCAAAACAGCCTTAAGTACATGTTCAAACAACGTGTGTCTACCCCCACTCAACAGAGATGGCTAGCAAAGCTCTTGGGGTATGACTTCGAAATAGAGTACAAGAAGGGTCCTGAGAACAAAGCGACGGATTCTCTTTCCCACTTAACTGAACAGTTGATGACTTTGTCTGTAGTGGAGACGGACATCTGGACTCGATTAGCCCGTGACCAGCATAATGATCAATCTCTTAGGCTAATCAAGACTTCGGTTCAACAGAACCCCGGATCCATTCCTTTGTATTCAGTCAAAGGAAATCTTATTTATAGGAAGGACAAGGCTGTAGTCCCTCCTAACTCTGGGCTAAAGCAGGAACTCCTGCAGCATTTTCATGATACCCCTGCAGCGGGTCATGAAGGGGTCGCTAAGACCCTAGCGCGGATAAAGGCCCAATTCTGGTGGCGAGGAATAAAGGCAGAAGTGCAAGACTATGTGAAGAAGTGTGTAGTCTACCAGAGAGAAAAGTACGAGGCCATCAAGCCTCCAGGCCATTTGAACCCTCTGCCGATACCAACCAAGCCGTGGACTGATGTGACGATGGACTTCATCGATGCCATGCCCCGTTCGGAAGGAAAGGAGGCAGTGTTAGTTGTCGTGGATCGGCTCACGAAGTATAGTCACTTCGCCCCCTTGCCGAGGTTGTATCAAGGGCCACTTGTGGCCAACATCTACCAAGAGTTTATTGGAAAACTGCATGGAATGCCACAGTCCGTCATTTGTGATCGGGACCCCATCTTTCTGAGTGCATTCTGGCAGGAATACATGAAGAACATGGGTACGACGTTAAACTTTAGTACTGCCCACCACCCACAAACAGATGGGCAAAGTGAGATTGTCAACCGGTCTTTGGAGACCTATCTACGATGCTTCGCAGGTGAACGACCATCAACTTGGGTCAAGTATCTGCCTTGGGCAGAATGGTCGTATAACAAGAGTCTTCACTCGTCTACTGGCATAACCCCTTACGAGGGTGTTTATGGATTTCCACCTCCAGCAATACCAAGGTATGAAGGAGGCACTGCAGAAGATGAAGCAGTAGACTGTGAATTGCGCACGCGAGAGGAGGTTCTATAATCTCTCAAGGAAAACATCGTCAAGACGCAAAACCGCATGAAGCAGGTGGACAATAAGGGCAGGAAGGACAAGGAGTTTGAGGTGGGCGACTATGTGTGGCTTAAGAGGTTGCCTCTTAAGCAAAAATCCTTGATGGGTCAACCCTATTCGAAGTTGTTACCTTGTTATTATGGACCCTATCCGGTGATTCAGAAAGTAGGGAAAGCCGCGTACAGACTTGGCCTCCCTAGGACAGCGTTGGTACATCCAGTATTTCATGTCACCAGGCTTAAGCCTCACCAGGGTGATGTACCCGTTTTGATTGAGCAAGTTCCGGATAGTCTGCCAACTCCCTATCGTATTCTTAGGCACAGGTATGTTCAACGGCAGGGAAGAACCAGGCAAGAGGTGCTCGTAGAATGGGAAGGACCCGACAGGGGTACTTCTTGGGAAGAATTCGGGACGATCGTTCATCGTTTCCCCTCTCCAAGCGCTCGAGGACAAGCGCAAGGTCGGGAGGGGGAATCTGTTACAGTCCAGTTTCCAGGTCCCGACCATGTAGAGGCAGAGCAGGCTGAACCCAGTCGGCGGAAGAGGAAAGCATCAGAGTTATGGGCTCGTTCTCTACAGCTTATGGAAGTCAGTCCCAAGGAGAAGGATTTTGCACCAACGTCAGTTGCAGTGGGAGGAGCGGGAGGCGCAGTTGGGTCAGAAATGGTGCTTGAACTGGGTAAGTCTCAGGGTGTCTTTGGTTCTAGTGTAGGTCTCACCGAGCTAGTTGAGTCTAACCCAAGTGAGTCCGGTCTACACGTCCCTTGAGGCTAGCCAAAGACCAAGGTCTTAGGCAAATGGTTCGGTCAAACCTGTCCGAGCCCTTGCGTCTAGTCAACCGAAGTGAGGGCGGGTCCCCTCACGAGGTCCCCACCCTGGGCTCGAAAGGCTCAGGGGTTAGAACCTTTTACTTATGCGTTGGGCACTAGGCCCGAGTTTATTTTAAGCACTTTGTACTTAGCAAGTAGGTTTGTTTACAGTGGGTTTTGAAATAATTACCTAGCCTAGCGGGTTTGTGCTTGGCACATTTGTATATGGCTTTTGGGTAGAGATCTAATCTGGATTGTGGATAGAACAAATAGGATATGTATATAATGTTTTGGATCTAGTGCATTGTATCGAATTTTGAACTAAGGAAGTCATTTGCAAAGTTTGCACTCTCTCTCCTCCTCGCGAGGTTGTCTCTCTCTCCCTCGGTCTAGAGGCGAGTTCTCCACCTTTCTTTGTCAATCACCGAGTTTCCCCTTGTGAGATCTTGCAGTGCTTCTCATCCCCTCGCGTCCTCTTGGCCTGTGACGCTTCTACATCCATCAAAGGCTTCGGGCATCGGAGATATTCCGGTGGTGAACTCAAGCATTGACGGCTTGCGGCGGATTCCCTCCAACCGGTGGCAATCCCTCCCTCGTCCACGGCTTCTTCCCCATTAGAACTGCATTCCAGCAAGGTTGGTACCTTCTTCTCGACCCCGGTGAAGTTGAGAGGCCGCCATTGCTAAAGGGAAGGTTGAATCCGCTTAGGATTCAACATCGACTACTAATCGTATTAGCCTTAGTCCCTCTCGGCTTTTCTTGAATATAGTGGATATTATCTTAGGAAAGGACTGCTTGAAGGCTGAGTCTTCCTCTCGGCGTCCCCGTGAGCCAGGCCCTAGTCGAATAGCACAATCTCCTTAGATTGTTGCACATTATTCTAGAAGGAGCAAGTTGGTTCTTCGGCTTAATCTAGCCGCAATTTGAAGCGTGTTAACGGTGGAAATATCCGAGTTTTGCTTGAGGAACGCTCAGGTCCTTTCCTCCCTCTTGTTCTTCGGTCCAGCAGGCTAAAGCAACCTGTATCTCAAGTTCTGGCCAAGGGAAGAAAGTCCAAAGAGGCTCCTTGGAATCGCCCAGCCACGAGCTACGGAATACCCAAATATGGGCTAATTCCGTCGGCTGAATTGCTAGTTTGGTTCCTGCCGGTAAGCGGCTGTTTCCCGGTGTGGTCTGCATATGCCGCCGTCTTCTCTGGAATCCGTGTCTTAGGACATTCCTGCCCTCGTGTGTGTTGAAGCCCGCATGGAATTGACGAGGGCAAATTGGTCTTCGGCGAGAGGTCACTCAAACCAGGCCGGCTTGTCTACTCGGTGAGAGCCCACTTGAAGAACGACTCGGACCAGGTAAGTACAATCTTCACCGTTGCTTTGTCCACGTGTTGTCCATCCCACGGCCCTCTCCAGCTCGTGTCTCATCTGGCCCAACGTGTCCCACACCCGAAAACCGGTTAGAAGCCACGTCCCTTAGCTTTAGGACCCCTTGATGCCACCTTGCCACTTTCACTTTTGGCTAAGTCTTCATCCTTAGTCGCAGCCTTCTCTAGCCGCACATCTGGCCACGTGGCAGAATCTCCCTGCTCACGACGAGGCACTTCTCCAACTCAGCCATCACCTTTTCCTTTTGGCCCTCGCCGCTCGCCACCTCACCCACGCAAGTCCCCCATTTGCGCACCATTCCCCCTTCTCGCGCGCCCCTTTTCCCTAATTGTAGCGCAAGTCCCTTAGGACTCGCACCTGGCCTAGAACATGTCTCCATTCATTCCAACTGCAGCCATTTCCAGCCGTTGATCCTACAACGTGTCACCATCTCCCTCAGTCACGAGATCACCTCGCCACCTCCTCTAACCGCAGTCAATCGTGACCCTTGATCTTGTTGACGTGGCACCATCTCCTCGCTTGAGAGTCCCACTAGAGCCACCTAGTCAATTAGCTCTTTGGTAGCCCACTTGGCTCGAGCCTAGTTATAAGTCATCTTGACTTAATCTACTAACTCGACTAAGGTCCATTAGTCCACCCTAACCTAGTTTGACCTTAACCGAACCCGTCTCACCTAGTCAACTCTCACCTAGTTTGACTTAAGCTCTCTTGACTTAACCCATTCTTATCCTTAGGAACTCGGTCAACCCGAGCCAAGCTAGGACCAACTTAGTTGACTCGAGCTTAGCTTGAGTGACCCAGCTGACCCATTCTAACCGAGCTCAACCCTCGACCAAACTTAGCCCCCTCGATTGCCTAAGACCCCTCGACCGAGCCCACTCTTAACCTCTCTCTCTCTCACTTAGCTCTTCGACCAGACCCCCATACTAGTTAGGTTAACCCCCTTCGTACCTAAGCTAGCTTACCTCTCGGCCTACCCCAGCCCGAGCGCCATGAACCTGACTGGCCTACCCTTAGAGCCCCGCCAGTCCAAGCTCAGCCCAGCCGTAGCTAGGGACCAGGTTCAGCCGGTGACGTTAGCTTTTCGCTAGCAGTCCTCGGCCAGCACCTCGGCCGCGCTCCTTTGTCGTTGGATTCCAGCCGACGCACGTGGCCGAGCCACTCGGAGAATAGGCAGGTCGGCATTGCCGCACTCGGCTTTCACCCCCCTCGTCCTGTCCACGGCTTCTCGTCTAGCCTAGCGGCGACAGGCGGTCGCCCACTCTTCTCGGCTCCCGGCAGTAGGTGGCTGCCTTGGTCGGCATTCCACAGCCGACTCGTCTTCCGTCCGCAGGCGGCACCAGGCAGCGCCCTCGGCGCCCAAGGCGACAGTAGCTCGTCCACGTCTCTGCCGCTCGTCTGCAGGTCGCTGCCTTATCGTCCGCTCGACTCGTAGGCCGCATCCGACAGCAGGCGACTGTCTCAGCTACCCGCTCGCCAGTCTTCGCTCGGCAGCAGGCTGTTGCTCTAGTCCGGCGTCTGCCAACCTGTCCGACAGCAGGAGGCTGTCCAGGCCGCGCGCTTCACGCCGGCCCGTTGCTGTATTGCCTGGGGATCGGTTTTCACCCCGTGGTTGTTTCGGCTCAGCCAAGGCTAGCCCTTGGCCGGTAACTCCCTAGTCTTTCTCGTAGATTCCGGGGAGGGTGTTTTTGCTTACTGCTTTAGAATTTCATTTAGTTTGCTTGCTTTCTTGTTTTAGCCCAAGGCTTCGGCCTAGCTTCTCGCTGTGGTACCTCGAGGGCCATCTTGCCCGAGACACGACCACAAGAAGCCGACCGTCCCATTTGATTATTGTTGGGCATGGTTTGCTCGCTAGTTGTGGTATGCTTGGTGGTGTGGTTTGTTTGTGAGTGAGACGAGTGATTTCTTGTATCGCTTACGTTTGTAAAGCCATGTCACCCTTGTAGTTTGTTTTGTAGTAGGTCTGCCCGTAGCTAGGAATTGGGAATAGGGTTTTCCGCACATGTAAATTCCTGTCCTAAGGGTTTTTGCGCTGGGGTTTGTCCGGCCGGGTAGAAGAGTCTGTATTAATTTGTCTTAGGATTTTCGGTTTTTGGAAAGCACTCAAGTGACCTGGGAAGGTAGGTCGCTCTTGGTTAGGAATCTCTAGCCCTAACGGGAGTGGACCTAACAAGTGACCTGGGAAGGTAGGTCGCTCTTGGTTAGGAATCTCTAGCCCTAACGGGAGTGGACCTAACAAAGTGTTTGTATTAATTTGTCTTAGGATCTTCGGTTTTTTGGAAGTAGTCAAGTGACCTGGGAAGATAGGTCGCTCTTGGTTAGGATTCTCTAGCCCTAACCGGAGGGGGCCTAACACAAACCAAATGTTACGGACCTACCCAGCGGTCCAGACCCAGCAGAGGCCGAGCCGGCCGAATCCAGTCGAAGGAAGCGCAAGGCTTCCGATCTTTGGGCTCGTTATCTTCAGTGCATCAAGGCCAGTCTCGAGAAGAAGCAGGAAGCACCTGAGTTAGTTGCAGCGGGAGGAGTGGGAGGAGCAACTAGGTCGTCAACGGTGCTCAAACAGGTTAAGTCTCAGGGCGACTTAGGCTCAAATGTAGGGCTCACTGAGCTAGAAAGTTCTAACCCAAGCGAGTCCAGTCCGCATGACCCTTGAGGCGTCCTAAGACCAAAGTCTTAGGTAAATGGTTCGGTCAAACCTGACCGAGCCCTTGTGACAAGCAACCGAAGTGAGGGTGGGTCCCCTCATGAGGTCCCCACCCTGAGTTTTAAAAGACTCAGGGGCTAGAACCTTTTCTCTTTACGCATGGGCACTAGGCCCGAGTTGTTTATATGTGTTTATAGAGTAAGTAGATTCGTTTTAAGACTTGTCAATAAGAGGATTCGAAGTAGGAACCTAGCCTAGCGGGTTGTGCTTGGCATTTTGGATTTGGGTCTTGGGTAGAGAGCGAGATTTGGATTGTAAACTCGTCTCACATAGGATTAGTATTTAAGGATTTGGATCTATGTACAACGTATCAAATTTTATGCAATAGAAGTCATTTGCGAGCTTGAGCACTCTCTCCTCCGTGTGAGGCTTGTCTCTCCCTGCTCTCTCTCGAGGAATTCTGAAACTAAAATCAAAGCATTTCCCTCGCCCGTGAGTGTGAGAGTTGTGCATTCTCATCCCCTCGCGCCCCCTTCACCCGAGGCGTCTTCTTCCTCCATTGAAGAACTTGGAGCACCGGCGGTGAACCAGCCAACGCTCGAGTTGAAAGGCTTGCGGCGGATCCCCCTCCTTACCGACGGCGATCCCTCCCTTGTCCACGGCGTTATCCCCATTCGAACAGCTTTACAGCAACGTCCAACACCTTCTTCACGGCCACGGTGAGGTTGAGAGGCAGGCATTGCAGCAGGGAAGATTGAATCCTTTCTCGGGTTCAATTCCGATGGCAAGAAGGTTAATAGTTTGATTTCGTTGTTTTCCTCAATGTTGTAGGATTTCCGTCTAGGGGAGAGCACTCCCGAGGTTTCTGTTCTATCTCGGCCTACCCGAGAGCAGAGCGAGAGGTCTTAGGTGAAGACTCTCTAGACGATATCCTAGTCGTCTTGAGGAAGCACTGATATCGGCGACCCATCCTTGCCAAAACTTGAGTTGTTTTTTCGGTGAAACGGCCATCAATCCAAGCTAGAAGTTGCGGCCTGTTTCTCCATTTCTGTTCTCGATACAGCAGAACTAGTTCTGCCATATCTTGAGTTCTGGTTGTGGGAATCCATCGCTGGAAGACTGGTTGGAATCGCCAGCTCAAGAGCTTCGCGATAGCCCAATCCGAGCCCCGTCTGCCGAAGGAATTGAGAGATCGGCTCCTTGCCGGAGTTCGGCTGTTCTTCGGTCTGTCCTGCATTTTCCGGCAGACTTGTGACTCCTGGTGTTGGAGGACGTCCTTGCCCTCATTCTGGTGTAAGCCCTCGTGGAGACGAAGAGGGCAACTTGGTCAAACTAGGAGGCGTCACTCAAACCGCGCCACCGGCTTCACCAAGTGCGAACCCACTCGACCTCGGCTAAACCAGTTAAGTTCAATCTCGTCCCTTGCCTCTGCCACGTGTCTCTCATCCAGTCCATCACCCATAGCACGAGAATTAGTTATTTTCCAAGTGTCCCTCATTCGAGGAATCCTAGGAACGAGCCCCCTAATTCATAGGTTCATGCTGGCCACCTCACCTCTTGTCTTCCTCACTTAGCGCGCCACTTCCCCAACTCGCGCTCCTTTTTCCCTATCTTTTATCTCAGGCCCTTAGGACTCGCACTTCCCTTTGTCCACCTCCCCACTTCGCCCAACCGCAGCTGCTCCTCACCCTCGATCGTTCCACGTGTCCCCATCCCCTACTCTGCGAGAGTCCCTCAAGCCACGTCACTTAGCTTTCCCCCTTCTCTCGCAATCTCGTCGTAGCCCTCTTCCCTTAGCTTTAGGAAAGTGGACTGTTTCCCTCCTTAATGCGAGACTGATCATCTTGCCAAGTGGCAGGCATCTAGCCCCTCACCAACCCGACCTAACTCATCTAGTCCTAACCCAGTTGGACCTTGACCGGACCTCATCCTAGTCAACCCTCTTGTCGTCTTGACCCAAGCCGACTCGACCTAACCTCACTTAGCCTATTAGGAACTCGGTCAAACCCGAGCCACATTAGGTTGAACCCAGTAGACTCGAGCTTACCTCGAGTGTCTCACTTACCGGACTCACCCGAGCTCACCTCGTGATCTCTTCCTTCCCCAATCAGCTCACTAAGTCCCGTCGCCCGAGCCTCACCTCAACCTTTCACCCCGCGGCCAATCGGCACAGTCAAGGCACCCCCTTGGCCGGTAACTCTCTCTGGCCATTGTAGATTCGGGGAGGTTGTTGATTTCATTTCAGTTTTAGGCATCATCTAGTTTGCTTAATTTTCTGCTTTAGCCCAAGGCTTCGGCCTAGCTCCCCTCTGTGGCACCTCGAGGGCCTCTTTGCCCGAGACACGGTCACAAGGAGCCGACCTTCCCATTTGCTTTTTTTGGGTGTGGTTTGCTCGGTAGAGTGGTTTGCATGGTTTGGAATGGTTTGTGAGTGAGTTGAGAGTGCTCTTCTGTATCGCTCGCGTTTGTAATAGCCTGTAAACCTCTGTAGTCCTGTGTAGTAGGATTTGCCGTAGATAGGTTTGGGATCTTAACCTCACTTGTAATTCTGTCCTAGGGTAATTGTGCCTGTGTTTGTCCGGCCGGGTAGATTGTTTTGTATAATTTTTACTTAGGATTTTCGGTTTTTAGGAAGTACTCAAGAAGGACTTGGGAGTAGGACGTTCTTGGTTAGGAATTTCTAGCCTACCAGGGACGAGTCCTAACACCAAACCATCGTGGAACAACCGATAAAAACAAGCAAGACGCAAACGGCAAGGGCGACGGGGATCCTGATACGGGTCAGCCTTCGACTTGCCCGAGAGCAGCCACTAATGAGATTAAAGCAGCCAAAGCGGGCGAAGCAAGGCTGCCCTTCATGTGGAATCAGGCCCTTCATGGCCGTGTTGACCCCAAAATGGGTCAAGAGGGAGGAGTGGGAGGCGTAGAGCAGCTGGTGCAATCCTTGCACGCAAATGGAATTCAGCTTAGAATTGAAGCCGAGGGAGGAGCGGGAGGAGAGGCAACGACTCTAAGCAAGGCTCTTGAATACCAAGGTGGTAGGTTGAGTCCAAGTCCGGTCTAGTCCAGCCTAGGTCTTTGCTAAACCCAGTCACTTAGGGTCAGCCTAGGGCGAGCCTAGGCAATTCGTGGTCCAAGTCGAGTCCAAGCACACGCGGGCTAGAGGAGGACCGGCTCTAGGAATGAGACTTTAAGTCTCGAGAGTGTTTCTGTGCGTTTTTACTTAAGTTTTAGTGTGCGCATTAGCTTTGATTTAAATTCCGTTTTCGATTTCGTTTTTGAGGTTTGGATCACATGTTTAGATCCACTTTTGATTCAGAGCTATAAATACTTTGTACTCCTTTGTTTTGGTATGCAATTTTTGGAGGCTTTTGAACAATTGGGAATGAAATTTGAGTAATTTAGTGAAATTAGCTTCTCTCTCCTCTCCTCGAGTTCTCTTCTCCTCCATGCGTTCTTCTCTAGACTGTAGTTCTGTAGCTTAGGTAGAACAGCAGCCATTGCTGCAACACCTCGAGGTCAAGACCCTCAACCCGCGGCTTCTTCTTCTTCTCCTTGGTTTCTTTGCTCTTCTCCTCCACTCGGCCAAAGGTTGATCGGCTTTGGGAGTCTCCAAGTGCTCGGCGCAAGGTAGCTCTTCCTCCCGGTTTTTCCCCACTTCAATCCAAGGCGTCCACGGTGCAACCGAGCTCTTCCACCAGCAAGGTTAATGGCCACGACTCCAGCAGGGCAGGTCTTCATTGTTCTAGGCGACTAGAGAAAGAAGACATTCATCCACCCATCGAGATCAAGAGGTAAGCGTCCTTAACGAGGAAGAAAGGGGGTGCAACGACGTTGCTGCTCTTTGACATTGGGTTCGGCTTAGAGAGGAAAAGTTTGTTGGAATTCCAGCCGGTGATCTCTTCCTTTCCACGGTGGAAACCAGTTTCAAAGCGTTTCTTATGAGTCACTCACTTTCCCCTTGATTAATTACGTAGATCCTTCGATTTCGTGCATAAAACCAGCATTTGAACCGTGGATTTGAATTCAAAATCAGCCACGGTCCAGTTCTGTAAGTCTCGCTAAAAAAGTCAGAAAAAGAGAAAGAAAAAAGGGCAAGAAAACAAAAGAAAAAGAAAAGAAAAGAAAAGAAAAGAATCTGCCCAAGAAAGAATTAGAAAAATGGCAATCTAGCGAGCATTCTCAATTTTCCGGCGCACATTTGGGCGTCCGGCCACCGCTGCTTCAATTTTGGTTAACATTCTCGATTTTCCGGTGAACTCCGGCAGAGGACAGCCAGCCAAGACGAACCTATCTTGCTACATTTGGCGGATTACAGCTGCATTGGGTGTTCTTGGTGAGAATTGGGAAAAACCGGCCAACATTTGGGGAAGAATTCTTACCGCCGGCAAGCTTGGGGAAACCCTAGTCGATCTTCAATTTTGGTAAGTGATTCTTCTTGCTCATTCTTTACCCTTCATCTTGACACATGGCACGATCCTGTTGAGTTAGAGAGTAGCTTGAGAGAGAGAGAAGCCAGCTCGTCATCCCCCTCCACTCTCTTTTCCACATTTGGTGGATCGCCCACCATTTGGTGAGAAAATCAAGGAGAAGATTGATTAGCTAGGATTGATCTCCAATAATTTAGGATCTAGCTCTTCATCCTCTCGCCAAGTGTCCTTTCTAGAAGCCTTTAGAAGTCTCTCCCCTCCAGCTCGCCGTCCACCTCACCACATTTGTTGCGCCACCTAGCTAGACACCTCACCACCTTTCCCTATCCTCTCTCCTAACATCTAGGAGATAGCCTCTACGTATCTGCCACCTAGCCTTCACTTTAGCTAGGAACTCTCCCAGCCACACACCTCAGCAACCAATCCGCCACCTCACCTAGACACCTCACCGAATCCCTAGCCTCTCTCCTACTTACTTGGGAGATAGCCCTTCTAGAAGTGCCACCTCGCCTAGCATCTTGGAGCTTGATCCCTTGTGATATCTTCTCCATATCCTCTGCCCCCTTATCCTCCACCGAGCCTACCTAATTCACACTTGAGTTACCTCAAGTTACCGCCACCCATTTCCATTTCCCCTTAGTCTAGGCGCCTAAACCTACCCTAGCTACTTTGTAGGAACCCACGAATTAGGCCCTTCCCTTCAACCGGTCAACCTAGGATTTGAACCTTAGGACCCACCTTGCCTAACCTTCCATTACCCCAGCTCATTGGCCGAACCTAGCCCGGGCGCACCTGGTCCCACCTAGCCCGAGCTCACCCTGCCCAAGACCCGCACCTAGTTGGTTCCAACCCTAGTCCACAAGGAAGTCCGCCTAGTGCATCCTTGAGAGTCTTGGAACCGGCGGGTCTTGCCCCAGCCATCTCCGGCATCCTCCGGCCACTTCCGGTGACCTCTGCTCCTTTTCTGGCCATTATTCCGGTGGACATTCCAGCTGGTCCCGTCCCCATAAGGCGTCTGCAATTGAAGCTCCTAGGTGATCACCGGCGAGCGTCTCTTCAACCGGTTCCTTTCTCGGCACGTCTACCACACCGGCGCGCCCGTTCCAGTCATCTCCGGTCAGCGCCGGCCACCTCCGGTCACGCTGCTATTTTTCCGGTGACATTTTCCGGTGAAGAACCAGCAGGTCCCCAAGTCAGCCAGCAAGTGTATGGAGAGCTCCTAGGCGATTTCAGCAAGGAGATTCCTCAATCACGCGACCCTTGGAGCGCTCTCAACCACCGACCGGCGTCTTCATCATTGGAGCCACAGCCCTACGCCGGCCTTTCCTCTTGTGTTGCTGTTAGTGCCCGAGTGTGGAATCTCACCTCGTGGCTTGAGACTTGATTCGCCAAGCTTGCCTTGGCTGGTACATTCTCCCCCTCTCTTTAGAACCGCGGTTGGGAGTATTTGTTTTCGTATTTGTTTTCAGCCCGGCTACGGCCATCATTGTGCGAAGAGGTACCTCGGAGGCTCCAAGCCGAAGACACGCCTCTAGCCAACCTAGCCTCCTACGGGTGGGTGTGGTTTGATTCGATTAGGTTTGGTTTGCATGGTTTGTTTGAGTGAGTTTTGAGTGTTTTATCAAATGTATCGCTTCCGCTTGTATTAGCCTCACAGCTCTTAGATTTGTGTAGTAGGATTTGCTTGGGTTTGGGATTAGCCATTCTTGTATTCCACTGCCTATTTGGGATTTTTAAGTTGGGGTCCTGTCCGACTGGGTAGTGTCTCTGTATTTAACTTGTCCTAGGAAAGTCTTCTGGTTGATCCAAGGTGATCTTGGTGGTAGGCACGGCCGTCGGCTTCAAACTTTGGTCGGCCACGGGCAAGACCCTTCCAATTTGGTATCAGAGCCTCCTTGGAGCAACAGTAAGCAAGTACAGTCCTCTCGACAGAAGAGACAGTTTCCAGCTATTGCTTAGACGGCTTCCTGTGGTGCAGCCACCTTGAACCGACTGATACCAAATCTACCAATTTGGTATCAGAGCCTCCTTGGAGCAGCAGGAAGCAAGCAGTAACCTCTTGAAGGCAGTAGAAGACAGATTAGCCAGCTTTCGATTTCAGCAGTTTTCAGGATTTCGTTTTCAGAACTAGGCGAATTGCGGTTTTCTGGTCTGTAACAGTCAGCGTCAGTGTATCAGCGATTTCAGGGGGCAAACGAAGTCGGATTTGCCTAAAATTTGGTGAACAGACTCGTAATCATATGTGCTACAAAAGTTGTTTAGGGCTTCAGAATAGATTCTGCCCTTAACTAGACGCTTTTGGCCTCGCAACGTGTTAAAAGCCTGAACGGACAGAACCTGTCCGCGAGAGCAGTTCGGCCAGAGGATTACGTAGTTTCAGTGACTTCCCGAGGTCGAAACGAGCTGAAATTTTCAGCATAGTCAGATAACTATATCCTCTTAGTGCTGACAAAATGTGAAGTCAAAAATCCACTGTTGGATATTGCTGTGTGTAAGTCATTAGGCTGCCTAAAAACAGTCTGGACTAAGGGTGTGTACACCGCACCACCCTAGGGAACTTGAGCTCGAAGTTGCTGTCGAGGCATCAGGTGGATGCGACAGTTAGGCCTCCCATTTTAGGCCCAACTAAGAGCGAGAGATAGTCACCGAGGTGCCAGGCGGGCACGGTGACAGGCGGAACTAGTTTCCTTCTCCCTTAGCGCACACAAGGCAGAAGTGTGGCTGATAGACAAGGGCAGAACAACAGTTTACAGCAGGTTCTTCGCAGCATAGGATTTTTTCTTTAAGAGTGGCAGTGTGTCAGTGTGTTTGGTTTCAGCAGTAGCATAGGATTTGTTTTGGCAGTTTGCTTGCTAGAATAGATGACGGATATAGGTGCCCGTCTGGAAGGGTCCAGAATGGACCTGTTTCTAAGCGCCTACGAGAATGGAAAGTACATAGGGAGACTTTGGTTAGTCCGAGGGGAGACTTGGAACCAAGGGCCAAGTTATATATACATCAAGGCTGGTAGCTCGCCCTACTGCGATTGGGTTATACAACACCCTAGTGTACAAGGGTGCCATTTTCAATTGGCAATCGATAAAGTTGCTCGTAACATCTGGATCATCAATGACACAGACACGGGTAGACTTAGTGTTGCTGGTCATGGGGAGATATTTCAACGTTGGGTGCAAATCTATCCAGGTGAAGTCATCAAAGTAGGATCTATGGACCATTATTTCGTGTTGACAAAAAGAACCTCTTATGTGGCCACAGAGCAAAGAGAGCCTCACATGGAGCGTAGTGAAGCACAAACCATTCCTCACATAGTAGGGACACCACCTCTTGAGAAAGACTCAACCAAAGAGAAAGAAATACATCATACGAGTCACGAGTGGGAGAAGTATGATCAAACACTCAAGGAAATCAAGGAAATGTTGAAAGCCTTGACCCCTACTAAGGAAAGAGGAAATCATGTAAAGCCGCAACCACTTCCACGAAAAACGGGCAATGCTCAAACTTATAGGAGGATCTATTCAAATAAAGGTCTCCTTCCCAAGCCCGGACCTCTTCAAGGAGAGACGCAAACTATGACTACACAGAATGCCATTTCTACTTATAAGGTCATAGCCCATCCAAAAGAGACTAAACCAGGCGTTCAACCAAAGCCAGCAGAGGAAAAGGGCACTACAAAGCCCAAGGTGGATGCGGAAGCGACGAGTCGAGTTCTATCAAAGGGGTGTGAAAGCAAAGACAATCTCGACACATTACCTCTTGGTAAGGCGGTGCATAATACCAAGGATGTTGAGTCAATCGCATCATGGACCACCCAGCAAATTTTGGATGAGATTGATCTCCTATGTCAGGATTTCGATCTAAGTGAGGAACCCGCACCTAGTGTGATACAGTTAGTCTCACAAGAAGATCAACTTAAGAATATAAGGCAGGGATCCAGTTCGACATCCATACCAGGCCAACAACAGGATGAGTCTTTAAGGTGTCAAGCTCCACCCACGAGAGAAAAAGAAGAAGAACCTTATGAGCTTGAACCCCTTGAGCACATACTTCCAAATGATACAGTGGAATTAATCAGATACCGATTACAGGAAGAACTCATTCTAGATGGAAACGGGCCCCTCGACGATGAAAGCATAGGATCCAACTCCGGAGATGCCCCCATGGAGATGGAAGAAGTAGGGCATCCCACCAAGGAAGAAAGTATGCAACCTCCTCCTCTTCCTGCCCAAGATAACATAGAATCTCAGGAGGGTGGTGTGAACTAGAATCTCTCAAAATCTTCTTGTACAAAGACACGGATGAAGCTCCAACAATGGGCGACCCAAGTAATAGCAAGTGAAAGTCCACGACAACCACAAGAGAGCCAAGTTTGTGGGTTGATCCGAACAAAATCTAAAGAGGTCGCCACATACCAAAGGAAAAAGAAGAGCCCTGGCAAACCCGGACTCGGACAAAGAAGTAAGCCGTCCACTATCCGAGAATTGTTAGAAGAAGAAATTTTGGCGACATCAGATGCAATCCTCCCCGAGTCAGAAAGTGATGACATGAGCAGCTCAGAGGACCACCTTGATAGTACGAGCATCTACCCGAACATCAACCCAGAGAAAAACCACTACAACGAGGTAGATCGAGTAACCCTTAGTGCACATTCAGAACAATGCAAAGTCGAAGGGTACTCACGGGCCGCCTTAGTCTCTCCACAAAGTCAGATACATCCTAAGGAGGGTGGCCATCACCCATTCAGCAAAACGACACTGGGACACTACATTGAAAAGCTTTATCCAGAGCGATGGAGAGCTTATCAGTTTCCAGACTCTCCAAATTGCAGCCGAGAGTTGTGGAATCCTTTCACCCCACGTGGAACATGCACGACAGAGTCACCCTTAGCCGTAGACTCTGAAAGAAGAAACACAGCGAAGGCACTTCAGAATATAACAAAGGATAAAGAACGAGCATTAGGCATAGTGGAGCAACAAGCTCCACGAACGGGCCGCAGGCTGTGGCAAGCCCACGATCTTGGCAAGGTCACTCCACAGTTTGAGGGTACAGAAATAAGCGAACAGCTGCAAGGGCAGCATAGTATTTATATCGGGCACCCGCCTCGCGACTATGGTCCAGGGCAATCGCGACTCAGCCGAATGGAACGAAGAGATAGAATGACTCGGGCGATTACTAAGGTCTACTCTAGAGGCCCGAGAAGGTGTTTCCTCTACCTGAGAAACTCTTTAGAGGTACTACCTAGAGACTATGGACCAAAGAGGAAACGGAAAGAAGAGAGTGGCTGCGAGCAAGCTCACCAAAAGAAATCTTCGTTAAGAGCTTGGGGACAAGCTCCATTTCAGGAGGGTGAATCTGATACGGGTCAGCCTTCGACTTGCCCGAGAGCAGCCACTAATGAGATTAAAGCAGCCAAAGCGGGCGAAGCAAGGCTGCCCTTCATGTGGAATCAGGCCCTTCATGGCCGTGTTGACGCCAAAATGGGTCAAGAGGGAGGAGTGGGAGGCGTAGAGCAGCTGGTGCAATCCTTGCACGCAAATGGAATTCAGCTTAGAATTGAAGCCGAGGGAGGAGCGGGAGGAGAGGCAACGACTCTAAGCAAGGCTCTTGAATACCAAGGCGGTGGGTTGAGTCCAAGTCCGGTCTAGTCCAGCCTAGGTCTTCGCTAAACCCAGTCACTTAGGGTCAGCCTAGGGCGAGCCTAGGCAATTCGTGGTCCAAGTCGAGTCCAAGCACACGCGGGCTAGAGGAGGACTGGCTCTAGGAATGAGACTTTAAGTCTCGAGAGTGTTTTTGTGCGTTTTTACTTAAGTTTTAGTGTGCGCATTAGCTTTGATTTAAATTCCGTTTTGGGTTTCGTTTTTGAGGTTTGGATCACATGTTTAGATCCACTTTTGATTCAGAGCTATAAATACTTTGTACTCCTTTGTTTTGGTATGCAATTTTTGGAGGCTTTTGAACAATTGGGAATGAAATTTGAGTAATTTAGTGAAATTAGCTTCTCTCTCCTCTCCTCGAGTTCTCTTCTCCTCCATGCGTTCTTCTCTAGACTGTAGTTCTGTAGCTTAGGTAGAACAGCAGCCATTGCTGCAACACCTCGAGGTCAAGACCCTCAACCCGCGGCTTCTTCTTCTTCTCCTTGGTTTCTTTGCTCTTCTCCTCCACTCGGCCAAAGGTTGATCGGCTTTGGGAGTCTCCAAGTGCTCGGCGCAAGGTAGCTCTTCCTCCCGGTTTTTCCCCACTTCAATCCAAGGCGTCCACGGTGCAACCGAGCTCTTCCACCAGCAAGGTTAATGGCCACGACTCCAGCAGGGCAGGTCTTCATTGTTCTAGGCGACTAGAGAAAGAAGACATTCATCCACAGATCGAGATCAAGAGGTAAGCATCCTTAACGAGGAAGAAAGGGGGTGCAACGACGTTGCTGCTCTTTGACATTGGGTCCGGCTTAGAGAGGAAAAGTTTGTTGGAATTCCAGCCGGTGATCTCTTCCTTTCCACGGTGGAAACCAGTTTCAAAGCGTTTCTTATGAGTCACTCACTTTCCCCTTGATTAATTACGTAGATCCTTCGATTTCATGCATAAAACCAGCATTTGAACCGTGGATTTGAATTCAAAATCAGCCACGGTCCAGTTCTGTAAGTCTCGCTAAAAAAGTCAGAAAAAGAGAAAGAAAAAAGGGCAAGAAAACAAAAGAAAAAGAAAAGAAAAGAAAAGAAAAGAATCTGCCCAAGAAAGAATTAGAAAAATGGCAATCTAGCGAGCATTCTCAATTTTCCGGCGCACATTTGGGCGTCCGGCCACCGCTGCTTCAATTTTGGTTAACATTCTCGATTTTCCGGTGAACTCCGGCAGAGGACAGCCAGCCAAGACGAACCTATCTTGCTACATTTGGCGGATTACAGCTGCATTGGGTGTTCTTGGTGAGAATTGGGAAAAACCGGCCAACATTTGGGGAAGAATTCTTACCGCCGGCAAGCTTGGGGAAACCCTAGTCGATCTTCAATTTTGGTAAGTGATTCTTCTTGCTCATTCTTTACCCTTCATCTTGACACATGGCACGATCCTGTTGAGTTAGAGAGTAGCTTGAGAGAGAGAGAAGCCAGCTCGTCATCCCCCTCCACTCTCTTTTCCACATTTGGTGGATCGCCCACCATTTGGTGAGAAAATCAAGGAGAAGATTGATTAGCTAGGATTGATCTCCAATAATTTAGGATCTAGCTCTTCATCCTCTCGCCAAGTGTCCTTTCTAGAAGCCTTTAGAAGTCTCTCCCCTCCAGCTCGCCGTCCACCTCACCACATTTGTTGCGCCACCTAGCTAGACACCTCACCACCTTTCCCTATCCTCTCTCCTAACATCTAGGAGATAGCCTCTACGTATCTGCCACCTAGCCTTCACTTTAGCTAGGAACTCTCCCAGCCACACACCTCAGCAACCAATCCGCCACCTCACCTAGACACCTCACCGAATCCCTAGCCTCTCTCCTACTTACTTGGGAGATAGCCCTTCTAGAAGTGCCACCTCGCCTAGCATCTTGGAGCTTGATCCCTTGTGATATCTTCTCCATATCCTCTGCCCCCTTATCCTCCACCGAGCCTACCTAATTCACACTTGAGTTACCTCAAGTTACCGCCACCCATTTCCATTTCCCCTTAGTCTAGGCGCCTAAACCTACCCTAGCTACTTTGTAGGAACCCACGAATTAGGCCCTTCCCTTCAACCGGTCAACCTAGGATTTGAACCTTAGGACCCACCTTGCCTAACCTTCCATTACCCCAGCTCATTGGCCGAACCTAGCCCGGGCGCACCTGGTCCCACCTAGCCCGAGCTCACCCTGCCCAAGACCCGCACCTAGTTGGTTCCAACCCTAGTCCACAAGGAAGTCCGCCTAGTGCATCCTTGAGAGTCTTGGAACCGGCGGGTCTTGCCCCAGCCATCTCCGGCATCCTCCGGCCACTTCCGGTGACCTCTGCTCCTTTTCTGGCCATTATTCCGGTGGACATTCCAGCTGGTCCCGTCCCCATAAGGCGTCTGCAATTGAAGCTCCTAGGTGATCACCGGCGAGCGTCTCTTCAACCGGTTCCTTTCTCGGCGCGTCTACCACACCGGCGCGCCCGTTCCAGTCATCTCCGGTCAGCGCCGGCCACCTCCGGTCACGCTGCTATTTTTCCGGTGACATTTTCCGGCGAAGAACCAGCAGGTCCCCAAGTCAGCCAGCAAGTGTATGGAGAGCTCCTAGGCGATTTCAGCAAGGAGATTCCTCAATCACGCGACCCTTGGAGCGCTCTCAACCACCGACCGGCGTCTTCATCATTGGAGCCACAGCCCTACGCCGGCCTTTCCTCTTGTGTTGCTGTTAGTGCCCGAGTGTGGAATCTCACCTCGTGGCTTGAGACTTGATTCGCCAAGCTTGCCTTGGCTGGTACATTCTCCCCCTCTCTTTAGAACCGCGGTTGGGAGTATTTGTTTTCGTATTTGTTTTCAGCCCGGCTACGGCCATCATTGTGCGAAGAGGTACCTCGGAGGCTCCAAGCCGAAGACACGCCTCTAGCCAACCTAGCCTCCTACGGGTGGGTGTGGTTTGATTCGATGAGGTTTGGTTTGCATGGTTTGTTTGAGTGAGTTTTGAGTGTTTTATCAAATGTATCGCTTCCGCTTGTATTAGCCTCACAGCTCTTAGATTTGTGTAGTAGGATTTGCTTGGGTTTGGGATTAGCCATTCTTGTATTCTGCTGCCTATTTGGGATTTTTAAGTCGGGGTCCTGTCCGACTGGGTAGTGTCTGTTACGGACCTACCCAACGGTCCAGACCCAGCAGAGGCCGAGCCAGCTGAATCTAGTCGAAGGAAGCGTAAGGCTTCCGACTTAGGGGCTCGTTCTCTTCAGTGCATCAAGACCAATCCCAAGGAGATGCAGGAAGCACCGGAGATAGTTGCAGCGGGAGGAGTGGGAGGAGCGACTAGGTCGTCAACGGTGCTCAAGCCGGTTCAGTCTCAGGGTGACTTAGATTCCAGTCTAGGGCTCGTCAAGCTAGAAACGTCCAAACCAAACGAGCCCACTTCACGCGACCCTTGAGACGTCCTAAGATCCAAATCTTAGGTAAACGGCTCGGTCAAACCTGTCCGAGCTCTTGAGTCAAACAACCGAAGTGAGGGCGGGTCCCCTCATGAGGTCCCCACCCTGGGTTCAAAAGATCCAGGGGCTCGAACCTTTTTCCCCTTGCGCGTGGGCACTAGGCCCGGCTTTGCTTTATGTTTCTTGAGTAAATAAGTTAGTCTTAGGCTTGTCAATATTAGGATTCGAGGTAGGAACCTAGCCTAGCGGGTTGTGCTTGGCATTTTGGATTTGGGTCTTGGGTAGAGAGTGAGATTTGGATTGTAGACTCGCTCAAATAGGATTAGTATAAATTTATTTGGATCAATGTAATTGGTATCAAAGATTAAGGAATTAAAAGCATTTTGCGCAAGGCGCTCTCTCTCCTCCTCGCGAGGCTTGGCTCTCCCTCCTCAATCTCGAGGAATTCTGAAACTATACTCAAACCACAACTCCTGCCCGAGAGTTCGAGTGTGTGCCCCCCGGTTTCTTCCCCATCGAAACAGCATATCAGCAGTGTTCTGCACCTTCCTCACGGTCGGGAAGATTGAATCCCTTTTCGGATTCAATAACGACGGCAAAAGAAGGTTAGTGGCCTGATTTCGTGTCTTCCTTTTGTTTTTAGGATTCCGGTCTAGGGGAGAGCACTCCCGGGGTTTTTGTTCTCTCTCGGCGTACCCGAGAGCAGAGCTAGAGTTCTTAGGTGTAGACTCTCTAGGCGAAGTCCTACTTGCATTTGGAAGATCGGGAAGTCGGCAAGCTATCCTTGCCAAATCAATCGTATGTGCGAATTGGAGAAATGGCCACGAATCTGAGCTAGATCTCTCGGCCGGTTTCTGCAAATCTGTTCCTCGGTGTAGCAGATCCAAATCTCCTAGTTTGTGAAATCTAGCCATGGAACACCCTCGTTTGCATTGGAGCTAGAATCGCTAGCCCCCAAGCTTCGCATTGGTCTATTCCGAGCCGATTCCGACGGTGGAATTGAGAGTTCGGCTGTCGACCGGATCTCTGCTGTATTCCGGTCAGTTCTGCAATTTCCCGGCCGGCTCGTGATCCCAGGCGTGAAAGGATGACGTTGCCCCTGCACTGGCAAAAGCTCTAGTGAAGACGACGAGGGCCCCTTGGACAAAATTGGAGGCGTCACTCAAACCGCGCCACCGGCTTCATTAAGTGCGAACCCACTCGACTTCGGCTGAACCAGGTAAGTCTAATCTCGTCCCTTGCTCCTGCCACGTGTCCTCCATCCGAGCTATCTCCCTCAGCCCGAAAACCAGTTACTTTCGGAGTGTCCCACGTTGAGTAGCTTTAGGAACACGTCCCCCTTGAGTCTAGGAACCTTGACACCACCTCGCACCTTTTTGCTTGTTGCTCGGTCTTTCCCTTAGTGCATGAAGTTGTGGCCTCACATCTGGCCACGTGTCTACTCTCAAGCCTCACGACCCAGCCCTTCCTCCACTTCGTCAAGTCTCTTTTCCACTGAGCGCTCGTGTTTTGCCACCTCGCCACTGCCTTTTCCCCTCTTGGCGCGCCACTCCCCCAACTCGCGCCCTCTTTTCCTAGCTTTTAGGACAAGTTCCCTTAGGACTCGCACTCCTCTTCTCTACCTTTCCACTTAGCCAAACCGCAGCAGATCTCTACCCTTGATCTGTCCATGTGTCGCCATCTCTCCCTCTTCGAAGCCCACTAAGCTACATCGTGTAGCTATCTTCTCCTTTGCCCGGTTCGTGTCCAGGTTCATCCCCCTTCTCTTTAGGAAAGCACTTTAGCTTTTCCTTGTTGATAGGCACCCCCTTAGCGCACTCTAGCTGACCCGTTCATCTTGCCA
The DNA here is from genome assembly GCF_008831285.2 of Nymphaea colorata. NCBI lineage: Eukaryota > Viridiplantae > Streptophyta > Magnoliopsida > Nymphaeales > Nymphaeaceae > Nymphaea > Nymphaea colorata. The sequence continues at coordinate 22,850,669 of NC_045148.1, forward strand.
AGTGGCAAGCATCCAGGCCCTCACCCACTCGACCTAACCCACTTGGTCCTAACCCACCTAGACATTGACCGGAACTAACCTAGTCAATTCATTTTGGTCTTGACCCAAGTTGACTAAACCTAACCTTGCCTAGCCTAGTTATAACTCGGTCAAACCCAAGCCATCTTAGGTTGAACTTAGCTGACTCGAGCTTACCTCGAGTGACTCATTAACCAGACCCACCCGAGCTCAGCTCGTGACCCTTCTCCTTTCTCAGCCTGCTCGCTAAGTCCCTAACCTGAGCCTTGTCTTAGCCTCCCTTGCTATTTCTTCTACCTCTCGCCTTAGCCAACCTCGTAGCTAGATTAACCTATCTTCCGCACCCAAGTTCTGTTCCCTCTAGCCTACCCGAGCTCTTAACCTCACTTCACTGAACTAGCCTACCCATAGAGCCCCACCCGTCCGAGCTAACCTGACCTTAGCTAGGGACTAGGAACAGCCGGAGACGCTAGCCGCTCGCTAGCCGCTCGCTAGCCGTCGTCGGCCAGCACCTTGGCCACCCGCGCCGTCGTCGGTATCCTCTACCGACTCTCGTGGCCGAGCCACTTCCAACGCCAGGTAGGTAGGCACTGCCGCAAGGCTTTCACCCCCCTTGGCCGCGCCGCATCCCGCAGGCGCAACACAGGCGACAGGCGGTCGCCTGTACTTTCCGACAGCACCACGGCTCCCCGCTCACGCCTTAGGCGACAGGAGGCCACGCATTCCCAGCTCGACGTCCTGCAGCAGGAGGCTGCCCCGTCCGCGCTCTGCCGCGCCGTCCGTCCGACTGCAGACGACAGTGAGCCACAGTCCCGCTCGACGTCTGTCTGTCTGTCCTTACCCGACAGCAGGTTTCCGTCTTGGCTGCTCGTCTGCAGGCTCGCCCTAAACAGCAGGCGGCTGTTCTCAGCAGCGTGCTGCTAGTCCGCGCCGACAGCATGCGGTTGTCTCGGCCAGCGTTCTGTCCACGCCCGTCCGACAGCAGGAGGCTGTCCAGGCCGCGCGCTTCACGTCGGCCCGTGATCTGCAATACCTGGGGTCTAGGCAATTCTGCCCCGTGGTCTCTCGGCACAGCCAAGGCAGCGCCTTGGCCGGTAACTCTCTCCAGCCCTTGTAGATTCGGGGAGGGTGTTAATTCTGTTTTTTGCATTAGGATTTCATCTAGTTGGATTAATTTGCTGTTTTAGCCAAGGCTTCGGCCAAGCTCCTCTCTGTGGCACCTCGAGGGCCCTATTGCCCGAGACACGGTCGCAAGGAGCAGACCTACCCATTTGCTTTTGTTGGGTGTGGTTTGTCCGTTAGAGTGGTTTGCATGGTTTGGTGTGTTTGTGAGTGAGTTGAGAGTGAATATTTGTATCGCTCGCGATTGTACTAGCCTGTAACCCCTGTAGTTGTTTGTAGTAGGTTATTCCGTAGTTAGGTTGGAAAACTCAACCCTTGTAACTCTGTCCTAGGGAATTTGCGCCGGGGTTTGTCCGGCCGGGTAGATTACATTGTATTAATTTTACTTAGGAATTTTGGATTTTAGGTAGTACTCAAGTCGGTCTTGGCAGTAGGAGCGTCTGGATTAGGAAATTCTGGCCTAATCGGGACGAGTCCTAACAATTGGTATCAGAGCCAACTTGAGACTAGATCTGTCAGTTTGAGCACCCGACCTACGAAGAAATCAGCTTCAGAAGGTACTTCAGACGGCAGATTTTCCGTGGTATCAGCTTCGGGTTTTCTTGTCAGTGTTTTTCGGTTTTCTATGTCGTTAGAAGAGTATAGGCATCACAGCTTCCAACAATATATTGCGTAAGTTCTAGGCTTCTCTTGCTCGATTTTAGCAAGTGTAGGGTTGTACACAACGTACACCCGAGGGCAGCTACGCTCGAGGTTCATCGTCGAGACACCAGGCGGGTGTGATGATTTAGGCTTTTTGAAGCCCGGCCGAGAGCGAGGTGAGATTGCCTAGGCGCTAAGGCGTAGCGCGGCTTTAGGCGGGCCAACCCGTCTCCCTTGCCTTAGGACTCACGCGCAGCAGCTCAAGCAGTGGCAGCGGCAGCGTGACAGAGTCAGCAGTCTAGGTTAGTGTTAAGAGTGGCAGTTGTGTCAGTATTTGGATTTCAGCTAGGTTAGTTTTTGATTCGCAAGCTTAAAATGGGAAAATCAAAAAAGAATGTTAACTCGGATGAGCCCGTGCTTGAGGAGAATCCTCACGACACCCCCGAAGAGGCTCAGCCATCCCAGAGAGGCCAAGTGCCAGACTATGCCTTAGGACGCATCCTAAGCATAGAAAAAGAATTATTACAGATGCGTACCGACATGGCTAAGGTAGAAAATTTTAGAAAGAAGGAAATGGACCGTCAAAATGCAGATCGACAAAAGGAAATGGATGAGATACGGGCCATGTTCCGTCAAATGGCTACCGCCCAAACGCAAGCCATCGTCACGGAGAGGACCACTCAGGGTCCAATTGCACAGAAAGGGAAGGGTTTGTTAGCAGTACCTGGCTATCAGACCGACACTAAGATCAATCCCAACAACATATCACACGTTGGGACAAGCACGGAAGGGGGTAGGCTCATGCGTCCCCCACAAGACAGGTACCAACAAGAGCCCTATAGCGAATACTACAGGACTCCTCGTGGCCCACGTATAGGCCAAACTCTTTAGAACCCCATGTACGAATTGTCTGAAGGTGAAGACGAATCACCTCTTCGCCCAAGGAGAACTCGAAGAGAACCACCTCGTATGGAAGAAAGACGTACACCATCTGTCAAGTACGACTTTCCAAAATTCAACAGAGAGCAACTAAGAGAGTGGTTATTCATGGCAGAACGTTTCTTCATGTGCCATCGTATTCCACAAGAAGAGTGGATAGAGATCGCCACAGCCAACATGACTGGCGAAGCGACCACCCACTCTCTATGGTTTGAGCACAAGACAGTCGATCCCACTTGGGAAAAGTACAAGGCTAGTTTGCAGCTTCACTTTGGAGAGTCCACGTTCATCGATTATGACGAGGACCTCAAAAATCTAGTCCAAACTTCGAACGTGCCCACCTATCAAAAGCAGTTCGAAAGACTAGCTAGCATGGTACAGTGGCCCGAGAAGGCTCTAATTGGAGCATTCAAAGGAGGCCTTAGAAGCGATATCAAACGCGAGATGAAGATACATCGTTTCGATCATCTCGAAGAATGCTTCGCTATGGCCCGACTGTATGAAGAGCGGATTGAAGAGAGAAAAGAGGAAAAGCGAGAGAAAAAGGCTCGCAGGGCTGATAAACAGAGGAAGAAACCTTCCTTCTCCTCTGCTTCTCGAACCAAGTTCCGAGAGAACAAAGGAAGGGAATTGGTTCCCTACAACAGAGGGAACGAGTTCAGGCCAAACCCACGTCCCGGCCGTGAACTCCCTACTCGTTACTTGTCCCCCAAAGAAATCGAAGAATACAGGAAGAAAGGCCTGTGTTTCAGATGTGAGGGCAAGTGGGACAAAAACCACCAATGCAAAGCGTTGTTCAATATAGTGGTGGTTGATGAGCCAGAGACCAGCTCTAGCTCTGAAAGCGATTCCTCCTCCAGTTCAGATTCAAGCTCCTCGTCTGATGAGGAAATCCTAGTTAGAAGAAAAGGCAAGAAAATTGAGCCTAAGGAAACGCAGCAAGAAGAGACAACGACCAAAGAAGAGAAATCAGAAGAGGTCGAATCTCTTCATTCGATTCAAGACCCCCATAAGGCAAACGCCATGTGTGTTTTTGGCCGCATCAATGGCCAAAAGGTCTTAATATTGCTCGACAGCAGAGCAATCAACAACTTCCTTACTGAGGAAGCCGCTGAAAGGTGTAGAATCACTCTCACCGAGAGCAACCCACAGACTATCATCGTGGGAGGGGGATTACGGCTCAAGTGCATCCATGAAGGAAAAGGCCTTGACGTGTCCGTTAAAAAGAAAACTTTCAAGGTTGACTGCCTCGTCATCCCTCTTGAAGGAGTCGACCTAATTTTGGGCATGCCATGGTTTCTAACATGGAAAGATATTCATTGGGATGTAAAGAATTTCTCTATGACTTTCATCCCCGAAGGAGAAGAGGAATCGATAACGATTCAGGGACTCGCCAGCTCCACGCGTCCCAAAACAGCACTAAGGTCCATCCAACATGACCAACCAGTGTGTTGGGTTCTTACATTGGCAACGGATGTACCTATGTCCGAAGAGAAGGTGGAAGAACCGATTCCACCTAAGATTCAATCGGTCTTGGACCGATTTCCAGAAATTTTTGACGAGCCCAAAGGCTTACCGCCAAAAAGGGCTTACGATCATCGAATCGTCCTTGCACAAGGTGCAGAGCCTATCAACGTCAGGCCATACCGGTATGGGCACAGCCAGAAGGCGGAAATCGAACGCCTAGTCAAAGAGATGCTCGAAAGCGGCATCATCCGACCGAGTTGCAGCCCTTTTTCTTCACCCGTCCTATTAGTGAAGGAAAAAGACAACACTTGGCGGTTTCGTATAGATTACAGGGCGTTAAACGAGGTGACCGTTAAAGATCGGCACCCCATACCCGTCATTGACGAGCTATTAGATGAGTTGGCTGGCACCACCATTTTCTCAAAGATAGATCTCAGAGCCAGATATCATCAAATTCGAATGTTTGACGAAGATGTACTGAAAACTGCGTTCAGGACACACGACGGGCATTATGAATTTTTAGTAATGCCTTTTGGATTAACAAATGCACCAGCTACATTTCAACGGTGCATGAACGATGTGTTCAGAGCACACCTCAGAGATTTCATCCTCGTATTTTTCGATGATATTCTCATTTATAGCAAAGATGAAGAGCAGCACCAACGCCATCTGGAGATCACTCTAGACATACTGAAGGAGCATCATCTCTTCGCGAAGATGTCCAAATGCAGTTTTGGACAATCTTCAATCGGATATCTCGGACACATTGTGTCTCGAGATGGGGTTCGGGCAGACCCCGAAAAGTTGCAAGCCATGGAGAAATGGCCACTGCCCAAGGACCTCAAAAGTCTACAAGGTTTCTTAGGATTAACTGGGTATTACAGACGATTTATCCAGGGGTTTGGAATCATTGCGCAACCCCTTACCCAGATGCTGAAAAAAGGATCCTTCTCGTGGACTGAGAAGTCAAGAGACGCCTTCGAGAAGCTGAAGGCAGCTCTAATGTCGGCCCCCGTTCTAACCCTACCCGATTTTACAAAGACATTCACCATCGAAACGGACGCTTGTGAAGTCGGAGTGGGCGTAGTACTTGGGCAAGATAACCACCCCATTGCCTATATGTCAAAGGCCTTAACCAGCAGGGCCAAACCTCTGTCTACATATGAGAAAGAGCAACTCGCTATTGTTATGGCAGTGGAGAAATGGCGTCCATATCTAATCGGACGCAAATTTACGGTCAGGACCGACCAAAATAGTTTAAAGTACATGCTCAAACAACGCGTGTCAACCCCTACCCAACAGAGATGGCTAGCAAAGCTATTAGGGTATGACTTTGAAATTGAGTACAGAAAGGGTCCTGAAAACAAAGCGGCTGATTCACTTTCCCGCTTGGCTGAACAGCTAATGACTTTGTCAGTGGTGGAAATGGATATTTGGGATCGATTAGTACACGATCAACAAAATGACAAATCTTTGAGGCTAATCAAAGCTTCGATCCAGCAAAACCCGGGTTCCATTCCCTTTTATTCAGTCAAGGGAAACATTTTGTATAGGAAGGACAAGGCAGTAGTCCCTCCTAACTCTGAGCTTAAGCAGAAATTCCTGCATCATTTTCATGACACTCCAGCCGCAGGTCATGAAGGGGTCGCCAAGACCCCAAAGCTCAGTTTTGGTGGAAAGGTATGAAGGCTGAAGTTCAAGCCTACGTCAAGAAGTGTGTAGTGTGCCAAAGAGAGAAGTATGAGGCAATCAAGCCTCCAGGCCATTTAAATCCTCTCCCGGTACCAACAAAACCGTGGACCGATGTTACTATGGATTTCATCGATGCCATGCCTCGTTCAGAAGGAAAAGAGGCGGTATTGGTAGTGGTAGATCGGCTAACGAAATATAGCCACTTCGCACCTTTACCACGGTTGTATCAAGGGCCCCTTGTGGCCAACGTCTACCATGAATACGTGGGAAAATTGCATGGAATGCCACAGTCCGTCGTCTGCGACCGGGACTCAATTTTTCTAAGTGCATTCTGGCAAGAATACATGAAGAACATGGGGACGAAACTTAATTTCAGTACCGCCCACCACCCTCAAACTGATGGGCAAAGTGAGATAGTTAACCGGTCCTTGGAGACCTATTTGCGTTGCTTTGCGGGTGAACGACCAGCCACCTGGGTTAAATATCTGCCTTGGGCAGAATGGTCGTACAATACGAGTCTGCACTCGTCGACAGGCATGACCCCTTACGAGGGCGTATATGGCTTTCCCCCTCCGTCGATTCCACACTACGAAGGAGGAACTGCAGAAGACGACAGTGTTGACTGTGAATTGCGCACAAGGGAAGAGGTATTGGAGTCCCTAAAACAGAACATTGTGAAAGCGCAAAACCGCATGAAGTAGGTATATGACAAGGGCAGGAAGGACCGGGAATTTGAGGTGGGTGACTACGTGTGGCTTAAGAGACTGCCTCTTAAGCAGAAATCCTTGATGGGTCAGCCGTATTCCAAACTGCTGCCTCGTTATTATGGACCTTATCCAGTGGTTCAGAAGGTAGGGAAGGCCGCTTACAGACTTGGCCTCCCCAGAACAGCATTGGTGCACCCTGTATTTCATGTTACGAGGCTAAAGCCTCATCAAGGGGATGTACCAACACTGATAGAGCAGGTCCCGGATAACTTGCCTACTCCCTACCGCATTCTAAAGCATAGGAATGTCCAACGACAAGGGAGGATGAGGCACGAGGTACTTGTGGAATGGGAAGGACCCGACAGGGGTACTTCTTGGGAAGAATTTGGGTCAATTGTTCATCGCTTCCCCTCTTCCAGTGCTCGAGGACAAGCGCAAGGTAGGGAGGGGGAATCTGTTACGGACCTACCCAACGGTCCAGACCCAGCAGAGGCCGAGCCAGCTGAATCTAGTCGAAGGAAGTGTAAGGCTTCCGACTTATGGGCTCGTTCTCTTCAGTGCATCAAGACCAATCCCAAGGAGATGCAGGAAGCACCGGAGATAGTTGCAGCGGGAGGAGCGACTAGGTCGTCAACGGTGCTCAAGCAGGTTCAGTCTCAGGGTGACTTAGATTCCAGTCTAGGGCTCGTCAAGCTAGAAACGTCCAAACCAAACGAGCCCACTCCACGCGACCCTTGAGACGTCCTAAGATCCAAATCTTAGGTAAACGGCTCGGTCAAACCTGACCGAGCTCTTGAGTCAAACAACCGAAGTGAGGGCGGGTCCCCTCACGAGGTCCCCACCCTGGGTTCAAAAGATCCAAGGGCTCGAACCATTTTCCCCTTGCGCGTGGGCACTAGGCCCGGCTTTGCTTTATGTTTCTCGAGTAAATAAGTTAGTCTTAGGCTTGTCAATATTAGGATTCGAGGTAGGAACCTAGCCTAGCGGGTTGTGCTTGGCATTTTGGATTTGGGTCTTGGGTAGAGAGTGAGATCTGGATTGTAGACTTGCTCAAATAGGATTAGTATAAATTTATTTGGATCAATGTAATTGGTATCAAAGATTAAGGAATTAAAAGCATTTTGTGCAAGGCGCTCTCTCTCCTCCTCGCGAGGCTTGGCTCTCCCTCCTCAATCTCGAGGAATTCTGAAACTATACTCAAAGCACAACTCCTGCCCGAGAGTTCGAGTGTGTGCCCTCTCATCCCCTCGCGCCCCCTTCTACCGTGGCGTCTTCTTCCTCCTTGAAGATCTCGGAGCACCGGCGGTGAACCAGCCAGCGCTCGAGTAAGAAGGCTTGCGGCGGATCTTCTTCCTCACCGGCGAAGGTCCCTCCCTTGTCCCCGGTTTCTTCCCCATCGAAACAGCATATCAGCAGTGTTCTGCACCTTCCTCACGGTCACGGTGGAGTTGAGAGGCAGACCTTGCAGCAGGGAAGATTGAATCCCTTTTCGGATTCAATAACGACGGCAAAAGAAGGTTAGTGGCCTGATTTCGTGTCTTCCTTTTGTTTTTAGGATTCCGGTCTAGGGGAGAGCACTCCCGGGGTTTTTGTTCTCTCTCGGCGTACCCGAGAGGAGAGCTAGAGTTCTTAGGTGAAGACTCTCTAGGCGAAGTCCTACTTGCATTTGGAAGATCGGGAAGTCGGCAAGCTATCCTTGCCAAATCAATCGTATGTGCGAATTGGAGAAACGGCCACGAATCTGAGCTAGATCTCTCAGCCTGTTTCTGCAAATCTGTTCCTCGGTGTAGCAGATCCAAATCTCCTAGTTTGTGAAATCTAGCCGTGGAACACCCTCGTTTGCATTGGAGCTAGAATCGCTAGCCCCCAAGCTTCGCATTGGTCTATTCCGAGCCGATTCCGACGGTGGAATTGAGAGTTCGGTTGTCGACCGGATCTCTGCTGTATTCCGGTCAGTTCTGCAATTTCCCGGCCGGCTCGTGATCCCAGGCGTGAAAGGACGACGTTGCCCCTGCACTGGCGAAAGCTCTAGTGAAGACGACGAGGGCACCTTGGTCAAAATTGGAGGCGTCACTCAAACCGCGCCACCGGCTTCATTAAGTGCGAACCCACTCGACTTCGGCTGAACCAGGTAAGTCTAATCTCGTCCCTTGCTCCTGCCACGTGTCCTCCATCCGAGCTATCTCCCTCAGCCCGAAAACCAGTTACTTTCGGAGTGTCCCACGTTGAGTAGCTTTAGGAACACGTCCCCCTTGAGTCTAGGAACCTTGACACCACCTCGCACCTTTTTGCTTGTTGCTCGGTCTTTCTCTTAGTGCATGAAGTTGTGGCCTCACATCTGGCCACGTGTCTACTCTCAAGCCTCACGACCCAGCCCTTCCTCCACTTCGTCAAGTCTCTTTTCCACTGAGCGCTCGTGTTTTGCCACCTCGCCACTGCCTTTTCCCCTCTTGGCGCGCCACTCCCCCAACTCGCGCCCTCTTTTCCTAGCTTTTAGGACAAGTTCCCTTAGGATTCGCACTCCTCTTCTCCACCTTTCCACTTAGCCAAACCGCAGCAGATCTCTACCCTTGATCTGTCCACGTGTCGCCATCTCTCCCTCTTCGAAGCCCACTAAGCTACATCGTGTAGCTATCTTCTCCTTTGCCCGGTTTGTGTCCAGGTTCATCCCCCTTCTCTTTAGGAAAGCACTTTAGCTTTTCCTTGTTGATAGGCACCCCCTTAGCGCACTCTAGCTGACCCGTTCATCTTGCCAAGTGGCAAGCATCCAGGCCCTCACCCACTCGACCTAACCCACTTGGTCCTAACCCACCTAGACCTTGACCGGAACTAACCTAGTCAATTCCTTTTGGTCTTGACCCAAGTTGACTAAACCTAACCTTGCCTAGCCTAGTTATAACTCGGTCAAACCCGAGCCATCTTAGGTTGAACTTAGCTGACTCGAGCTTACCTCGAGTGACTCATTAACCAGACCCACCCGAGCTCAGCTCGTGACCCTTCTCCTTTCTCAGCCTGCTCGCTAAGTCCCTAACCCGAGCCTTGTCTTAGCCTCCCTTGCTATTTCTTCTACCTCTCGCCTTAGCCAACCTCGTAGCTAGATTAACCTATCTTCCGCACCCAAGTTCTGTTCCCTCTAGCCTACTCGAGCTCTTAACCTCACTTCACTGAACTAGCCTACCCATAGAGCCCCGCCTGTCCGAGCTAACCTGACCTTAGCTAGGGACTAGGAACAGCCGGAGACGCTAGCCGCTCGTTAGCCGTCGTCGGCCAGCACCTCGGCCACCCGCGCCGTCGTCGGTATCCTCTGCCGACTCTCGTGGCCGAGCCACATCCAACGCCAGGTAGGTAGGCACTACCGCAAGGCTTTCACCCCCCTCGGCCGCGCCGCATCCCGCAGGCGCAACACAGGCGACAGGCGGTCGCCTGTACTTTCCGACAGCACCGCGGCTCCCCGCTCGCGCCTTAGGCGACAGGAGGCCGCGCATTCCCAGCTCGACGTCCTACAGCAGGAGGCTGCCCCGTCCGCGCTCTGCTGCGCCGTCCGTCCGACTGCAGACGACAGTGAGCCGCAGTCCCGCTCGACGTCTGTCTGTCTGTCCTTACCCGACAGCAGGTTTCCGTCTTGGCTGCTCGTCCGCAGGCTCGCCCTCAACAGCAGGCGGCTGTTCTCAGCAACGTGCTGCCAGTCCGCACCGACAGCAGGCGGTTGTCTCGGCCAGCATTCTGTCCACGCCCGTCCGACAGCAGGAGGCTGTCCAGGCCGCGCGCTTCACGCCGACCCGTGAGCTGCAATACCCGGGGTCTAGGCAATTCTGCCCCGTGGTCTCTCGGCACAGCCAAGGCAGCGCCTTGGCCGGTAACTCTCTCCAGCCCTTGTAGATTCGGGGAGGGTGTTAATTCTGTTTTTTGCATTAGGATTTCATCTAGTTGGATTAATTTGCTGTTTTAGCCAAGGCTTCGGCCAAGCTCCTCTCTGTGGCACCTCGAGGGCCCTATTGCCCGAGACACGGTCGCAAGGAGCAGACCTACCCATTTGCTTTTGTTGGGTGTGGTTTGTCCGTTAGAGTGGTTTGCATGGTTTGGTGTGTTTGTGAGTGAGTTGAGAGTGAATCTTTGTATCGCTCGCGATTGTACTAGCCTGTAACCCCTGTAGTTGTTTGTAGTAGGTTATTCCGTAGTTAGGTTGGAAAACTCAACCCTTGTAACTCTGTCCTAGGGAATTTGCGCCGGGGTTTGTCCGGCCGAGTAGATTACATTGTATTAATTTTACTTAGGAATTTTGGATTTTAGGTAGTACTCAAGTCGGTCTTGGTAGTAGGAGCGTCTGGATTAGGAAATTCTGGCCTAATCGGGACGAGTCCTAACAGTGTCTCTGTATTTAATTTGTCCTAGGAAAGTCTTCTGGTTGATCCAAGGTGATCTTGGGGGTAGGCACGGCCGTCGGCTTCAGACTTTGGTCGGCCACGGGCAAGACCTTACCAGATCCGTCAAACTGAGCATCAATCTCTGTTACGGACCTACCTAGTGGTCCAGACCCAGCAGGGGCCTAGCTGGCCGAACCTAGTCAGAGGAAGCGCAAGGCTTCCGACCTGTGGGCTCGTTCTCTGCAATACATCAAGAGCAGTCCCAAGAAGAAGATTGAAGCACCAGATACGGTTGCAGCGGGAGGAGCGGGAGGAGCAACTGGGTCTTCAACGGTGCTTGAATTACGAGAGTCTCAAGGTAACTGTGGTCCGAAAGTCAGGTTTGTAGAGTAGAAGAGTCTAAACTCAACGAGCCTAGTCCGCGCGAGCCTTAGAGGCAACCTAGGACTAACGTCTTAGGAAACGGTTCGGTCAAACCAGACTGAACCCTTACACTCTTAACCCTAAGTGAGGGCGGGTCCCCTCACGAGGTCCCCACCTTGGGCTGAGCAGGCTCAAGGGTTAGCTTAATTAGTTTAAGTGTTATGCGCTAGGCCCGGTCTAGTTTGATTTAATGCATTACGTAGCTAGACTTAATTCCTTAGGCGCATTTGCTTTTTGTAATAAGGGATTTGGGGCATGTCGCCCTTGGGCATCGAATAAGGGACCTAGCCTGGCGGGTTGTGTCAGGTGCACTTATGTAATTGGGTTGGGTAAAGAGTGAAGATCTGGATTGTAGATCTAACTCGCATAGGATTGTATAAATAGTTTTAGATCTAAGTGTAATGTATCAAGTTTTATGAAATTAAGTTCATTTGGAGTCGAGTACTCTCTCTCCTCCTCACAAGGTCTGCCATTTCCCTTTGTGGAGTCCGTAATCTCTTGTCTCCCGTCTTTTTCACCGAGGAGTGAACCAGGCGTCTTCTCCCTCTCGCGCCCCCTTGGCCCGTGGCGATTTCTCATCCATTGAAGAGCTTTGGAGCACCGGCGTCTTCGACGAAGGCCCAAAGGCACGGCTCGGGCGGATCTCCTCCTCACCGGCGGCGGATTCTCCCTTGACCACGTAAGTACCCCTACCGGTTTTCATTAAAACTGTAATCAGAGCCTTCTCCTTGAACACGAAGGGGTTGAAAGTCTGATTTCAGAAATAGGGAAGGTTGAAGACGCAGGTCTGATCCTCGACTTCAACGGGACGCGTTCAATTGTTGATTCATTCGATTTCTTGTGTGAATAACGTATCGAGTTAGGGACAATCTCAAGCCGAATCATCCACGATCAGTTCTGTTCTTGGCGTACCCAGGATCGGAGTTGAGACCTCTGGTTCAGTCGGCTCGAGAGGCCTTTTATTCGATCTTAATCACCCAAGCGATCGCTTAGATTAACCATTGATCGCTAGAGAAATATACTCGGTGGAAGAGCTTCGCAAATCATTGAAAATAAGCTCTGAATTCTTCCATTTGAGCTCTCGGTCCAGAGATATAAAATTCAGAAAAAGTCGTGAATCTGGCCATGGAAAAACAGTAAGAACTAGCTTAAAAGGGTCGTCCGAAGAAAAGCTCCAAAATAGTGTAATTCGGGCGGAATCCGACGGCTAGGTTGGAAGATCGGTACCTCGCCGGAAAAGAGGCTAATTCCGGTCGCCGCTGCTAAATCCGGCGTCCGCCATTGCCCTTCAAGCCGAGGACTGTTCTGCCCTCCTCCTTCCTGTTTTTGTTAAAATTCATTAAGGGTAGTTCGGACTGTTAAAGTGAAGAAGAGGATTCCGGTCGCCGGTGAGCTTGGAGCACTCCACCGTGAACGCCAGCCAAGTCCGGGTAAGTCTCCTCGTTCTTCATCTCCACCGTCCAAGTGTCCACGTGTCAGCCATCGAACCAATCAGTCCAGAATCTCCTCCACGTCAGCTCCACCTGTCCTACTCGAGATTAGCTCGAGAATTAGTGGCCCTAGTTTTTAGGAGAGTCCCACGCCTTTCTCCCTAACTTTCTCAAGTTGCTTTTTGATTAAGTCTCATCCCTAGTCGCATGAATCCTTGACCGTTCATCCAGCCACGTGTCCTCATTGTGTGCGTCCTCTTAGCCACGTCACAGCCAGCTCGAGCAGCAGCTTGCCAGCTCAGTCCCACGTCTGCCAAGTGTCCCACGTCCCTCGCATCCACCTCCCCTTTGCGAGCCTTAACCGAGTCCACTTTCCCCCTTTCTCTCCACGCCTTTAGGAAGTGTCCCCAACTTTTAGCACACGTCCTCCTTCTTTTCCCCAGCTGTAGGACACCTCATATCGCATGCAACCTACACCCTTCATCTGCTCCACGTGTCCAAATCTCCCTGCTTGAGAGAAAAGCAAGCGCCACCTCGCCCTTGACCCCTTCACTCGCATCCAGCTCGAGGCCACCTTTCCTAAGATTTAGGAAAAGGCTTCCCTTCTTTTCCTTGTCGCTAGGGATCTCCCTCGCGTCCTCTAGCAGCCCTTGATCTAGCCACGCGGCATAGATCCGGCACACCATCATTGGCACGACCCGCCAAGCCCATCCGAACCCACCTAGGCTACCTCACACGCTACCTAATCCCTTAGGTCAACCCACTTACCTTGACCAGATCTAGTCTTAGTTGACTTACCCTCACCTAGCCCACTTAGGTAACCTGGTCAAACCCTTGACCCAGTCGACCTAGCCTAGTTGACTCGAGCCTACCTCGAGTGCCCCTTGACCATCTCTCCCGAACCCAATAACTCGGTCTAGTAGCAGCCATCTTCTAGTCGACCCTAGCTCTCTCTCGGTCTCTCTTTAGACTTGACCCGAGCTTAGGTTCATTAGTCCGAAACCAGCCTCTTAGCCTCTCTCGTAGATAGGTTACCTCTCTCCCTCACCTAAGCTCCTTACCTTCTCGGCTTACCCCTGCTCTGAACCCATCTCACCCAGACCAGCTGTCCCTTAGAGCCCCGCCGCACCAAGCCAGCCGGCCTTAGTTAGAGACCAGGCACAGCCGGCGCTAGCCTTGCGTTAAGCGTTTCCGGCCAGCACCTTGGCCAGCTTCCCGCCGACGGTCTCTGCCCGTCGACAGCCTTGGCCGAGCCAGTCCAGCAGCCAGGCAGGTAGGCATTGCCTTATCGGCTCTCGCCCCCCTCGGCCGCGTCCGCAGCAAGCAGGCGCATTCCAGGCGGCAGTCCGTCGCCCGTCCGTCGGTCTCCAGCAGCAAGCGACAGTCGGCCGCAGGTGACTCGTCATCCTGCAGCGTCAGTAGCAGACTTCCAGTCGGCCGAGCGCTCTTCTCTCCGACCTGAAGCGGCAGCAGCAGAAGTCCGTCGATCGCTAGCTTCCGTCGGCCCCGCATCGGCAGCAACAGTCAGCTCCCGCCCAAGCGTCTCGCCAGCCATCTCGGACAGCCGGCGACTGTCCCAGGCCGCGCGCTTCACGCCGGCCCGTGAGCTGAGTTGCCCGGGAATCGGTTTTCAACCCGTGGCCTGTCCGTGCAGCCAAGGTTTTTCCTTGGCAGGTACGTTTCTCATCCCCCTTGTAGTCGTGGGAGGGTGTTAATTGCTTTTGTATTAGGAAGCATATTAGTTTTCTTCCTTTACTGCTTTAGCCCAGGCTTCGGCCTTGCTCCCCTCTGTGGCACCTCAAGGGCCTATTGCTCGAGACACGGTCACAAGGAGCCGACCGTCCTATTTGCTTTCCGTAGGGTGTGATTGCGCGTTAGTCGTGGTTTGTATGGTTTGCTTGAGTGAGCTGTGAGAGTCAAATTGTATCGCTCGCGCTTGTAAGGCCTTATAACCCATTGTAGTATTTTGTAGTAGGATTCAGCCCTAGCTAGGAATTGGGAAAGGGTTTTCCGCACCTGTATTCCAGTCCTAAGGGAATTTGCGCCGGGGATTGTCCGGCCGGGTAGATTCATTGTTTAATTTTTTTAGGATTTTGAATTTTAGACAACAACCCTCAAGGAGACTTGGGAACTAGGACGCTCTTGGTTCGGACTTTCTAGCCCAACCGGGATCGTGCCTAACAATTGGTATCAGAGCCACCTTGAGGCTTTTTGTCTGTCAATTTGAGCACCGACCCACGAAGATTCAGCTTCAGAGGGTCCAAGCCTGTATGGGTAGGTCTAAAAGGGCTTGTAAGGGCAGGAAGCAAGTTCACCAAGGCGATCAGACCAGCTGAAGGGGTTAAAGAGCAGCTTGGAGTTATTGCAGTTGGTGGAGCGGGCGGAGCAACAACGGTCAAGTGCAAGAGATTTCAGATTGAACCTCACGGCGGTAAAGATCCAATTCTAGGATCCACTCACGTAAGTCGTTTAAACCTTTGTTGAGTCCTAGAACCAAGATGGAACGTGGTGAGCCTAGGTGAAACCTAGGCAAATCGGGTTGAGCCCACCCGAGCTTAACCTTGCGCCCAAGTGCAACGGATCTCCAAAGATCCGTGGGTCTAGTATCGCCCTTGGACGGATAGCGTCCAATTCATAGTAGATTTGGTTTACTTTAGTTTTTGAATTGTTTCTTTAGTGAACCGGTTCGGAATGTGAACCGAGTTGCTTAGGCTAGTATTTAAACAATTGATACCTTGTAATTAGTATGCTTTTTGACAATAATGAATTGAAGGAATTGTGTTGGGTGGAATGCCCTTTCTCTCTCTCGAATTCCCCTTGGCTCACCCCTCTCCCGCGGTGGTCTCCCTTCTCTCCTTGGCGTCCCTTCTCATCCATGGCGCAGCCTCTTCTCCCCCACTCGTCCTCATGGTATCTCCCTAGCCTAGTGCCATCTCCCTTGGCGTCGTCTTCAATCCAATCCCCACGGTGAAGATTGCATCGTCTTCAGCCAGCTCTACAACCGAAGGTCTTTTCGTCTTCTCTACCTTGTTTTCTTGTCTTGTTCCCTTCCCCTCGACCTATGGCAAAAGGCTCTTGGAACCACAAAGGCTCCGGCGTATCGCGGCTCCTTGGACCACGAAGTTCCCCCATGGCAAGCCAGCTAGATTCGGTGCCTACCTTCGGACCACGCGAGGGCAGAGAGGCTGATCTACATCCGGGAAGATTGAGGTCGTCCATGAAAGCGAGCAGCCTCAATATCGACACAAATTCAGGTTGGTACTTGAGATTCTAAGCCGAAGACGGATTGCTTGTTGGGTGCGTTCTAGAGGTGACTTCAACTGCGACCTAGGCCTGATTCACGGTGCTAAACCCGTGAGGAGGTTCTGGTTTTCCGGTGGAAAACTACTCTTAGACCCTCTCTTACAAGGTCCGGATTCGGCGCTCTATCTCTTGGATCGAACCCCCCAATTCTATGAGAAACCGGTGGTGAAAAGGCCTCCAAAAGGGGTCTAAGGCACTTCGGTTTCAAGAGGAATTCCACCTGCACAAACAGAAGTAAGAAAGGATTGAAATCGGTGGATAGAAGCGTTAACACGATAGAAAAACTATATCATCGTGTTCGCCCATGGAAGAACATCAAGTCGGCCGAATTTGGTGAACATCCAAGCCCTTTTGGATAGGACTGCCCTTGGCCGGAATTGACCAATTCCAGTGACCGCTGCAACACCTCCGGTCACCTCTGTTATTTCAGGCGACAAAGGACAGATCTGCCCTCGAGTTAGTCCGAGCTTCAAGGTAGCACGTGGGGGGTATTCTGGTCATCACTTGGAGGATCGCCCTAGGGATCAACCCTAGCCGCCAGTGCTTCAACGTGCGCTCCTTGGCCGCCGGTCCCCAATTGGTAAGTTCATCTCGCTCTTTCCTTGTTCAATCTTGGACGTCCGTTGTACCACGTGTCGACCATCCCCCACATCAGCCTTGGTCGAGCCAGCCAGCTGAATTGATCCCAGCCGAAATCCCCTAAACCTCGTCATATCCCATGAATCTAGGAATCTCATCTCTAGTGGCCACCCCATTCCGTTTGGTGTTCATCCCTCTTCACCCAAAACCCTAGTCGCATAGCCTCCCAACCCTTGATGCTCCCACGTGTCTCAATCTTGTAGAACCCATTGCCACCTCGTTAGCCGGCTTGCCCCCTTCACCAGTGGCCTGGCCCCATGCGTTTTCCTCCTTCATCTCACGCGTCTTCTCCTCCCACGTTTTTGGTAACCCCCTTGACGTGTCTGTACCCTTTCCTACTTCGTCTCCATCTCATCCAAGTGTGACCCTTGCCTAAACCATAGTCTACTCCATTCCCTGGTCAAAGGCCACGTGTCTCCCTCTCGAGAGAGCAGAAGATCTCGCCAGCCCTCCTTGGATTCTTCCATTAACTTCGTGAAGATCCTGGATTGATTCTTCCCCTACCCGTTAGGAAAGAATCAACCGTTCCTTTCCTTTTCGCTAGATATTCTCTAGCGCCTCTTCTTTGTGGCCTCTCCCTCTGTCACGTCCTGCCTCTTTTGGCGCCCTCTCTCTTAGTTAGGTAAGTCCCCCACCTGGCCCTAACCGAGTAGGTCAACCCCCGTATCCCAGATCTTGCTCCTTCTTCGGGTAAGATTGCCACCTCACCCCTTAATTGCGTAACTTGCGCCCTTCCCATTTAGCCAACCCAACTCCCTCGCGCCTCCTTTCCTCTTCTTTTGGAAAGTAGCCCCAACGGGCCTAAGACAACCCAATCCCAGGTTGCCAAGGGTCCGAACCCACCTTGCACGGCTAGACCCAAGCCGCCCCTACCTTCCGCACCTACCCTTCTTCCTTGGAGTCAACTCCGTCGCACCCGTTCCTAAGTCAGCGCTAAGTCAACCCAAGCCTAGACCTGACCCAACCATCCTTAAACGGACCCACTTGTAGTTAGGTCTACCGAGCTCTAAACCGAGCTCTACTCCCTAGTTAGGATCACTGGGTTCTAGACCGAACCCTACCAAGTCAGTTCGTCTCTTGTGGGCGCCACTCCACTAGGCAAGACCAGCCTAGCCGCAACCCTTCCCGATTAGGCAACCTCTGGCGCCACCACTCCAGCCCTACTAGGCAACTTCCCCTTAGGCTCCATTCTTACCCACCCAACTATCCTTAAACCTCCCTCAGTCAATTTAGGCAACCCTTAGCCTGCGGCCCTTCCTATCTCTAAGATAGGAAATTACTTGCCGTCTCCCTCTCATTCCCTCTTAGTCAACCTTAGAGCCCCGAGCCTACCTCGTGGGTCCCTCTTGACCTATTCACCGGGCTCCATACACTCGGCCCGCCTAGTTTGACCTACCCACTTAGCTTAACCCTCACCGCATCTTGGTCAATCTTGACCACGACCTTCGAGCGCAAGCTCAACCTAGCCAGCCACTACGACCCACCTTGTAGTTAGGCTCCCTCTTCTGCACCAAAAGCTTACCTACCTCGGCCAACCCCAGCCCTAAACCATCTTGACTAAACCGGCCACCCTTCTAGAGCCCTATCGCACCTAGCCCACCCGAACCTTAGTTAGGTTTAGGTTCTCCGGATAAGCTAGTCCCCTTGCTAGCTCCCCCAGTCCTCTCCCCCTGTTCGAGACAGCTCCGGCCACCCTTGGCCGCACTCTACCCCACGCCCTAGCGACAGGTGGTCGCTTGGCCTCTCGGCGCACGAGACTCCTCGGCAGCAGGAGGCTGCGAATGCCTGTTTTTCTTAGGCGTCTCGCCTAAGCTCCAGCCCCTCTCGGCCCTTCTCTAAGGGTCCCGACTGCAGGCATCCGCTTCTCTCCCCCATATCTATGCGGGAACTGTCCTCGCCCGAAAATCCAGAGACGTAGCTGTGATACCCGGGATTTGGCTTTCATCCCGTGGTCCTATCTCGCGGATTCGCCAAGCTTGCTTGGCAGGTTTGACTCTTTCTCCCCCTTGTAGTCCGCGGGTGGTAGTTTAGGTACTTGTTAGTTTGATTTCTGCAATTGCTTTAGCCTGGCTACGGCCATAGTCCTCCCTAGTGGTACCTCTAAGGCGCAAGTGCCAAAGACACGACCACAGAGGGTTCGACCTTCCTATTTGGGATTCGGCGTGGTTTGATCGTTAGTGAATGGTTTGTGTGGTTTGATGAGTGAGATGCGAGTGCTCTTATGTATAGCGAACGCTTGTAAGGGCTCACACCCCTTGTAGTTGCTTGTAGTAGGATATAATTTAGCTATGTTTTTTGGGAACACCTTACTTGTACATCTCGTCCTATTGGGTTTGCGTCGGGGTCTTGTCCGGCCGGGTAGTTCCCTGTATTGATGTGAATAGGTTTTAGTTCAGGCGAACCTCGAGAGATCTTGGCTATAGGGTTGAACACTCGGGTTAGTCGACCGTGGGTTTCGAATCTGTTACGGGCCTAAGCGAAGGTCCGGACCCATGCGAGCCCGAGGAAACGGAAAGCATCCGAGCTTTGGGCTCAATCCCTGCAGAAGCTGATTGCACAACCCAGGGAGGCTGAAGATGCACTGAAGCCAGTTGCAGAGGGTGGAGAGGGTGGCGCAACCAGGTCCAAGTGCACAAAAAGCGAGGCCGAACCTCAAGGAACTCCGGTATTAGTTGTAAGAAGCCCCGAACTAGAAAAGAGTGAACTCGACGTGGCTCCTTCGTTTGAGACCCTTGAGGCACCTAAGAACTCGAGTCTTAGGCAAATGGCTGGTCACCTAGACCAGCCCTCGAACCAACTCCGAAGTGCGGGTGGTTCCCCACACGAGGTCCCCACCCTGGGCTCGCAAGGCTCAGGGGCGGTTTAGCGTAGGCGTCTACTCGTTTTTGACTTAGTCGTTTTTAGACTTAGGCGTCCTTTGATTACGTTTTTGATTGAGTGCGCACCTAGTGGAGCGGGGTTGTGCTCCACGCCAAGGGGAATCGAACTCGACCCCTTTTGATTCTTGGCTGGGCGGAATTGCGCCCTATTGTGTAAATAAGTCTGGATTGTATGGAACCGGTCGGCTTGTGACCCAGTCCGAATAGGCTTAGTATTTATGTTTTTGGATCCACTTGTAAATTATGCTTTTTTGAGAAAATAGAATTCATTTCCACGGTGTGGCTCTCTCTCCTCTCTCGAGGACCTTTCTCGTCTCCCGCATTCTCAACCTCACGGAAGAGGATCCGTCTCCTCCCCCCCTCACATCCCCTTTCCCTTGTGGCATTTCCTTCATACCCTTGGAGATCCGGCATCCGCGTAGATGAAGGCTCGAGGTATCAACGGCGCACGGCAGGCCCTCCTCATCGGTGGTGTTCCTCCCGCCGTGACCACGGTAAAGCTCCCCATCAAGATCGAATCAAGCTCGGACGGTGCCTTCTCTTCGACCACGGAAGAGTTGAAAGTCTGGCCGAGCGTTTGGGAAGGTTGAAGACTGCAACACAGCCTTCAAGTCGACGGCTAAAAAGGTTGGTACTTCGGATTTCGGTAAGAGTTTGGTTAAGGTTAGGGCTGTTGGCATTGGGCGCCTCACCCACGGACCAAGGCTCGTGCTCGGCATACCCGAGGGTGAGTTTTGACTAAGTCCCACAGTGTCCCTCCCTCGGAACAGCCCTTCCCTTACCTGAAGCTCTTTCCCTTCTCTGGGGTGCGGCCTAAGCCAAATCGGACATCCGTGGGGGCTAAGGAGGGTAAGTTCACTTCCTTAGTGCTCTCGGGTGCCCTTGTTCAAAGTAAGATCCAGCAAGTTGCCGGCCTTCAAATCTCAGTATTCAGCCGGTAAAGCAACTCAAATCCACCGCCATTGGAATCGCCCTCGCCCGACGAATACAATACTATAATTTGGGTGCGATCTAACGGTGGGAATTGAATCTGGTGCTTTGCCGGAATTCTGGAAAGTTCGGTCGCCGCTGCAACTTCCAGTGACCCCCTACAACCTTGGAGCTCAAAGACGTGATTGCCCCTGCAGCAATCAAAGGCCCGCAGCAAATCCAAAAGGGCAACGTGGTCACTCGGTTCAATCATTGGAACCCTAGCCGCCGGCCTCCTCTTGCGCACCTTCCACCTAGGACATCGACTCTAAGGTAAGTCGCCCCCAGCCCTTCATCTTTGTGACGTATCAGCATCCTAGGCCTCCTCTCGATCGTGTCTCCCACGTGTCATAACCCGAGAACCTCGTCCCAAATCATTCTCCTTGGATCTCGCGCGGCCCAATTCTGGAAACGTCCCAAGCCGCGTGAGGAGATACTTGCCTATCTCGCACTCTTTTCCCCTCGTGTGTCAACCCTAGCTGCAGCTAGTATCTTTCGTCCATCACAACACGTGTCAGCCATCCAGCCATCGTCCCTACCACGTCATCAAGCCGTGTCCCCTCCTCGCATCTCGCCTGCTCCCACATCTTCCCCGCGCGAGCGCCATCTCACCAACCCGCGTCTACGTCAGCCCCTTCACGTGTTAACTCCTCCTCGCTAACACGCTTCCCCTCGCTATTTCCGGCAACACCCAGCCGCGTCCTCCCTTCTTGCCTATTTGGTCTCCATCGCATCCCCCACACTCCGCCAGCTCGCCATCGCGCCTCATCTTCACCCTCCATCAAGCCCACGTGTCTTCATCTCCTCGTCCCAAGAATCTCGAGAGAGATCTCCGAGCCACCTCACTCGCATCTCCCTCCTTATGCGATTTCCTTCCTAGTCGATAGGAAAGGAAATCCGTGTCATCCTTAACGCTAGATCCGTTTCTAGCGTGATCTCTGTCAGCTCTTGATCTTGCCATGTGGCAAAGATCCGGCGTGTCTCCTTGGCTCGACCAGCCAAGCCCTTGACCCACCTAGCTAGTTAACCTCTCGCGCCGATACCACACCTAGGCTCCTCCTCTTGCTAGCCTTGACCTAGACCGTCGTCTATCCATCCCCTTAGTCCAATTAGGAAGTCAACTCCCCCCGAGCCCACTTCTCTCGACCAAACCTAGTTGACCCGAGCTTAGCTCGAGTGTCCCCACATGACCCAGCTCACCCGGACCCATCACTCGGTCCCTTAGTCGACCCCCATTAGTAGATACCCTTGACCGCACTTGGGTCCACCGCGACCCAAACCCCTTGGGCGTAGGCCCAACCGAGGCCACCCGATTTAGACCTAGTGCGGTACCTCGAAGGCACAAGTGCCGACGACCCGCCCGCCAAAGGACCTTGACCTACCTACTGGGCACGGGTGTGGTTTGCTCGATAGTTTGTGGTTTGGTGTGGTTTGTTGAGTGAGTTGAGAGTGATTATTTTGTATCGCACGCGCTTGTACGGCCACTCACCCATTCTAGTTTTTGTAGTAGGTTTTCCTAGATAGGTTTTTGGGAACCCAGCCGCTTGTATACTGTTACGGACCTACCTAGTGGTCCAGACTCAGCAGAAGCCGAGCCGGCTGAATCCAGTCGACGGAAGCGCAAGGCTTCCGATCTTTGGGCTCGATCTCTTTAGTGCATCAAGGCCAGTCCCAAGGAGAAGCAGGAAGCACCGGAGTTAGTTGCAGCGGGAGGAGCAACTAGGTCATCAACGGTGCTCAAAGAGGTTAAGTCTCAGGGTGACTTAGGTTCCAACGTAGGGCTCACCGAGCTAGAAAGGTCTAACCCAAGCGAGTCCCATTTACACGATCCTTGAGGCATCCTAAGATCAAAATCTTAGGTAAATGGCTCGGCCAAACCTGACCGAGCCCTTGTGACCAGCAACCGAAGTGAGGGCGGGTCCCCTCACGAGGTCCCCACCCTGTGCTCAAAAGGCTCAGGGGCTTGAACCTTTTCCTTTGCGCGTGGACACTAGGCCTTAGTTGTTTATATGCATTTTTAGAGTAAGTAGGTTCATTTTAGGCTTGTCAATAAGAGGATTCGAAGTAGGAACCTAGCCTAGCAGGTTGTGCTTGGCATTTTGGATTTGGGTTTTGGGTAGAGAGCGAGCTTTAGATGGTAAACTCATCTCACATAGGATTAGTATTTAAGTATTTGGATCTATGTACAAAGGAGGAAAGTTTAAGGAAAAGAACTCATTTTGCGAGCTTGTGCTCTCTCTCTCCTCTGTGTGAGGCTTGTCTCTCCCTCCTCTCTCTCGAGGAATTCTGAATCTAAATCAATGCATGTCCCTCGCCCGTGAGTGTGAGAGTTGTGCCATCTCATCCCCTCGCGCCCCCTCAGCCCGCGGCGTCTTCTTCCTCCATTAAAGAACTTGGAGCACCGGCGGTGAACCAGCCATTGCTCGAGTTGAAAGGCTTGCGGCGGATCTTCCTCCAATTCGGCGGCGATCCCTCCCTCGTCCACGGTGTCATCCCCATTCGAATAGTATTACAGCAACACCTAGTACCTTCTTCACGATCACGGTGAGGTTGAGAGGCTGGCATTGTAGCAGGGAAGATTGAATCCGATAGTGGATTCAATACCGACGGCAAGAAGGTTAGCAGTTTGATTCATTGTCATCGTGAAAGTTGTGTAGGAGCTCGTCTAGGGGAGAGCCTTCCCAAGGTTTCTGTCCTCCTCTCGGTTTACCCGGGAGCAGAGTTCGAGATTTCCCCGGTGAAGATCCTCTAGATCACTTCCTATACGTCTGGAAGAAGCATTTTAATTGTAAGCCTAATCTCGCCTAAAGTCCGAGTTGTTTTATCGGAGGAACGGCCATGAATTCAAGTTCAAGGTCTCGGCCTGTTCCCATTGTTCTCTTCGGTCCAGCAGAGTAATTCCGGCTGTATCTTGAGTTCTGTCTGTGGGAAACCCGCGCCCAAAGGCTGATTGGAATCGCGGATTCAAGAGCTCAGACATACTCAAATTCGAGCCCTATTCGGCGGTGGAGTTGCGAGATCGGTTCCCCGTCGGAATCCATCTGTTCTCCGGCCTGTCTTGCAACTTCCGGTGACCCCGTTAGTTCTGGAATTAGAGGACGGCCTTGTCCTCACTCTGCTGAAAGCTCACGTAGAGAAGGAAGGGGCATCTTGGTCAAACAAGGAGGCGTCGCTCAAAACGCGCCACCCACTTCACCAAGTGCGAACCCACTTGGCCTCGGCTGAACCAGGTAAGTCCAATCTTGTCCCTTGCTTCCTCCACGTGTCGCCCATCCAGCCTCCCATTCCCAACCTGTAATCCAGTTATTTCCCAAGTGTCCCTCGTTTGAGGAATCCTAGGAACGTGTCCCCTAACTTGTAGGACCGTGCTCGCCACCTTGCCTACTTCCCCTTTTGTGCTAAGTCCTTCTCCTAGTCGCATGTAGTCTCAGCCGCTCATCCATCCACGTGTCAAGATCTGCTGCCCCACGACCAAGCTTGCTTTCCACCTCGCAAGACCCCTTTCCCACTTAGCCCTCTCGTCTTGCCACCTCACCCCTGGCCTTCCCCACTTTGCGCGCCACTTCCCCCACTCGAGCTCCTTTTCCTAGCTTTTAGCGCAAGTCCCTTAGGACTCGCTCTTCCTCATGGCTACCTCCCCACTTCGCCCAACCGTAGCTACTCCTCACCCTCGATTGCTCCACGTGTTCTAATCCCCTTCCTTGCCAGACTCCCTTAAGCCACGTCGCCCACTTCCCTCTCTCTCGCATTCTAGTCTTCAGTCCACTTCCCTTAGCTTTAGGAAAGTGCATTCGCTTTTCCTTGTTGCTAGGAACCCACCTAGCGCACCCTAGCCAGCCGTCCATCTTGCCACGTGGCAAGTAATCGGTCCCTCACCCCACCGACCAGACTCACCTAGTCCTAACCCAGCTAGACCTTGACCGGACCCGATCCTAGTCAACCCCCTTGTCGCCTTGACCCAAGCCAACTCGATTTAGCCTCACTTAACCCATTAGGGACTCGGTCAAACCCAAGCAAGATTAGGTTGAACCCAGTTGACTCGAGCCTAACTCGAGTGACACACTTGACCGGACTTACCCGAGCTCATTCTTTGACCGCTTCTTACTCAACCGGCTAACTAAGTCCCTTCGGCCGAACCTTGCCTTAACCTCATCTTCAGTCACTCAGCCACTCGACCAAGCCCACCTACTAGCTAGATTAACCCCCTTCCGCACCTAAGCCCAACTCCTCTTTGGCCTACCCGATCCCTTAACGCCTCTTGACTAGACCAGCCTACCCATAGAGCCCCATCCGTCCGAGCTAAACCGACCTTAGCTAGGGACTAGGCACTGCCGGAGACGCTAGCAGTTCGCTAGCCGTCGTCGGCCAGCACCTCGGCCACCCCCGACGTCGTCGGCCTTCTCTGCCGACACCCGTGGCCGAGCCCTTCTAGAGCCAGGCAGGTAGGCGCTGCCGCAATCGGCACTCGCCCCCTTCGGCTCACTGCGGCATCCAGCCCGCGCCTTCGGCGACAGGCGGTCGCCCATTTTTCTCGGCACCCGGCAGCAGGCGGCTGCCCAGGTCCGGCATCCCGTCGACCCTTTAGTCCTTCAACAGGTGCCCATCAGGTCAAATTCCGCCCGACGTCCTGTCTGCTGACCTGCTCCCAACAGCAAACATCTGCCTTGGTCGCTCGTCCGCATGCCCGTGACAAACAGTAGGCGGCCGTCCTCGGTGACGCGCCCGTCAATCCTTGCCCGACAGCAGGCGGCTGTCCTAGCCCGCGTTCTGCCCACTTCCACCCGACAACAGGAGGCTGTCCAGGCCGCGCGCTTCACGCCGGCCCGTGAGCTGCACTGCCCGGGGATTAGGATTTCACCCCGTGGCCTCTTTGGCACAGCCAAGGCAACCCCTTGGCCGGTAACTCTCTCTAGCCTCCTTGTAGATTCGGGGAGGGTGTTGTTTTCATTTCAGTCTTAGGTATCAATTAGTTTGCTTATTTTTCTGCTTTAGCCTAAGGCTTCGGCCTAGCTCCCCTCTGTGGCACCTCGAGGGCCCTTTGCCCGAGACACGGTCACAAGGAGCCGACCTTCCCATTTGATTTCGTTGGGTGTGGTTTGCTCGGTAGAGTGGTTTGCATGGTTTGGAATGGTTTGTGAGTGAGTTGAGAGTGTTGCTCTTTATCGCTCGCGCTTGTAAAGCCTGTAACCCTACTGTAGTCAGGTGTAGTAGGTTTATCCTTAGTTAGGTTGGGAAACTTAACTCCACTTGTAATTCTGTCCTAGGGTTTTTTGCGCCGGGGTCTGTCCGGCCGGGTAGATTGTTTTGTATAATTTTTACTTAGGATTTTTGGTTTTTGGGAAGTACTCAAGAAGGTCTTGGGAATTAGGACGTTCTTGGTTAGAAATTTCTAGCCTACCAGGGACGAGTCCTAACAATTGGTATCAGAGCTATCTTGAGGCTTTTATGTCAGTTTGAGCATCCGACCTACGAAGAATTCAGCTTCAACGGGCAGTTCAGACAGGCAGATTTCAGTTTCGGTATTAGTCAAGGTCTTCTAGTCAGTTGGATTTTGGGTTTTCTGCGTGGCATTTGGATTGTAGATCTCCACGACTTCCGATTATATTGCGTAAGTTATAGGCTTCGCTTGCTCAATTTTAGCAAGTGTAGTGCTGTACATATCGTACACCCAAGGGCAGCTAAACTCGAGGTTCGTCGCCGAGACACCAGGTGGGTGTGGCGATTTAGGCTCTTCCAGCCCAGCCGAGAGCGAGGTGAGATTGCCTAGGCGCTAAGGCGTAGCGCGGCTTTAGGCGGGCCAACCCATCTCCCTTGCCTTTGGACTCACGCGCGGCAGCTCAAGCAGCGACAGCAGCAGCGTGACAGTGTAGGCAGTAGAGAGTCAGTTCGGTTTCAATCGATTGAGAGTGGCAGTAGTGTCAGTAATTGGATTTCAGTTAGGATAGTTAATTCCTTGTTTTCGCAAGCTTTAAAATGGAAAAATCAAAAAAGAATGTCAATTCGGATGAGCTCGTCCTTGAGGAAAGCCCTCACGATACTCCAGAGGAGGCTCAAGCAACTCAATGGGGCCAAGTTCCCAACTATGCCTTAGGCCGAATTCTAAGCATAGAAAAGGAATTACTACAAATGCGTAGCGACATGGCTAAGGTGGAGAACTTTAGGAAAAAGGAAATGGACCGCCAAAATACAGATCGTCAAAAAGAAATGGACGAAATACGGGCTATGTTCCGTCAAATGGCCACCACCCAGGCCCAAGCCATGGCAGCGGAGAGGACCACTCAGGGTCCGAATGCACAGAAAGGGAAGGGTTTGTTAGCAGTACCTGGCTATCAAACTGACACTAAGATAAATCCCAACAACGTTTCGCATGTTTGGACAAGCACGGAAGGGGGTAGGCTCATGCGGCCCCCGCCCGATAGGTATCAACCAGAGCCCCTTAGTGAGTACTACAGAACTCCTCGTGGCCCAAGAATAGGCCAAACTCTTCAAAACCCCATGTATGAATTGTCGGAAGGAGAGGACGAGTCACCTCTGCGTCCTAGAAGAACTCAAAGAGATCCCTCTCGTCTAGAGGAAAGGCGTACACCCTCAGTGAAATATGACTTTCCAAAATTCAATGAAGAGCATCTCAGAGAGTGGTTATTCATGGCAGAACGATTCTTCATGTGCCACCGCATTCCACAAGATGAGTGGATTGAGATCGCCACAGCCAACATGACTGGCGAAGCTACCACTATCTATGGTTTGAGCACAAAACAGTCGATCCCACCTGGGAAAAGTACAAAGCTAGTCTACAGCTTCATTTTGGAGAATCCACGTTCATCGATTATGATGAGGATCTCAAAAATCTGGTCCAAACTTCGAACCTACTCACGTATCAAAAGCAGTTCGAAAGACTAGCCAGTATGGTTCAATGGCCAGAAAAAGCTCTCATTGGAGCATTCAAGGGAGGCCTACGAAGCGATATCAAACGAGAAATGAAGATACATCGCTTCGATCACCTCGAAGAATGTTTTGCTATAGCCCGACTGTATAAGAGCGTATTGAAGAGAGAAAAGAGGAGAAACGAGAGAAAAAGGCTCGAAGGGCAGATAGACAGAGGAAGAAACCCTCCTTCTCCTCTGCTTCTCGTACAAAAATAAGAGAAAATAAGGGAAGGGAATTGGTTCCCTACAACAGAGGGAACGAGTTCAGGCCGAACCAACGACCAGGCCGTGAACTCCCCACTCGTTACTTGTCACCCAAGCAAATTGAAGAATACAGGAAGAAAGGCCTGTGTTTTAGGTGTGAGGGCAAGTGGGATAAAAACCACCAGTGCAAAGCGCTTTTCAACATAGTGGTGGTTGATGAACGAGAGACCAGCTCTAGTTCAGAAAGCGATTCCTCCTCCAGTTCGGATTCTAGTTCCTCGTCTGATGAGGAAATCCAAGTTAGAAGAAAAGGCAAGAAAGTTGAGCCTAAGGAAACGCACCAGGAAGAGACCTCGACCAAAGAAGAGAAATCAGAAGAGGTCGAATCTCTTCACTCGATACAAGATCCCCATAAGGCTAATGCTATGCGTGTATTTGGCCGCATCAATGGCCAAAAAGTCTTCATTCTGCTCGATAGCGGAGCAACCAATAATTTCCTCACCGAGAGGAAGCCGCTGAGAGGTGCAGAATCACTCTCACTGAGAGCAGCCCACAAACTATCATCGTGGGAGGGGGACTTCGGCTCAAGTGCACACACGAAGGGAAAGGCCTTGACGTGTCCGTTAAGAAGAAAACTTTCAAGGTTGATTGTCTCGTCATTCCCCTTGAAGGAGTTGATTTAATTTTGGGCATGCCATGGTTTTTAACTTGGAAAGACATACATTGAGATGTGAATAACTTTGCCATGACTTTCATCCCCGAAGGAGAAGAGGAATCGATTACGATTCAGGGACTCGCCAGCTCCACGCGTCCCAAAACAACACTACGGTCCATCCAGCATGAGCAACCCGCTTGTTGGGTTCTCACATTAGCCACAGATGTACGAGTATCCGAAGAGAAGGTGGAAGAACCGATTCCACCCAAGATTCAATTGGTCTTAGACCAATTTCCAGAAATATTTGATGAGCCCAAAGGCCTACCACCAAAACGGGCATATGATCATTGTATCGTCCTTGCACAAGGTGCAGAGCCTGCAAATGTCAGGCCATACCGGTATAGGCATAGCCAGAAGGCGGAGATCGAACACCTAGTCAAAGAGATGCGCGAAAGCGGCATTATTCGGCCCAGTTGCAGCCCTTTTTCCTCACCCGTTCTTTTAGTGAAGAAAAAGGACAATACTTGGCGATTTTGCATAGACTACAGGGCGTTGAACGAGGTGACCGTTAAGGATCGGCACCCCATACCCGTAATTGACGAGCTTTTAGATGAGTTGGCCGGCACCACCATATTCTCAAAGATCGATCTTAGAGCCGGTTATCATCAAATAAGAATGTTTGACGAAGATGTGTTGAAGACAGCCTTCAGAACACACGATGGGCATTATGAATTTCTAGTAATGCCTTTTGGTTTAACAAATGCACCAGCTACCTTCCAGCGGTGTATGAACGATGTGTTCAGAGCTCACTTGAGAGACTTCATCCTCGTATTCTTTGATGATATCCTCATCTATAGCAAAGACGAAGAGCAACATCAGCGACATCTGGAAATCACTCTAGACATCCTTAAGGAGCATCAACTCTTCGCGAAGATGTCCAAATGCAGTTTTGGACAATCTTCAATCGGATATCTCGGACACATTGTGTCTCGAGAAGGGGTTCGGGCAGACCCCGAAAAGTTGCAAGCCATGGAGAAATGGCCACTGCCTAAGGACCTCAAAAGTCTACGAGGTTTCCTTGGTTTGACTGGGTATTATAGAAGATTTATCCAGGGGTACGGAATCATTGCACAACCCCTTACCCAGATGCTGAAAAAAGGAGCCTTCTCATGGACTGAGAAGTCAAGAGTCGCCTTTGAGAAGCTGAAGGCAGCTCTAATGACCGCCCCGGTTCTTACTCTACCCGATTTTACAAAGACTTTTACCATTGACACTGACGCTTGTGAAGTCGGAGTTGGAGCCGTACTCGGGCAGGATAATCATCCCATTGCTTATATGTCAAAGGCCTTAACTAGCCGGGCCAAGCCTCTTTCTACATATGAGAAAGAGCTACTCGCTATAG
This sequence comes from Nymphaea colorata, assembly GCF_008831285.2. Lineage (NCBI taxonomy): Eukaryota > Viridiplantae > Streptophyta > Magnoliopsida > Nymphaeales > Nymphaeaceae > Nymphaea > Nymphaea colorata. The sequence continues at coordinate 22,880,450 of NC_045148.1, forward strand.
TCATGGCAGTGGAAAAATGGCGTCCCTACTTGATTGGACGCAAATTTACAGTTAGGACCGATCAGAATAGTCTAAAGTACATGCTTAAACAACGCGTGTCAACCCCCACTCAACAAAGATAGCTAGCAAAGTTATTGGGGTATGACTTTGAAATTGAGTACAAGAAAGGTCCTGAGAACAGAGCGGCTGATTCTCTTTCCCGCTTGGCTGAACAGCTGATGACGTTATCAGCAGTGGAAACGGATATTTGGGATCGGTTAGCTCACGACCAACAAAACGACGAATCGCTTAAGCTAATCAAAGCTTCGATCCAACAAAACCCGGGTTCTATTCCCTTCTATTCAATCAAGGGAAAAATTCTATATAGGAAGGACAAGGCAGTAGTCCCTCCTAGTTCTGGGCTTAAGCAGGAACTCCTGCAGCATTTTCATAACACTCCAGCCACAGGTCATGAAGGGGTCGCAAAGACCCTTAGCCGCATCAAAGCTCAGTTTTGGTGGCGAGGAATTAAGGCTAAAGTTCAGGCCTATGTTAAGAAGTGTGTGGTATGCCAGCGAGAGAAGTATGAGGCAATCAAGCCTCCAGGTCATCTAAATCCTCTCCCTATACCCACAAGACAGTAGACCGACGTCACAATGGACTTTATAGATGCCATGCCCCATTCGAAAGGAAAGGAGGCAGTGTTGGTAGTGGTCGATCGGCTCACAAAATATAGCCACTTCGCCCCTTTGCCACGGATGTATCAAGGGCCCCTTGTGGCCAACGTCTACCATGAATACATTGGCAAGTTGCATGGAATGCCACAGTCCATCATCTGTGACCGGGACTCAATATTTCTAAGTGCATTCTGGCAAGAATACATGAAGAACATGGGAACGACGTTGAATTTCAGTACCGCCCACCACCCTCAAACTGATGGGCAGAGTGAGATGGTTAACCGGTCCTTGGAGACCTACCTACGGTGCTTCGCAAGTGAACGACCAACTACTTGGGTCAAGTATCTGCCATGGGCAGAATGGTCGTACAACACGAGTCTACACTCGTCAACTGGCATGACCCCTTATGAGGGCGTGTATGGATTCCCCCCTCCATCGATCCCACGATACGAAGGAGGAACTGTAGAAGATGACAATGTCGACTGTGAATTGCGCACAAGGGAAGAAGTATTAGAGTCCCTAAAACAAAATATCGTAAAAGCGCAAAACCGCATGAAGCAGGTATATGACAAGGGCAGAAAAGACCGGGAATTTGAGGTGGGTGACTACGTTTGGCTTAAGAGACTGCCTCTTAAGCAAAAATCCTTGATGGGTCAGCCGTATTCCAAGTTGCTGCCTCGTTATTATGGACCCTATCCGGTGATACAGAAAGTAGGGAAGGCCGCTTACAGACTTGGCCTCCCCAGGACAGCACTGGTGCACCCCGTCTTTCATGTCACTAGGCTTAAACCTCATCAAGGGGATGTACCTACACTGATAGAACAAGTGCCGGATAATTTGCCTACTCCCTATCGCATTTTGAAGCATAGATATGTACAACGACAAGGGAGAATGAGGCACGAGGTACTCGTGGAATGGGAAGGACCCGACAGGGGTACTTCTTGGGTAGAATTTGGGTCGATTATTCATCGCTTCCCCTCTTCCAGCGCTCGAGGACAAGCGCAAAGTAGGGAGGGGGAATCTGTTATGGACCTACCTAGTGGTCCAGACCCAGCAGAGGCCGAGCCGGCCGAATCCAGTCGACGGAAGCGCAAGGCTTCCGATCTTTGGGCTCGATCTCTTCAGTGCATCAAGGCCAGTACCAAGGAGAAGCAGGAAGCACCGGAGTTAGTTGCAGTGGGAGGAGCGGGAGGAGCAACTAGGTCATCAACGGTGCTCAAACAGGTTAAGTCTCAGGGTGACTTGGGTTCCAACGTAGGGCTCGCCGAGCTAGAAAGGTCTAACCCAAGCGAGTCCCATTTACACGATCCTTGAGGCATCCTAAGATCAAAATCTTAGGTAAATGGCTCGGCCAAACCTGACCGAGCCCTTGTGACCAGCAACCGAAGTGAGGGCGGGTCCCCTCACGAGGTCCCCACTCTGGGCTCAAAAGGCTCAGGTGCTTGAACCTTTTCCTTTACGCATGGGCACTAGGCCCGAGTTGTTTATATGCATTTTTAGAGTAAGTAGGTTCATTTTAGGCTTGTCAACAAGAGGATTCGAAGCAGGAACCTAGCCTAGTGGGTTGTGCTTGGCATTTTGGATTTGGGTTTTGGGTAGAGAGCGAGCTTTGGATGGTAAACTCGTCTCACATAGGATTAGTATTTAAGTATTTGGATCTATGTACAAAGGAGGAAAGTTTAAGGAAAAGAACTCATTTTGCGAGCTTGTGCTCTCTCTCTCCTCCGTGTGAGGCTTGTCTCTCCCTCCTCTCTCTCGAGGAATTCTGAATCTAAATCAATGCATGTCCCTCACCCGTGAGTGTGAGAGTTGTGCCTTCTCATCCCCTCGCGCCCCCTCAGCCCGCGGCGTCTTCTTCCTCCATTAAAGAACTTGGAGCACCGGCGGTGAACCAGCCATTTGTCGAGTTGAAAGGCTTGCGGCGGATCTTCCTCCAATTCGGCGGTGATCCCTCCCTCGTCCACGGTGTCATCCCCATTCGAATAGTATTACAGCAACGCCCAATACCTTCTTCACGATCACGGTGAGGTTGAGAGGCTGGCATTGTAGCAGGGAAGATTGAATCCGATAGAGGATTCAATACCGACCGCAAGAAGGTTAGTAGTTTGATTCATTGTCTTCGTGAAAGTTGTGTAGGAGCTCATCTTGGGGAGAGCCTTCCCAAGGTTTCTGTCCACCTCTCGGTTTACCCGGGAGCAGAGTTCGAGACTTCCCCGGTGAAGATCCTCTAGATCACTTCCTATACGTCTGGAAGAAGCATTGCAATCGTAAGCCTAATCTCGCCTAAAGTCCGAGTTGTTTTATCGGAGGAACGGCCACGAATTCAAGTTCGAGGTCTCGGCCTGTTCCCATTGTTCTCTTCGGTCCAGCAGAGTAATTCTGGCTGTATCTTGAGTTCTGTCCATGGGAAACCCGCGCCCAAAGGCTGATTGGAATCGCGGATTCAAGAGCTCCGACATACTCAAATTCGAGCCCTATTCGGTGGCGGAGTTGCGAGATCGGTTCCCCGTCGGAATCCAGCTGTTCTCCAGCCTGTCTTGCAACTTCCGGCGACCCCGTTAGTTCTGGCGTTAGAGGACGGCCTTTTCCTCACTCTGGTGAAAGCTCACGTAGAGAAGGAAGGGGCATCTCGGTCAAACAAGGAGGCGTCGCTCAAACCGCGCCACCCACTTCACCAAGTGCGAACCCACTTGGCCTCGGCTGAACCAGGTAAGTCCAATCTCGTCCCTTGCTTCCTCCACGTGTCGCCCATCCAGCCTCCCATTCCCAACCTGTAATCCAGTTATTTCCCAAGTGTCCCTCGTTCGAGGAATCCTAGGAACGTGTCCCCTAACTTGTAGGACCGTGCTCGCCACCTTGCCTACTTCCCCTGTTGTGCTAAGTCCTTCTCCTAGTCGCATGTAGTCTCAGCCGCTCATCCATCCACGTGTCAAGATCTGCTGCCCCACGACCAAGCTTGCTTACCACATCGCAAGACCCCTTTCCCACTTAGCCCTCTCGTCTTGCCACCTCACCCCTGGCCTTCCCCACTTTGTGCGCCACTTCCCCCACTCGCGCTCCTTTTCCTAGCTTTTAGCGCAAGTCCCTTAGGACTCGCTCTTCCTCTTGGCCACCTCCCCACTTCGCCCAACCGCAGCTACTCCTCACCTTCGATCGCTCCACGTGTTCTAATCCCCTTCCTTGCGAGACTCCCTTAAGCCACGTCGCCCACTTCCCTCTCTCTCGCATTCTAGTCTTCAGTCCATTTCCCTTAGCTTTAGGAAAGTGCATTCGCTTTTCCTTGTTGCTAGGAACCCACCTAGTGCACCCTAGCCAGCCGTCCATCTTGCCACGTGGCAAGTAATCGGTCCCTCACCCCACCGACCAGACTCACCTAGTCCTAACCCAGCAAGACCTTGACCGGACCCCATCCTAGTCAACCCCCTTGTCGCCTTGACCCAAGCCAACTCGATTTAGCCTCACTTAACCCATTAGGGACTCGGTCAAACCCGAGCCAGATTAGGTTGAACCCAGTTGACTCGAGCCTACCTCGAGTGACACACTTGACCGGACTTACCCGGGCTCATTCTTTGACCGCTTCTTACTCAACCGGCTAACTAAGTCCCTTCGGCCGAACCTTGCCTTAACCTCATCTTCAGTCACTCAGCCACTCGACCAAGCCCACCTACTAGCTAGATTAACCCCCTTCCGCACCTAAGCCCAACTCCTCTTTGGCCTACCAGAGCCCTTAACCCCTCTTGACTAGACCAGCCTACCCATAGAGCCCCGCCCGTCCGAGCTAAACCGACCTTAGCTAGGGACTAGGCACAGCCGGAGACGCTAGCAGTTCGCTAGCCGTCGTCGGCCAGCACCTCGGCCACCCCCGACGTCGTCGGCTAGCACCTCGGCCACCCCCGACGTCGTCGGCCTTCTCTGCCGACACCTGTGGCCGAGCCCTTCCAGAGGCAGGCAGGTAGGTGCTGCCGCAATCGGCACTCGCCCCCTTCGGCTCACCGCGGCATCCAGCCCGCGCCTTCGGCGACAGGCGGTCGCCCATTTTCCTCGGCACCCGGCAGCAGGCGGCTGCCCAGGTCCGGCATCCCGCCGACCCTTCAGTCCTTCAGCAGGTGCCCATCAGGTCAAATTCCGCCCGACGTCCTATCTGCTGACCTGCTCCCGACAGCAAACATCTGCCTTGGTCGCTCGTCCGCAGGCCCGTGACAAACAGCAGGCTGCCGTCCTCGGCGACGCGCCCGTCAATCCTCGCCCGACAGCAGGCGGCTGTCCCGGCCCGCGTTCTGCCCACTTCCACCCGATAGCGGGAGGCTGTCCAGGCCGCGCGCTTCACGCCGGCCCGTGAGCTGCACTGCCCGGGGATTAGGATTTCACCCCTTGGCCGGTAACTCTCTCTAGCCTCCTTGTAGATTCAGGGAGGGTGTTGTTTTCATTTCAGTCTTAGGTATCAATTAGTTTGCTTATGTTTCTGCTTTAGCCTAAGGCTTCGGACTAGCTCCCCTCTGTGGCACCTCGAGGGCCCTTTGCCCGAGACACGGTCACAAAGAGCCAACCTTCCCATTTGCTTTCGTTGGGTGTGGTTTGCTCGGTAGAGTGGTTTGCATGGTTTGGAATGGTTTGTGAGTGAGTTGAGAGTGTTGCTCTTTATCGCTCGCGCTTGTAAAGCCTGTAACCCTACTGTAGTCAGGTGTAGTAGGTTTATCCTTAGTTAGGTTGGGAAACTTAACTCTACTTGTAATTCTATCCTAGGGTTTTTTGCGCCGGGGTCTGTCTGGCCGGGTAGATTGTTTTGTATAATTTTTACTTAGGATTTTTGGTTTTTGGGAAGTACTCAAGAAGGTCTTGGGAATTAGGACGTTCTTGGTTAGAAATTTCTAGCCTACCAGGGACGAGTCCTAACATATACCTTTTCCTATCGGGTTTGCGCCGGGGTCCTCTCCGGTCGGGTAGACAAGTTTATTAATTTGTTTAGGATTTTGAGTTTTTTTTAGAGTGTTCCTCAAGAAGTTCTTTGGAACTTAGGGCTACTTCGGTTCGGTCTGACTGGTCCGCCCGGGTAGTGCCTAACAGAATCTGTTACGGACCCATCTGTAGGTCCAGACCCAACAAGGCATGATCAGCCAGAACCAGTCGGCCAAGGCACAAAGCCTCGGACTTATGGGCTCAATCGCTAAGGCAGCATGAAGAAGTCCCAAGCGAGGCTAAGTCGGCACCCGAACCAGTTGCAGAGGGTGGAGTGGGAGGAGCAGCTAGGTCCGGAAGAGTGCTCGAACCAGGTGGAACTCAAGACGTTCTAGAACCCATTGCGTGGCCCACCGAGCTTGACCAGGCCAATCCGAGCGTGAGTCCAAATCCCCCGAACGCTTGAGCCTAACTAAAGCCGAACGGCTTAGGTTCAGTTCTAAGTCACTCGGACTAGACCCATGCACCAACACCCGAAGTGTGGGTGGCAACCCACACAAGGTCCCCGCCCTAAGTCCACAAGACTTAGGGATTTTCACATTTGATTTATGTGCTGGGCGCTAGTTCTGATTTATATTATGTGTCATTCAATTAATGTTGATAGCGGGTTTTGAATAAGAGACCTAGCAAGGCGGGTTGTGCCTTGCGCATTTTTGTAAGGGGGCGGGTTAGCGAGCTTGGTTAGGATATAATTAGGGCTCGCATTTTAGACTTAGTATAAATACTTTGTAAACAATGTACAGAGGATGCGAAAATTGAATGAGATTGGCCATTTGGCGTTTTCACTCTCTCTCCTCTCTCAAGGCTTCTCCCTTCTCGTCTCCCACCTTGCTCAACCCGAGAGCCAGGCGTCTCCTCCCTCCTTGCGTCCTCTACCACCACGGCGCCTCCATTTCCAGAAGATCCTTGAAGAGCTACCGTCCCTAGGACACCGGGATAAGGATTGAAGACTTAGGCGGATCTCCTACACCGGTGGTGGTCCCTCCTTTGCTCACGTAAGTACCCCTTTCGTTTCTTTTGCAAATCTGGAATTAGTGCCTATTCCCTGATCACGAGGGAATCGAGAGGCTAATTCCGGTGTAGGGAAGATTGAAGGCGCGGGTTCTACCGTCGGCTTCAATACGACACCGAAGAGGGCAAGATTCCGATCTTCTTCTTGCTACGAGATCTGTGTTGTGCAGGTTTAGACTCGGGGTTACCTCCCCCTAGTTCCTCCCTCGGCGTACCCGAGAGTGGAGTTACGGGCGTGGGTGAAGCTGCCTCTAAACCGCAGCTTACACTTCTGGTCGCACGTTGGAAATCGTTAGTATTGTCCTTAGTAGGGATTTGGCCGGTCGAAAGAAAAGAGATCGATTAAAATCAATACGATCGGCTTTGGTTCTTCCTTTGAATCGGTCGGACCAGCAGACTGAAAATCTCAATAACTTGTTCTCTGGTCGGGATCTGAGACTATGGATTAGCCTAAGAGAATCGCCCAGAAAAACACTTCAAAATAATACAATTTGGGCAAGATTCGACGGCTAGGAAGTGAGGTTGAACTACCGCCGGAAAAGGTGTAATTCCGGCCACCGCTGCAAGTTCCGGTGGTCGCCATTGATTCCGGCTGGGCACACTGGTCAATTGGACTTCAGGATCAAGCCCTAGCCGCCGGCGCGAAATTGGAGATTCCTCCTTGGTCGCACATCCGAATCCGGTAAGTCCTCTCTCGTTTCATCTCGACCCTTCGTTTGGACACCTGTCAGCCATCCAGCCACCTTCCCGAGACCTTCCCCCATCAGCTGCCACCTGTCCCAGACCGAGATCCCCTCGGAATTCCCTGCTCCACTAAGATAGGAAACCCTACTGCGCAGCCGCGTCCCTCCCCTTGTCGCATTCTCCACCGCGTCAACCCTAAACTCTCCCGATCTCTCACGCGTTCATCTTGACACGTGTCGAGATCTCGCCCAGCCTTCCGCCACCTCATCCTCCAGCTCCTCGCCCTGGTCCCGCCTTCAAGCACGTGTCACCCGGAGAGGCCCTGCGAGATTCCCCTTGCCTACCTTTCCGGATCTAGCTTCCTTAGATTTAGGAAAGCTCCGCCACCTCGCATCTTCTTTCCTATTTCTCCTCAGCCACAAATCTCCTTTCCCCATTGACCTAATCCGCATCCCCCATCAGCCGTAGATCTCCTCCACGTGTCTCCATCTCAGCCTTGGAGTAGCCCAAGCTCACCCAAGAGTGACATCTGGCCCTTCGCCACAATCTCCCTCCCCTTCTTTGTCAAGCTCCTCCCTATCACTTAGGAAACAGTTTGAATCTTTCCCTAATAGCTAGCCACTTCCTAGCTAATTCTGTCTCGGTCCCTCCATCTTGCCACGTGGCAATCATCGGTGCCCCTTCCCTTGGTTTGACCAACCAAGCCCTACCCCACCTAGCTAGGAGCCCTCACGCGCTGACACCTCACCTAGGTTCCCCCTTTCCCTCGCCCTTGTCCTAAACCGCTATCTTTCTATCACCTTAGCCGAATCTAGGTGCCACCTACCGAGCCCACTTCCTTGACAACCCCCTTAGTGACTCGAGCCTACCTCGAGTGACCCTTGACCTAATTGACCCGGACCCACTGAGCTAGGTCCATTTAGTCAACTACCTACCTAGTCAACCCTACCCACTCTTGGTCAACATTGACCTTCCACCGCGAGCTTAGGCTCGACCCTAGCCTACCCAATCGGACCTCCTAATAGCTAGGTCAACCCACTACCGCACCTAAGCCCTCTCTGACTTAGCCTACCCCAACCCGAACCTGTTTGACCAGACCGACTCCCTAGTAGAGCCCAGCCGAACCCAACCAACCCAGCCTTAGTAGGTCTAGGTTCTGCGGGCTTGCCGGCCCTTGCAGCGGCCACTCCTCCTCCGTCGGCACCTACCAGCGCACGTGGCCGAGCCACATACCGGAGACAGGCAGGTAGGCGCTGTCGCTGTGACAGCAGCCCCCCTCGGCTTCCCAGGCGGCCCTTCCGGTCCGGGTTCCTCCGTCGTCAGCGCGCAACAGCAACCGGACATCGTCCCGCGACAGGCGGCATCCTTCCGATCGGCGCCGCTCGTTCCCGACTGCAGGCGAGAGCTCTTAGGCGAACGTCATCAGCAGCGACCGCAGCAGCCTGTCGGCCACGTCCTTCATCCTCGGTGCGCATCCTTCAGCTCTGCTCAGCGTTTGTCAACAGCACTCTCCCGACGCCAGCGCTCGCTCGAGCAGACTCCCTAGCCGCAATCGCGCAGCGGCCACAGCCAGCGAGCAGCGTCCAGGCCTAGGCTGTCGACCAGTCTTCCAGCGCGCGGCCACCCGCCAGCGCCCTTCCGTCAGCAGCCCAGTCCGTGCAGCAGGCTACGAGGAGGCTCTCCTCAGCTGGTTTTCCGGATCCGTAAGCTGCAGTGCTCGGGGGCTGGTTCTCACCCCGAGACGTGTATCCGGCTACGCCAAGGGTGAACCTTGGCCGGTATCGTCTCTCTTACCCCCTTGTAGCTTCGGGTGGGATTTTGCTTTAAGTATTAGGAAGCATAGTAGTTTCTTTCAGTTTATTGCTTTAGCCTTGGCTTCGGCCTAGCTCCCCTTTGAGGTACCTCGAGGGCACTGCACCCGAGACACGAGCACAAGGAGCAAGACCACCTATTTATTTATGTTGGGTGTGGTTTGCACGTTAGTGTGGTTTGCGTGGTTTGTGAGTGAGATTGAGAGTAACTCTTGTATCGCTCGCGGATTGTAAGGCCTCACGACCCTTCTTGCTTTGTGTAGTAGGCAGACCCTAGTTAGGATTTTTGGGAAACCTACACTTGTACCCCTCTACCTATTTGGGTTTGCGCCGGGGTCCTGTCCGGCCGAGTAGATCTTGTTACGAACCAACCACTTGGTCCCGACCCAAGGCCGACAGAGCAGGCCGGACCCAGCCGGCTGAAGCGCAAGGCGTCTGAGTTGTGGGTTCAGACCATGGAGCACGTCGCCGACTCTACCAAGGAGGCTAATGAAGCACCATCACCGATTGCAGCGGGAGGAGTGGGAGGAGCAACCAGGTCCGAAGAGGTGCTCAAACTGGATAGGTCTCAAGGCGTTTCTAAGCTAACTGTTGGGCTCACCGAGTTAGTCAAGATAGACCCCAATGTGAGTCCGGGTATCCTAGACGCTTGAGCCAGTTCTAAAGACCTAGATTTCTAGGCAATTGGCTAAGTCACTCAGATTTAGCCCATGCACTTGAACCGAAGTGTGGGCGGCAACCCACACGAGGTCCCCGCCCTGGGCTCACAAGGCTCAGGGACGATTCATTACGCATTCAGCTAGGGCGCTAGGCCGAATATTCAATTCAGGTACTTAGTTGATTTTGGTTCTTCATTTCAGCACTTAGCCATTCTTTTGTGTACAAGGCAATTTGAATAAGAGACCTAGGCCGAGCGGGATGTGCTCGACGCTTTAGTAAATGGATTACATTAGAGGAGCGGGTTAGGATTGCAAACCCGTCTCAAAACAAGTATATATACTTTTTGGATCATTCCGATTGTAAGCAATTTTTGATTAAGGAATTCATTTGTCGAGTTTTACTCTCTCTCCTCTCTCGAGGTCTCTCTCTTCTCCCTCTCGTCTCCCACCTTGCTCACCCGAGAGCTAGGTGTCTCCTCCCTCCTCGCGTCCTCTACCTCCACGGTGCTTCCCTACTCCGAAAACTATCCTTGAAGAGCCAAAGTCCCAAGACACCGGCATAAGGCAGCGACGACTTAGGCGGATCTCCACCACCGGCGGCGGTCCCTCCTTCGTTCACGTAAGAGGAGAGATACTCTACAAGAAGAGACGAGCATTGGTACCTAAGGACTCACCTCTCAAGAATGAGCTACTCAAACATTTTCATGATTCGAGTATTGCTGGTCACGAAGGCGTGGCTAAAACCATGGGGCGCATTAAGGCACAGTTTTGGTGGGAGGGAATGAAAGCAGACGTGAAGAGTTATGTGAAAGCATGCCCAACCTGCCAACGCGAAAAGTATGAGGCCACCAAGCGTCCAGGGCACTTGAACCCCTTGCCCATACCAGACAAACCGTGGGAAGATGTATCAATGGACTTCATTGATGCGATGCCACGAGCTGAAGGAAAAGAGGCGGTGTTGGTTGTGGTAGACAGATTAACAAAGTACAGCCATTTCATGGCACTACCAAGAAACTACCATGGGCCAATGGTCGCAAGTGTTTACCAAGATCACGTAGGAAAGCTGCATGGTATGCCCCAGACCATTGTCTGCGATCAGGATTCAATCTTCCTCAGTGCTTTTTGGAGGGAGTACATGAAAATGGCAGGGACAGTGATCAACTTTAGCACCGCCCATCATCCTCAAACAGATGGGCAGAGTGAAGTAGTCAACAGGACGTTGGAGACTTATTTGAGGTGTTACGCCGGAGAGAGGCCCAACACATGGGTCAAATACTTATCCTGGGCTGAGTGGTCCTACAACACCAGCCTACATTCTGGAACCGGCATGACCCCCTACGAAGCCCTGTATGGCTATCCACCGACTTCAATCCCCAGGTATGAGGTAGACACAGCGAGGGAAGATGAAGTCGATGTTGCGTTGAGAAATAGGGATGACATTCTGGCCACACTCAAATGGAACATAGAGTGGGCCCAGGCTAGAATGAAGAGGGCACATGACAAAGGGCGTAAGGATAGAGAATTTGAGGTAGGAGACATGGTTTGGTTAAAGCGGCTGCCCATGAGGCAGAAATCGTTGCTAGGACAGCCCTACTCGAAGCTTCTGCCAAGATACTATGGGCCGTTTCAAGTACTTCAAAAGATTGGCAAGGCAGCCTACCGCATAGCCCTACCACCTACAGCCCTTGTTCATCCCGTATTTCATGTATCTCGGTTAAAGCCGCATCATGGGCCAGTACCAGAACAAGAGGAGCCGTTACCCGATGTTAGCCACCGGCCCTATCGAATCCTCAAACATCGATGGGTCACACGAGATGGAAGAGCCCGTCATGAAGTTTTGATCGAATGGGAAGGAATCGATGGTGGTACCTCCTGGGAGTTGTTTGACAAGATAAAACTCCAATCCCTACAGGAGCTTGGGGACAAGCTCCATCTCAGGAGGGTGGATCTGATACGGGTCAACCTACAGATTGGCCTAGGACAGACACGGGCGTCGCCTAGAGCAGCCAAAGAGCACGAGGCAAAGCTGCCCTTCATGCGGTTCAGGCCCTTCATGGCCATGTTGACCCAAGTCCGGGTCAAGAGGGAGGAGTGGGAGGCGTAGAGCAGCAGGTGCAGTCCTTGAATGAGATTGATGTTCAGCTTAGAATTGAAGCCGAGGGTGGAGCGGGAGGAGAGGCAATGACTCTAAGCGAGGCTCTTGAAAACCAAGGCGAGAGGGTCAAGTCCAAGTCCGGTCTAGTCCAGCCTAGGTCTTCGTTAAACCCATACACTTAGGGTCAGCTTAGGGCATGCCTAGGCGAATTCAGGTCTGAACCAAAGCCCACAACGAGCGGGCCAAGGGGAGGACGGTTTAGGATTGAGACAATAGGTCTCACGTTTGTTTACTTGCGTTTTTCTTTGATTTTGAGAGTGCACATTTGCTTTGGTGTGAATTCCGTTTTGGATTTCGTTTTGGGGTTTGGATCACTTGTTTAGATCCGCTTTTCATTCAGAACTTTAAATACTTAGATCGCATTTGGAATTGTATGCAAAAATTTGGAAATTGAATTCATTTGTGTGAATCGTCTCTCTCTCTTCTCCTCGAGTTCTCTCTCTCTCTCACGCGCGCTCTCTTTTCCACGCCACGGTTTCTTCTTCCGTCTCACATTTGGAAATTTCCAGCGCCTCTTGCTGGACTTCCTCACGTAGCAGCAGCAACACCCGACGGTATTCTTCTTTCCTTGCCTCGTTCTCTTCTTCTCTTCTTCCTCATTCACTCGGCCGAAGGGTTTGCTAATCGAAGAACGCCCAAGCGTCCGGCGCAAGGTGCTTCTTCCCACGGATTTCTTCCCCACGACTACACCAGTGATTGAAGCGCAGCCTCACGTTTCCACCCGTGAAGGTTAGAGGCATCATCGTACCGGGAGGGCTTCACACGTCTAGGCGACTAGAAGAGTGAAGCGACCATTTCAGATTCGGACTATTGGAGGTAAGCGTCTATAGCTTGAACGAAGGGGCGTGCAACGGTGTTGGGTGCGCTTAGGGAAGAGTTCGACCCAAGGGGGTGACTTGCTGGAAAAAACAGCCGGTGAGTTATTCTTTTGCACGGTGGAAATCCCCTCTAAGCACTCCTTTACGAGTCACGGGCCTTCCTCTTGTTATCATCGATTTCTTTCTCTAGTCTTGTGCAATTTTATTCGATAGTTTGAGCAAAAGAAGTTCAGATTCAGTCATGGGTTTTGGCCTGTCCTCTTGCTGGAAAAATCAGAAAAGAAAAACAGAAAAAGGGCGAGAAAACAAGAAAGAAAGTGCGCCCAAAAGAAAAGAATCAAAATCGGCAAGTGGGACAAGGTGCGACCCCTTCTAGCATCGGCCGGAATTGCCAAATTCCGGCCACTGCTGCATTATTTCCGGTGAATTTCTGGCATGGGGCAGCAAGTGATCTGAGTTACATCTTAGTGGATTTGGGAGAATTCGTCTTCATTTGGGGAAAATCCGGCCGCATTTGGGGAAAGCATTCTTTGCGTCGGCACATTTGGGAATTCCTAGATTATCTCTCCCAAATCGGTAAGTGTTTGATTGCTTTGGGCCTTTCGCCACCTCCACCCTACATCTGGACATGTGACGAGATCTGAGTGCATCAGAGAGGGAATATCCAGGCGAGATCCTCCCCTTCCCTCAATTCTAGATAGTGGATCCCATTTGGAAGGGGCGAGTTCCCTTTTGGGAGATCTTCTAGGGAGGAGATTCCTAAAAGCTAGGATCTTCTCCTACCTTGTTGGAGTTTACTTTCCTCGTAGCCTGCCACCTCGTCTCCCACTTTAGCTAGAGAACCTCCCAGCCACACACCTCAGCAACCAGCTCGCCACCTCACCTAGACACCTCACCGAATCCCTAGCCTCTCTCCTACTTACTTGGGAGATATCCTTTCTAGAAACGCCACCTCCCCCTAGCATCTTGGAGCTTGATTCCTTAGTGATATCTCCTCCATATTCTTTGCCACCTTATCATCCACCGAGCCACCCTAGCCCACATCCAAATTACCAAGTTACTGCCTACCCATTTCCCATTCCCATTTTCACCTAGCTTGTGCGCCTAAACCTACCCTAGCTACTTTATAGGGACGCCCATTTTAGCCGCTTCCCTTCACCCGGTCAACCTAGGAATTGGACCATAGGACCCACTTAGCCCAACCCCCCCATTGACCTAGCTTCCTGGTCGAACCTAGCCCGGGCCCACCTGGTCCCACCTGGTCCGAGCTCACCCAGTCCAAGACCCACACCTAGGAGGTTCCAGCCCTAGCGCCAAGGAAGACCGCGGCTCTCTTGACCGCATCCTTGTGTACCTTGGAACCGGCGGGCCTTGCCCCAGCCATCTCCGGCGACCTCCGGCCACTGCCGGCCACCTCTGCTCTTTTTCCAACGACCCTCCGGCGTGGATTCCAGAAGGTCCCCAAGACAGCCAGCAAGGCATTGGAGTGCTCCTAGCCTTTCTCGGCAAGGTGTCCTTCCTTCGCGCGTCCATTGGAGCGACTTCACTCAACAACCGGTGTCTTCAACTTTGGAGTTCCAGCCCGATGCCAGCCCTTTGTCTCGTGTTGCTGATAGTGCCCGAGTGTGGAATCTCACCTCGTGGCGTGTGATTGATTCGCCAAGCTTGCCTTGGCCGGTACACTCTACTCCTCTCTTAGATACGTGGGTGGTAGCATTTATTTGTTTTTCTTTTGATTTCAGCCCGACCTTGGGTCGTCGTTGTGCATAGAGGGACCTCCGCGGCACTGCGCCAAGGACACGACCTCGTGCCGACACTAGCCTCCTACGGGTGGGTGTGGTTTGCACGGTGTGTTTGAGTGAGTTTCAGTGTTTTAATGAAATGTATCGCTTCCGCTTGTATTAGCCTCACAGCTATTAGTTCTTTGTAGTAGGATTTGCTTGGGTTTTGGGATAGCCATTCTTGTATTCCTCTACCTATTTGGGATTTTTAAGTCAGGGTTCCTGTTCGACTGGGTAGTGTCTCTGTATTTAATTCGTCCTAGGAAAGTCTTCTGTTTGGTCCAAGGTGATCGTGGGGGTAGGCACGGCCGTTGGCTTCAGACTTTGGTCGGCCACGGGCAAGACCCTACCATAACCTGTAGGTGTCGCTCGGCGGGGGCCGCAGGTCAGCTAGGCGGCAGCCGGCAGTGCTGCCGCCCGTCTCTCTCATCTCTGGCCGCTGGCCAGCCAGGCAGCGCTCGGCGTCGTCGCTGTCCTCGGTCTCCTCTGCCTTGCCCCTGCCCGGGCGATGGAGGCTAAACCTCCCGACACGTTCAGGCCTGCGTGGTGCGTCCTCTACCGGCCCACGGGGCTAGCCTCCTGCGGCCGTTCCTCTGCAGTGCCGGGCTCTCGCCCGCGGTCTGTAGCCTCACTCTGCTCTGCTCCGGGGTCATCACCCCCTCCTCCTGGCGCGTGGCCCGTCCTGGCCGTGAGCGGTGCGCGGCCTTCCGCCCTGTCGGTGCCGGCTGTGGCCCTCATCCTGGACGCCGATGGGTGGGCCGTAATAGATCCATCCCCCTTAGATGGAGCCTGTCCCCAGGCTCCTATAGTGGGTTACCTCTCAGCAAGACCGTTGGTGTCCTCCCAGGTGGGACCTCCTTCACGGCCGTCCCATTCCACCAAGTACTCTCGGCGGAGCTCGCCGTCGCGTCGCACCCTGCGGCTACGTAGCAACCTCCGTGGCAGGGCGGGCTCGTCCGGGGCCTCTGGAGCGGCTTGAGCCTCCCCACGTGAAAGACGGGGTGCACCCGGGCATGAGCTGGTAGCGCCAAGCGGTAGGCGGCCTTGCCGTGGCGCGCCTCAAGCCGGTAAGGAACATAATATCTCGACAACAGTTTCGAGTATGGCTGGCCGAACAGGGTCTTCTACCCCCTAGGCAGGCGCTTGAGCCACGCCCAATCTCCTACACTGAACTGACGCTCGGCACGACCCTTGTTGTGCTACTGCTGCATGCGGCTGCGTGCTCTCTCCAAGTTGGTGCGAAGCACCCTCAAAATCTCGTCACGGTCGCACAGGCGCTCAAGGTCCTCCTCGCTTGCTAGACCCGGTTCGTAATTCCTCAATGTGGGCGGGGGATGCCCGTAGACCGCCTAGAAGGGAGTCATCCCTATCGAAGAGTGGGGGCTGGTATTATACGCCCACTCGCACCACGAGAGGTACTTGGCCCAAGTCGACGGCCTGTGCCCTGAAAAACTCCGCAAGTAGGTCTCTATGGTGCGGTTCACCACCTCTGTCTGTCCATCGGTCTGGGGGTGGTGGGCTGAACTAAAAAGCACCTTGGTGCTGGCTAGCCGCATGTACCTCCTCCAAAAGTCGCTGATGAACACGCTATCTCTGTCACACACTATCGTGCGAGGCATGCCGTGATGCCTCCCGATCCACTCCTGGTATGTCTCTGCGACAAGGCGGGCTGAGTAAAGGCGCGGCAAGGCTGCAAGGTGGCAGTGCTTGGTGAGCTGGTCCACCACCACTAGTATGGCCTCCTTCCCGTCTGAACGTGGGAGGGCGTCTATAAAATCCATGGAGACGTCCTCCCATGGCTAGTGTGGTATCGGCAAGGGGCAAAGATTCCCGGGGGTCTTCGCGGCCTCGTACTTCTCGCGCTGGCATATAGGGCAGCTCTTGACAAAGTGGGCGACATCGGTTTTCAGCCCCTTCCACCAGAAATCGGTGGCCACTCTAGCTCGGGTCTTCTCTCGCCCTTCGTGGCCCATGGCAGGCAGGTCGTGGTTGTGGCGAATCAACTCCTGACTTAAGGGGTGCCCCCTAGGAAGGACAACCTTGCCTTCTCTATAGAGGAGGCCTTCTTGGGCTATATACAACGGGATGCTGCCCGGGTTAGTCTGCACGGAGGAGAGGAGGAGCCGAAGGGTGTCGTCCTCCTTCTGAGCCGCCCGACTACGGTCCCATAGGCGAGTAGTGGGGGCTGCCATAGCAAAGAACGCCTCGGGAGCTCATGACAATGCGTCGGCCGCAGAATTGTCGACTCCTCTCTTGTATTCGATAGAGAAGTCGTAGCACAAGGGTCTGGCTATCCACCTCTACTGAGTGGGGGTGGATATGCGCTGGGCTAGCAAATATTTCAAGCTGACATGGTCAGTCCTCACCATGAAGCGCTGTCCAAGAAGGTAGGGCTGCCATTTCTCTACGGCGACGACTATCGCTAACATCTCCCTCTCATAAGTCGAAAACTGATTGGCGCGTCGATTGAGGGCCTTGCTAATGTAGGCAATGGGATGCCTATCATGACTGAGCACTGCCCCGATCCCAGCCTCACAGGCATCTGTCTCCACCACGAAAGTCTTGGGGAAGTTTGGCAGGGATAGCATAGGAGCGGTGGTCATGGCCACCTTGAGCTGCTCAAACGCCCCTCTAGCTTCCTCGGTCCACTCCCAACCTCCCTTCTGAAGCAAACGGGTGAGAGGAGAAGCAATGTGCCCGTAGTGTCGGATGAACCGGCGGTAGTACCCGGTAAGCCCAAGAAATCCCCTCACTTCCCGAGGAGATCTAGGAATAGGCCAATCCACCATGGCCTCAATCTTCGTGGGGTCGGCCTTGACCCCATCGGCCGTGACAATGTGCCCAAGATAGGCGACCTCTGACTGACCAAAGCTGCACTTGGTCTGCTTAGCGTACAACTGGTGCTCCCGGAGCAGCTCTAACACAGTCCTGAGGTGTCTGCCATGGTCCTCAAGGGTGGCGCTGTAGATGAGGACATCATCGAAGAACACTAGAACTCCCTTGTGAAGATGGGCTCTAAAAATATCGTTCATGCACCGCTGGAAGGTGGCCGGTGCATTGGTCAAGCCGAACGGCATCACCAAGAACTCAAAGTGCACGTCGTGGGTGCGGAATGCCGTTTTGGGAATATCTTCGGACGCCATCCGAATCTGGAAGTACCCTGACCACAAATCAATCTTGGAAAAGTAACGGGCACCCGAGAGCTCGTCGATCACGGGAATGGGGTGCTTGTCCTTGAGTGTGGCCTCGTTGAGGGCTCGGTAGTCCACACAAAATCGCCAAGAACCATCGTGCTTCTTCACTAGAAGTATTGGGGAAGAGAAGGCGCTTGAGGAGGGTCGGATGAGCCCCTCCCTTAGCATATCCCGGACCTGCTTCTCTAGCTCACTCTTTTGGGCATGGGCGTATCTGTAAGGCCATACACAAACTGCCGAAGTGCTGGGGACAAGCTGGATATGATGATCATGGGCCCGTGGCGGAGGTTGCCCCTTGGGCTCTCGGAAAACATCGGTGAACTCTCCCAAGAGAAGAGAAACGGGCTGCGGCGTCTCCTCTCGGGCAGCTGGCTGCTCTTCCACACAAGAGAGTAGGAGGTAGGCCGGCTCTTGGGCCTGTAGTGCTCGGAGGGCCTCCTTGGGCTGAACCGGTCCGTCTAAAGCCCTCAAAGTCGCATGCTGCCCATTGGCACGAGGAAACTTCAAGGTCATCTCCTTGAAGTTGAACGTGATCTCATCTAGGGTCTTGATCCACTGGACCCGTAGGATAATATCTGTGCCACACTGTGCTAGAACGAAGAGATCTACCCAGAAGTCTGTGTCTTGGACTCAGAGGTTGACATCTTCACAAACTTCGTGGCAAGGGATGCGGGCGCCATCCCCAACCATCACTTCAAACGGTGGGTAAGCCTTGAGCTTGCAGCCCGAGGAAATAGCTACCAGCCGGCTAATGAAATTGTGTGTCGCGCCGTTATCCACAAGGACCAGCACCCTCACGCCTCCAACTGACCCTTCGATCCTCATGGAGTTAGGTGTAGGGGGCCGGGAGATGGAGAAGTAAGCTTGCCGAACTAGGGCCTGGCGGTCGGTAGGCTCCCCTTTGTCGGCATCATCATGCTCGGGTGGGACGTCCCCCTTTGGGCTATCGGCGGTCTCATCGTCCTCAAGTACATGGTACATCATATTTGCTTGGCACTTATGCCCTCTAACATATTTTTTTCGGCAGTAGAAGCACATGCCCTGTCTGATTCTCTGCTCTCGCTCTTGCGGCGTAATGATCTTGACCCTTGGAGGAAGCGGTTTGCGCGGGGAGCTGGCCGGCGAGTAGCGCTCGGGTGTGCGAGCTCTCGGCTGGAATCGCCGTGGAGGTGAGAGCGAGGGCCGGCCTCGGGTAGGGTGGAATCCCCAACCCTCTTCTCCGAGCCTACCTAACCCGACCTCACTCTCTAGCCTTAGTCGAAGTTAGGTCAACTCCCCCAAACGAGCCCCCTCTCATCTAAGCTACCCTAGTCTACTTGAGCCAACCTCGAGTGTCCCCTGACCCAGTCAACCCGGACCCACTAAACTAGGTCCCTTAGCCAACACCCTTGTAGTCAACCTTAACCCCCCTTCGGTCAACTTGACTATACCCGCGAGCTCAGGCTCCTCCCAAGCCAACCACACGAGACCTCCTATTAGCTAGGTTACCTAATTCCGCACCTAACCCTCTCTCTGCCTAGCCTCCCCCAACCCGAGCCCATCTTGACTGGACCATCCTCCCTACTAGAGCCCAGCCGAACCGAGCCAACCCCAGCCTGAGCTAGGATTAGGTCTCGCCGGTCCCCTACGGCCCTTTGCCTCGGCCGCGTCTCTTCCCGTCGGATCCCTCCGACTAACGTGGCCGTGCCACACCAGACGGTAGGCGCTGTCCTTCCGACAGCAGCCCCCTCGGCACTCAGGCGGCCCTTCCGGCCATGGCGTTAGCGCCCTCCGCAGCGCGACGATCCGCAGCAGGCGCCCGCGGCAGTTGTCCACCCTCGCCAACGACAGCGCGCCATCATCCGCGGCCCCGCTTCTCAGCGACCGCCAACTCCGGCGCCGGCATCCGATAGTGGTTCCTTCAGCGCTGAGCGCTCCCAGCAGCAACCGTCGTCAGCGCAACCCGCGTCCGTCCAGTCGGCCGCAGCAGACAGTCTCGGTGCTCGACTACACCAGACAGCCCGACGTCCAGCCCCAGCCCGGCAGGCGCGCGATAAGCGACAGCGCAGGTTCGCGGCCAGCAGCGAGCGGACTTCTCCTCAGGCGCTTTCGGCTAGAATCCCAGCGGCGAGCTCTTCGCCCAGCGGTCTAAACTTGTGCAGCAGACATCCGAGGAGGCTCTCCACAACTGGTCTTCTTGTACAGCGAGCTGCAATACCCGGGGGTTGGTTCTCACCCCGGGTGCTTATCCGGCTACGCCAAGGTTCTCCTTGGCCGGTACTCCCTTGCTCCCCCTTGTAGCCACGGGCGGGTTTTGCTTTTGTTTGTTTTAGGCCAGCATTTAGTTTGCTTTTGTTTTTGCTTTAGTCCCGGCTTCGGCCAAGCTCCTCACTGTGGTACCTCGGGGGCACTGTGCCCGAGACACGACTACAAGGAGCCGACCACCTATTTGCTTTCGTTGGGTGTGGTTTGGCCGTTAGTAGTGGTTTGTGTGGTTTGTGAGTGAGTTGCGAGAGTTTGAAATTTGTATCGCTCACGTTTTGTAAGGCCTCATCAAACTGAGTAGCTGATTGTAGTAGGTTATCCGTAGTTAGTTTTTTCGGGAAAGGGTACTGTTACGGACCTACCTAGTGGTCCAGACCCAGCAGAGGTCGAGCCAGCTGAGACCAGCCGAAGGAAGCGCAAGGCTCCCGAATTATGGGCTCGATCTCTCCAGAGCATCAAGGCCAGTCCCAAGGAGAATCAGGAAGCGCCAGAGATAGTTGCAGCAGGAGGAGCAACTAGGTCATCAACGGTGCTTGAATGGAAAGAAACTCAAGATGTCCTTGAATCAAATGTTGGGCTCGTTGAGTTAGATAGGTCTAACCCAAGTGAGTCTACTTCGCACGGCTCTTGAGGCGCCCTGAGACTTGAACGTCTTAGGTAATGGCTCGGTCAAGCCAGACCAAACCCTTACACCCAAAACCCAAAGTGAGGGCGGGTCCCCTCACGAGGTCCCCACCTTGAGCTAACCAGGCTCAAGGGCTTGAATTTTAGTTTAAGTGTTAGGCGCTAGGCCCATGTCTACTTTCTAGCGTTTTGTCTTAGTTAATAGAATCGGAATTGCTTAAGTTAATAAGGGGATTTGAAGTCGAGACCTAGCCTAGCGGGTTGTGCTTGGCGCCATTGTAATTGGGTCATTGGGTAGAGGATACAGTCCGGATTGTGGACGATCCAAATTAGGTTAGTATAAATAGTTTTGGATCCTTGTACATCATCAAGTTTTATGAAATAGAATTCATTTGGAGTCGAGCACTCTCTCTCCTCCTCGCGAGGCTTGCATTTCCCTTTGAGGAATTCCATCTTCTATAGTCTCCCGTCTTCTTCACCAAGGTGTGAACCAGGCGTCTTCTCCCTCTCGCGCCCCCTTGGCCCGTGTCTATTTCTACTCCATTGAAGAGCTTTGGAGCACCGGCGTCTTCGACGAAGGCCCAAAGGCACGGCTCGGGCAGATGTCCTCCTCACCGGCGGCGGATTCACCCTTGACCACGTAAGTACCCCTACCGGTTTTCTTTAAACCTGTAATCAGAGCCTTCTCCTTGCACACGAAGGAGTTGAAAGTCTGATTTCAGAGAAGGGAAGGTTGAAGGTGCAGGTCTGATCCTCGGCTTCAACGGGACGCTTTCATAAGGTTAGTTCATTCGATCTCTTAGCATGAAAAGGGAATCGAGTTAGGGAGTTTCTTAGGCGGAATTCTCCACGTCCGGTTCTGCTCTTGCCATACCCAAGATCAGAGTTGAGATCTCTGGTTCAGCCGGTCCGAGAAGCCCTTTTACTCGACCCTTATCACTTGAACGATCACTTAGACCAATCCAAGATCGCTAGAGGAAAGCGTTCGGTGGAAGAGCCTCAAAAAAAGTATTGAATTAAGGCTCGGCTTCTTCCACTAGAAACCTCGGTCCAGAATTATAAAAATAAGCAAAAGTCATGGATCTGGCCGTGGAAAGAAAGAAAGAACTAGCTTAAAAGGATCGCCCAAGGAAAAGCTAAAAAATAGTGTAACTTGAGCGGAATCCGCCGGCTAGATTGCAAGATCGGTGCCTCGCCGGAAAAGAGGCCAATTCCGGTCACCGCTGCTAACTCCGGCGTCCGCCATTGCCCTTGAGGTCGAGGACTGTTCTGCCCTTCTGCCCTCTTGTTTTCATTAAATTTTATTAAGGGTAGATCGGACTTCCGAGTGGAGGAACAAATTTCGGTCGTCGGCGAGCTTGGAGCATTCCAGCGTGGTCGCCAGCCAAGTCTGGGTAAGTCTCCTCGTTCTTCATCTCGTCCGTCCAAGCGTCCAGGTGTCAGCCATCCAGTCAGCTAGTCCAGTCACCCCTCCACGTCAGCACCACCTGTCCTACTCGAGATCAGCTCGAGACTTCGTGGCCCAAATTGTAGGAACACCCCCTTAGCTTTCTCCTTAATTTTCTCATTTGCTTTTTGATTGAGTCTCACCCTTAGTCGCTAGAAACCCTAGGCGTCCATCCAGCCACGTGTCCCCATCTGGTGTGTCCACTCAGCCGCATCATAGCTAGCTCGAGCTCCTGCCTTCCAGCTTGGTCACAAGCCTGCCAAGTGTCCCACGTCCCTCGCATCCACCTAACAACCGCGAGCCACTACCGAGTCCACTCCCCCTCTTCTCTCCACGCCTTTAGGAGTTGATCCCCTCTTTCTAGCACACGTCCCCCATCCTTCTCCACCTTTTAGGACACCTCACATCGCATGTATCCTCAGCCCCATGTGTCACAATCTCCCAACTTGACAGAACCGCAAGCGCCACCTAGCCCTCGTCCTCCTCTCTCGCAGCCAGCTCGAGTCCACCTTTCCTTAGTTTTAGGAAAACGCGTCTTCTCTTTTCCTTGTCGCTAGGGTCTCCCCTCGCGCTCTCTTGCAGCCCTTGATCTTGCCACATGGCACAGATTTGGCGCACCACCCTTGGCTCGACCAGCCAAGACTAAACGAACCCAACTAGGTTACCTCGCGCGCCCCACTTCCCTTAGGTCAACCCCTCTTGCTTTGACTTAGACCGAAAACCGATTGACTTAACCTCACCTAGCTCAAGTAGGTAATCTAATCCAACCCTTAACCCCTTCGGACCTAGCCTAGTTGACTCGAGCCTACCTCAAGTGTCCCTCTTGTCCACCTCACCCTGACCCATCAGCTTGGTCCAGTAGCAGCCACCTTCTAGTCGAACCCATCTCCCCTTTGGTCACCCTTGACCTCGATCCGAGCTTAGGTTCATTCGCCCGAAGCCAGTCCTCTTAGCCTCACTCGTAGTTAGGTCGCCTATCTCCCCTACCTAAGCTACATTCCTCCTCGGCTTACCCCTGCACTTAACCCATCTTACCTTGACCAGCCGTCCCTTAGAGCCCCGCCGCACCAAGCCAGCCGACCTTAGTTAGGGACCAGGCACAGCCGGCGCTAGCCTTGCGTTAAGCATTCCCGGCCAGCACATCGGCCAGCTCCCAGCCGACGGCCCGCATCCGTCGACAGCCTTGGCCGAGCCAATCCCGCAGCCAGGCAGGTAGGCATTGCCGTATCGGCTCTCACCCCCTCGGCCGTGCCCGCAGCACGCAGGCTCATCGTAGGCGACAGACGATCGCCCATCCGCTCGGCAACCAGTAGCAGCTGGCGTCAACCCGGTTGCGCGCTTCCCGCCGACTTTGCATCGGCCGCAGCAGACCGCTCTAGCCCACACGTCTCACCAGTCATCCTGGACAGCAGGCTACTGTCCCAGGCCGCGTGCTTCACGCCGGCCTGTGAGCTGAATTGCCCGGGGAACGGTTTTCACCCCGTGGCCTTTCCGCGCAGCCAAGGTAGCTCCTTGGCCGGGAAGTTTTCTCATCCCCCTTGTAGTCGTGGGAGGGTGTTATTTGCTTGTGCTTTTTAGGAAGCATAGTAGTTTCCTTTCTTTACTGCTTTAGCCCAGGCTTCGGCCTTGCTCCCCTCCGTGGCACCTCGAGGGCCTATTGCCCGAGACACGGTCACAAGGAGCCGACCGTCCCATTTGCTTTCTGTTGGGCATAGTTTGCTCGTAAATCGTGGTTTGTATGGTTTGTCTGAGTGAGCTTTGAGAGTCTTCTTGTACTGCTCGCGCTTGTACGGCCTTATAACCCACTGTAGAAATTTTGTAGTAGGTTCAGACCGTAGCTAGGAATTGGGAAAAGGGTATTCCGCATCTGTAATTCCAAGTCCTAAGGGTTTTGCACCGGGGTTTGTCCGGCCGGGTAGATTCATTTGTTTTAATTTATTAGGGTTTTTGGTTTTTAGACAAGATCCTCAAGAAGATCTGGGAACTAGGACGTACTTGGTTAGGACTTTCTAGCCCAACTGGTGACGTGCCTAACAATTGGTATCAGAGCCGTCTTGTGGCCTTCGTGTCAGTTTGAGCACCCTACCTACGAAGAATTAGCTTCTACGGGCAGTTCAGAAGGACAGAACACAGTTGGTCTTCTTGGTTTTCAGTTTTAGAGTTTCAGCCTTCACGGTTTCACGTTTCCTATTGCGTAGATGAGGCTTCGCTTGCTCATTTTCAGCAAGTGTAGGGCTGTACACATTGTACACCCGAGGGCAGCCGAGCTTGAGGTGCGTCGCCGAGACACCAGGAGGGTGTGGCGATTTAGGCTCTACGAGCCCGGCCGAGAACGAAGCGGGACTGCCGAGGCGCTAAGGCATAGCGCGGCAGTAGACGGGCCAACCCGTCTTCCTTGCCTACGGACTCACACGCAGCAGCAGATGCAGCGGCAGCGTGGCAGCATAGGCAGTAGCAGAGTCGCTTTTTCCTTTTAAGAGTGGCAGCACTTAGTCAGCGTTTGGATTCCTGGTTAGGTTTATTTTACCAGCTAGCACACTGTTGCCTTGGCGTCTTAGATCGCAACTCCACGAAATGGGGAAGTCCAATAAACAATTCAACCTGGACGAGCCTATTATCGAGGAAGTCGTCACGGGGCAGCAAGAAGTAGCCCCTATGACAGAGGCAGGGCAAGTGCCCCTCTTCGCTATGGAAAGAATTCTGACCATAGAGCGAGAAGTGGCACAAATGCGAAGTGATATGAACAAGGCGGAGCACTTTCGCAAAAGAGACCAAGATCGCCAAAATCTAGACCGCCATAAGGAAATGGAAGAGGTTAGGGCTATGTTCAGACAGTTAGCCGCTAACCAAACACAACCCCAAGTGGTTGAGAGGGCTACTCAGGGCCCGAACAAAGGAAAAGGTTTGATGGAAGGACCTGGCCGTCAGACCGATACTGAGATGGATCCCAACAATCTTTCTCACGTTGGAACAAGTCATGAGGGGGCCAAGCTCATGCGGCCTCCACCAACCAGAAACCAGGCCGAGCCTACTAGCGAGTTTCTCAGAACACCTCGTGAACCCCGGTATAGTCAAGTATATCGGAACCTTACATTTGATGACACAGAAGGTGAGGACGAGTCACCTATTTGTCCTAGAAGAACTCAAAGAGAAGCCTTTCGACGTGAAGAACGCCGAAAACCATCGGTGAAGTATGATTTTCCCAAATTCAACGGAGAACAACTTAGAGAATGGTTATTCATGGCTGAGCGCTTCTTCTTGTGCCATCATGTCCCAAGAGATGAGTGGATAGAGATTGCCACAGCAAACATGACGGGCAAGGCTACCACCCACTTCTTATGGTTTGAGCATAAAACACCCAATCCTACATGGGAACAGTACAAGGCGAGTTTGCAGTTACACTTCCAAGATTCCACGTTTATTGACTACGACGAGGATCTCAAGAACCTAGCCCAAACAACATCCGTGCCCGCTTATCAAGAACAATTTGAACGATTGGCGAGTATGGTGCAATGGCCGGAAAAGGCTCTGATTGGAGCTTTCAAGGGCGGTTTGAGAAGAGATATCAAGCGCGAAATGAAAATACATCGTTTCGATAGGCTTGAAGAGTGTTTTGCAATGGCACGCTTGTATGAAGAAAGGATTGAAGAGAGGAAGGAAGAGAAAAGAGAAAGACGAGAGAAAAAGGCTCGAAAATCTGATAAGCAGAAGAAAAGACCCTCGTATTCTTCTACTTCTCGCAACAAAGAGAGGGAGATGGTACCCTACAAAGGAGGGAACAATCCTAGGCCCAATCCAAGGCAGGGCCGAGAACGTCCCACATGCTATCTCACGCCCCAACAGATAGAGGAGTACAAGCGAAAAGGCTTGTGTTTTTGGTGTGATGGCAAATGGGAGAAAAACCACCAGTGTAAATCCTTGTACAACATCGTGGTGGTAGATGATTCAGAATGCAGTTCAAGTTCCGAGAGTGAACTTTCCTCTAGCTCTAGTTCTAGTTCCTCATCAGAGGAGGAAATCCAAGTTAAAAGGCGAGGTAAAAAGAAAGCCGAGCCAAAGGAAAAGAAAGAAGAAGCTTTGACTAGTGAAGATAAAACCGAAGAAGTCGAGTCCCTTCATTCCATTCAGGATCCATACAAAGCCAACGCTATGCGTGTCTTTGGTCGCATCAATGGCCAAAAGGTTTTGATATTGCTTGATAACGGAGCAAACCAACAATTTCCTCACCGAGGAAGCAACAAAAAGGTGCAAAATCGCCCTTACGGACAGCAGCCCACAAACTATAATCGTGGGAGGGGGACTCCGAATCAAATGCAAACACAAAGGTAAAAGCGTTGATGTATCTGTTAAGAAGAAGTCCTTCAAGGTGGACTGTCTCATCATCCCGCTTGAAGGAGTGGATTTGATCCTAGGCATGCCATGGTTCTTAACTTGGAAGGACATACACTGGGATGTTAAGAATTTCACAATGACCTTTATCCCAGAAGGAGAGGAAGAATCAATTACGATTCAGGGACTTGCTAGCTCCACACGTCCCAAAACTGCATTACGGTCCATTCAGCAAGAGCAACCCGCGTGTTGGGTCCTCACTCTAGCTACGGATGTACCGGAGTCTGAAGAAAAGGTGGAAGAGCCTATTCCACCAAATATTCAATCGGTCCTAGACCGATTTCCAGAAATTTTCGATGAGCCCAAGGGATTACCTCCACGACGGGCATACGATCATCGGATAGTCCTTGCACATGGTGCGGAGCCTGTAAATGTCAGGCCTTATAGATATGGGCACAGCCAGAAGGCAGAGATAGAACGCCTTGTAAAGGAGATGCTCGAAAGTGGAATCATTGGCCCCAGTTGCAGTCCATTTTCTTCACCCGTTCTCTTAGTGAAGAAAAAAGATAATACATGGCGATTCTGCATTGACTACAGAGCATTGAACGAGGTGACTGTCAAGGATCGGCACCCCATACCAGTCATCGACGAACTGTTAGATGAGTTAGCCGGCGCCACCATCTTTTCAAAAATAGACCTGAGGGCTGGTTATCACCAAATAAGAATGTTTGACGAAGACGTGATGAAGACCGCTTTCCGAACACACGATGGGCACTACGAACTTCTTGTAATGCCTTTTGGATTGTCAAATGCACCAGCCACCTTTCAGCAGTGCATGAACGACGTGTTCAGGGCACATTTGAGGGACTTCATCCTCGTATTTTTTGATGACATTCTCATCTACAGTAAGGATGAAGAGCAACATCAGAGACACCTGGAAATCACTCTAGGAATTCTTAAGGAGCATCATCTCTTCGCGAAGATGTCCAAGTGCAGTTTTGGACAATCTTTGATTGGGTATCTGGGACATATTGTGTCCCAAGACGGGGTTCGGGCAGACCCTGAAAAATTGCAAGCCATGGAGAAATGGCCACTGCCCAAGGACCTCAAAAGTCTACGAGGATTTCTTGGATTGACGGGATACTACAGAAGGTTCATCCAGGGGTACGGGATCATAGCACAGCCCCTTACCCAAATGTTGAAAAAAGGAGCCTTCTCGTGGACTGAGAAGTCAAGAGTCGCCTTTGAGAAGCTAAAGGCAGCTCTAATGACAGCCCCGGTTCTTACCCTCCCCGATTTTACAAAGACCTTTACAATAGAAACAGATGCATGTGAAGTCGGTGTTGGTGCAGTACTTGGGCAGGACAACCACCCCATTGCCTATATGTCGAAGGCCTTAACTAGCCGGGCCAAGCCTCTCTCGACATATGAAAAGGAATTACTTGCCATAGTCATGGCGGTGGAGAAATGGCGTCCCTACTTGATTGGACGCAAGTTTACAGTCAGGACCGATCAGAATAGTCTCAAATACATGCTTAAACAGCGAGTGTCTACCCCCACTCAACAACGTTGGCTAGCCAAGCTCTTGGGGTATGACTTTGAAATAGAATATAAGAAAGGTCCTGAAAACAAAGCGGCTGACTCTCTTTCCCGCTTGGCTGAACTACTAATGACTTTGTCAGTGGTGGAAACGGACATCTGGGACCGATTAGCCCTTGACCAGCAAAATGATCCGTCTCTTAAGCTAATCCAAGCTTCGGTCCAGCAGAACCCCGGATCCATTCCCTTTTATTCAGTCAAGGGAAATATTTTGTATAGGAAGGACAAGGCAGTGGTCCCTCCTGACTCTGAGCTCAAGCAGGAACTCCTGCAACATTTTCATGACACCCCAACCGTGGGTCATGAAGGGGTTGCCAAGACCCTGAGCCGTATAAAGGCCAAATTCTGGTGGCGAGGAATCAAGGCAGAAGTACAGGCTTATGTCAAGAAATGCGTAGTTTGCCAGAGGGAAAAGTACGAGGCAATCAAGCCTCCAAGACATTTGAACCCTCTGCCAATACCAACCAGGCCGTGGACTGATGTCACGATGGACTTTATTGACGCCATGCCCCGTTCAGAAGGAAAGGAGGCAGTGTTAGTTGTCGTGGATCGGCTCACGAAGTACAGCCATTTCACCCCCTTGCCAAGATTGTACCAAGGGCCTCTTGTAGCCAACGTCTACCATGAGTATATCGGCAAATTGCATGGAATGCGACAGTCCGTCGTCTGTGACAGGGACTCCATATTTCTAAGCGCATTCTGGTAAGAATATATGAAAAATATGGGAACGACGTTGAACTTCAGTACAGCCCACCACCCTCAAACTGATGGGCAAAGCGAGATAGTCAACCGGTCCTTAGAGACCTACTTACGTTGCTTCGCAGGCGAGCGACCATCAACTTGGGTCAAGTATCTGCCTTGGGCAGAATGGTCATACAACACGAGTCTACACTCGTCGACTGGCATGACCCCTTACGAGGGCGTCTATGGGTTTCCTCCTCCATCAATTCCAAGATATGAGGGAGGCACAGCAGAAGATGACACCGTAGACTATGAGTTGCGCACAAGAGAAGAGGTTTTAGAATCTCTAAAGTAGAATATTGCTAAGGCGCAGAATCGCATGAAGCAAGTCTATGACAAAGGTAGGAAGGACCAGGAATTTAGGGTGGGCGACTATGTGTGGCGTAAGAGACTGCCTCTTAAGCAAAAGTCCTTGATGGGTCAGCCATATTCCAAACTGCTGCCTCGTTATTATGGACCGTATCCGGTAATGCAGAAGGTAGGGAAGGCCGCCTACAGACTTGGTCTCCCTAGAACCGCATTGGTACACCCCGTATTCCATGTTACTAGGCTTAAACCTCATCAAGGGGATGTACCCACGCTGATTGAACAGGTACCGGACAACTTGCCTACCCCTTATCGCATTCTAAAGCACAGATATATTCAGCGATAGGGGAGAATGAGGCACGAGGTGCTCGTGGAATGGGAAGGACCCGACAGGGGTACTTCTTGGGAGGAATTCGGGTCGATCGTACATCGCTTCCCCTCTTCTAGCGCTCGAGGACAAGCGCAAGGTAGGGAGGGGGAATCTGTTACGGACCTACCTAGTGGTCCAGACCCAGCAGAGGCCAAGCCAGCTGAGACCAGCCGAAGGAAGCGCAAGGGTCTCGAATTATGGGCTCGATCTCTCCAGAGCATCAAGGCCAGTCCCAAGGAGAATCAGGAAGCGCCAGAGATAGTTGCAGCGGGAGGAGCAACTAGGTCATCAACGGTGCTTGAATGGAAAGAAACTCAAGATGTCCTTGAATCAAATGTTGGGCTCGTTTAGTTAGATAGGTCTAACCCAAGTGAGTCTACTTCGCACGGCTCTTGAGGCGCCCTGAGACTTGAACGTCTTAGGTAATGGCTCGGTCAAGCCAGACCGAACCCTTACACCCAAAACCCGAAGTGAGGGCGGGTCCCCTCACGAGGTCCCCACCTTGAGCTAACCAGGCTCAAGGGCTTGAATTTTAGTTTAAGTGTTAGGCGCTAGGCCCGTGTCTACTTTCTAGCGTTTTGTCTTAGTTAATAGAATCGGAATTGCTTAAGTTAATAAGGAGATTTGAAGTCGAGACCTAGCCTAGCGGGTTGTGCTTGGCGCCATTGTAATTGGGTCATTGGGTAGAGGATACAGTCCGGATTGTGGACGATCCAAATTAGGTTAGTATAAATAGTTTTGGATCCTTGTACATCATCAAGTTTTATGAAATAGAATTCATTTGGAGTCGAGCACTCTCTCTCCTCCTCGCGAGGCTTGCATTTCCCTTTGAGGAATTCCATCTTCTATAGTCTCCCGTCTTCTTCACCAAGTTGTGAACCAGGCGTCTTCTCCCTCTCGCGCCCCCTTTGCCCGTGGCGATTTCTACTCCATTGAAGAGCTTTGGAGCACCGGCGTCTTCGACGAAGGCCCAAAGGCATGGCTCGGGCGGATCTCCTCCTCACCAGCGGCGGATTCACCCTTGACCACGTATGTACCCCTACCGGTTTTCTTTAAACCTGTAATCAGAGCCTTCTCCTTGCACACGAAGGAGTTGAAAGTCTGATTTCAGAGAAGGGAAGGTTGAAGGCGCAGGTCTGATCCTTGGCTTCAACGGGACGCGTTCGTAAGGTTAGTTCATTCGATCTCTTAGCGTGAAAAGGGAATCCAGTTAGGGAGTTTCTTAGGTGGAATTCTCCACGTCCGGTTCTGCTCTTGGCATACCCAAGATCATAGTTGAGATCTCTGGTTCAGCCGGTCTGAGAAGCCCTTTTACTCGACCCTTATCACTTGAGCGATCGCTTAGACCAATCCAAGATCGCTAGAGGAAAGCATTCGGTGGAAGAGCCTCAAAAAAAGTATTGAATTAAGGCTCGGCTTCTTCCACTAGAAACCTCGGTCCAGAATTATAAAAATAGCAAAAGTCATGGATCAGGCCGTGGAAAGAAAGAAAGAACTAGCTTAAAAGGATCGCCCAAGGAAAAGCTAAAAAATAGTGTAACTTGAGCGGAATCCGACGGCTAGATTGCAAGATCGGTGCCTCACTGGAAAAGAGGCCAATTCCGGTCGCCGCTGCTAACTCCGGCGTCCGCCATTGCCCTTGAGGTCGAGGACTGTTCTGCCCTTCTGCCCTCTTGTTTTCATTAAATTTTATTAAAGGTAGATCGGACTTCCGAGTGGAGGAACGAATTCCGGTCGCCGGCGAGCTTGGAGCATTCCTGCATGGTCGCCAGCCAAGTCCGGGTAAGTCTCCTCGTTCTTCATCTCGTCCGTCCAAACGTCCAGGTGTCAGCCATCCAGTCAGCTAGTCCAGTCACCCCTCCACGTCAGCACCACCTGTCCTACTCGAGATCAGCTCGAGACTTCGTGGCCCAAATTGTAGGAACACCCCCTTAGCTTTCTCCTTAATTTTCTCATTTGCTTTTTGATTGAGTCTCACCCTTAGTCGCTAGAAACCCTAGGCGTCCATCCAGCCACGTGTCCCCATATGGTGTGTCCACTCAGCCTCATCATAGCTAGCTCGAGCTCCTGCCTTCCAGCTCGGTCACACGCCTGCCAAGTGTCCCACGTCCCTCGCATCCACCTAACAACCGCGAGCCACTACTGAGTCCACTCCCCCTCTTCTCTCCACGCCTTTAGGAGTTGATCCCCTCTTTCTAGCACACGTCCCCCCATCCTTCTCCACCTTTTAGGACACCTCACATCGCATGTATCCTCAGCCCCTTATCAGCCCCACAGGTCACAATTTCCCAACTTGATAGAACCGCAAGCGCCACGTAGCCCTCGTCCTCCTCTCTCGCAGCCAGCTCGAGTCCACCTTTCCTTAGTTTTAGGAAAAGGTGTCTTCTCTTTTCCTTGTCGCTAGGGTCTCCCCTCGTGCTCTCTTGCAGCCCTTGATCTTGCCACGTGGCACAGATCTGGCGCACCACCCTTGGCTCGACCAGCCAAGACCAACCGAACCCAACTAGGTTACCTCGTGCGCCCCACTTCCCTTAGGTCAACCCCTCTTGCTTTGACTTAGACCGAAAACCGATTGACTTAACCTCACCTAGCTCAAGTAGGTAATCTAATCCAACCCTTAACCCCTTCGGACCTAGCCTAGTTGACTCGAGCCTACGTCAAGTGTCCCTCTTGTCCACCTCACCGAGACCCATCAGCTTGGTCCAGTAGCAGCCACCTTCTAGTCGAACCCATCTCCCCTTTGGTCACCCTTGACCTCGATCCGAGCTTAGGCTCATTCGCCCGAAGCCAGTCCTCTTAGCCTCACTCGTAGTTAGGTCACCTATCTCCCCTACCTAAGCTACATTCCTCCTCGGCTTACCCCGGCACTTAACCCATCTTACCTTGACCAGCCGTCCCTTAGAGCCCCGCCGCACCAAGCTAGCCGACCTTAGTTAGGGACCAGGCACAGCCGGCGCTAGCCTTGCGTTAAGCGTTCCCGGCCAGCTCCCAGCCGACGGCCCGCATCCGTCGACAGCCTTGGCCGAGCCAATCCCGCAGCCAGGCAGGTAGGCATTGCCGTATCGGCTCTCGCCCCCCTCGGCCGCGCCCGCAGCATGCAGGCTCATCGTAGGCGACAGACGATCGCCCATCCGCTCGGCAACCAGCAGCAGCAGGCGTCAACCCGGTCGCGTGCTTCCTGCCGACTCTGCATCGGCCGCAGTAGACCGCTCCAGCCCGCGCGTCTGACGAGTCATCCCGGACAGCAGGCAACTGTCCCAGGCCGCGCGCTTCACTCCGGCCCGTGAGCTGAATTGCCCGGGGAACGGTTTTCACCCCGTGGCCTGTCCGCGCAGCCCAGGTAGCTCCTTGGCCGAGAAGTTTTCTCATTGCCCTTGTAGTCGTGGGAGGGTGTTATTTGCTTGTGCTTTTTAGGAAGCATAGTAGTTTCCTTTCTTTACTGCTTTAGCCCAGGCTTCGGCCTTGCTCCCCTCCGTGGCACCTCGAGGGCCTAATGCCCGAGACACGGTCACAAGGAGCCGACCGTCCCATTTGCTTTCTGTTGGGCATGGTTTGCTCGTTAATTTTGTTTGTATGGTTTGTCTGAGTGAGCTTTGAGAGTCTTCTTGTACCGCTCGCGCTTGTACGGCCTTATAACCCACTGTAGAAATTTTGTAGTAGGTTTAGACCGTAGCTAGGAATTGGGAAAAGGGTATTCCGCATATGTAATTCCAAGTCCTAAGGGTTTTGCGCCAGGGTTTGTCCGGCCGGGTAGATTCATTTGTTTTAATTTATTAGGGTTTTTGGTTTTTAGACAAGATCCTCAAGAAGATCTGGGAACTAGGATGTACTTGGTTAGGACTTTCTAGCCCAACCGGTGACGTGCCTAACAGGTACACCCAACTTGTATCTCCTTACCTATTTGGGTTTTGCGCCGGGGTCCTGTTTGGCCGGGTAGTCAATTGTACTTAATTGTTTAGGATTGTTGGTTTTTAGAATAGGCCTCAAGAAGGTCCTGGGAAGGTAGGATCACATTTGGTTCGGGCTTTCCTAGGCCAACCGGTGCGGGTCTAATACGGGTCAACCTACAGAATGGCCGAGGTCAACCACGGATGTTGCTGAGAGCAGCCAAAGGGTGCGAGGCAAAGCCGCCCTTAATGCGGTTAAGGCCCTTCACGGCCAAGATGACTCAAGGCTGGGTCAAGAGGGAGGAGAGGGAGGCGTAGTACAATAGGAGCAGACCTTGCAAAATGATAATGTTCAGCTTAGAATCAATGCCGAGGGAGGAGCGGGAGGAGAGGCAACGGCTCTAAGCGAGGCTCTTGAGGATCAAGGCGAAATGGGTCAAGTCCGAGTCCGGTCTAGTCCAGCCTAGGTCTTCGCTATACCCATGCACTTAGGGTCAGCCTAGGGCGAGCCTAGGCGAATTCTGGTCTGAACCAAGGCCCACAACGCGCGGGCTAAAGGGAAGACGAGTTAGGGTCGAGACACTAAGTCTCGAGTTTGATTTCTTGCTTGCGTTCTTTGATTTTAGAGTGCGCATTTGCTTTAGCGTTAAATTCCGTTTTGGATTTTGATTTTGGATTGGATCAATTGTTTGGATCCGCCTTTTATTTCAGCACTATAAATATTTAGAACTCATTTGGATCTGTATGCAAAAATTGGAAATAGAATTCATTTGTGTGAATCGACTCTCTCTCTTCTCCTCGAGTTCTCTCTCCCTCACGCGCGCTCTCCTCTCCAAGCCACGGATCTCTTCTTCTCCGTCTCACATTTGGGGATTTTCGGTATCTTGCTGGAATTCCTCAAGCAGCAGCAGCTAAACCCGACGGTATTCTTCTCTCTTAGCCTCGATTTCTTCTTCTCTTCTTCTTCAATCATTCAGCCGAAGGGTTAGCCATATGAAGAACACCCAAGCGTCTGGCGCAAGGTGCTTCTTCCGTCGGATTTGTTCCCCACGTCTTCATCAACGATAGAAGTGCAGCCTCCACGACTCCACCTGTGAAGGTTAGAGGCCTCTTCGTACCGGGAAGACTTCACACGTCTAGGCGACTAGAAGGGTGAAGTATCATTTAAGATTTGGACTTTTGGAGGTAAGCGTCCATAACACGAGTGTAGGTGCGTGTAACGACGTTGAGAGAGTTTAGGGAAAAGTTCGGCCTAGGGGAAGTCTTGCTGGTATAACAGCCGGCAAGATAGCCTCTCCCACGGTGGAAACCTTCTTTAAACTTCCTTTTCCGAGTCACGATCCTCCATCTTGTTATTGTCGTTCTATTCCATTAGTCTAGTTCGATTTGTTTGAGTTATTTGAGCCAAAGAAGTTCAGATTTAGTCACTGCCTTGCCCTTCCTCTTGCTGGTCGAAATCTGAAAGAAAAACAGAAAAAGGGTGAGAAAGATTAGAAAGAAAACAAAAGAAGAAAAGAAAAAGAAAAAGAAAAACGCCCGATTGAAAAATCAAAGCAAAAGAAAGACAAGATTGGCAAGAGTACTAGGCGCGGCCAGTTCTGGAATTGGCCGGAATTACCCAATTCCGGCCACTGCTGCATTGTTTCCGGCATAATTCCGGCCAGGGCAGTAAGAGTTCGAGATATCCAATTGTGCATTTGGGAGATTTCGGCTTCAATTGGGGAAATCCGGCCACATTTGGGAAAAGCACTTTGCGTCGCCACATTTGGGGACTCCTCATCTGTCTCACCCAAATCGGTAAGTGATTGCTTGACTTGGGCCTTTCGCCACCTCCACCACACATCTGCACACGTGGCATGATCTAGAAGCACTTGAGAGAACCTTGGAGTGAA
Source organism: Nymphaea colorata (assembly GCF_008831285.2). Classification (NCBI taxonomy): domain Eukaryota; kingdom Viridiplantae; phylum Streptophyta; class Magnoliopsida; order Nymphaeales; family Nymphaeaceae; genus Nymphaea; species Nymphaea colorata. Next base: position 22,915,614 of record NC_045148.1, read on the forward strand.
ATCCTCCCCTCCCCTAGCTTGTAGCTAGTGGATCTCATTTGGAAGGGGCGAGTTCTCTTTTGAGAGATCTTCTAGGGAGGAGATCCTAAAAGCTAGGATCTTCTCCTATTTTGTTGGTGGCTGCTCTATTCATGGACTGCCAACTCATACTCCACTTTAGCTAGGAATTTTCTCAGCCACACACCTCAGCCATCAACCGCCACCTCACCTGGACACCTCACCAAAACCCCTAGCCTCTCTCCTACGTATTTGGGAGATAGTCTTCTAGAAGTGCCACCTCGTCTAGAATCTTGGAGGACGATTCCCTTGTGGAATATACTCCATATTTCTAGCCAGACATCACCCCACCGATTCACCCTAGTTCACCCTTAAGTTACCTCGAGTTACCGCATACCTTTTCCATTTACATTTCCCATTTCCCCTAAACCGAGTTGCCTAAACCTACCCTAGCTACTTTGTAGGAACCCACATTTGAGACCCTTCCCTACACCCAGTCAACCTAAGAATCAAACCATAGGACCCACTTGGCCAACTCTACCCTTGACCTAGCTTACTGGCCGAACCCAGCCCGGGCCCACCTGGTCCGAGCGCACTCAGTCCAAGTCCCGCACCTAGTTGGTTCCAGCCTTAGCGCCAAGGAAGACCGCGACATTCTTGGTCGCATCCTTGAAGTCCTTGGAACCGGCGGGCCTTGTTCCAGCATTTTCCGGCGACCTCCGGCCACCACCGGCCACCTCTGCTCTTTTTCCGGCGACTATCCGACGTGAAATCCAGAAGGTCCCCAAGACAGCCAGCAAGGCGTTGAAGTGCTCCTAGGCGTTTCCGGCGAGGTGATCCTCCTTCACGCGTCTCTTGGAGCGGCTTGCCTTCACACCCGGCGTCTTCTTCTTTGGAGTTTCAGCCCGACGCCAGCCATCTTCTTCGTGTTGCTGATAGTCCTCGAGCGTGGAATCTCACCTCGAGGCGTGTGACTGCTTAGCCAAGCTAGCCTTGGCCGGTACCCTCTACCCTTCTCTTTAGAATCGTGGGAGGAAGCATTTTATTTCTGCATTTTGATTTCAGCCCGACCTTGGGGTCGTAGTTGTGCATAGAGGGACCTCCGCGGCACTGCTCCAAGGACACGACCTCGTGCCAACATTAGCCTCCTACGGGTGGGTGTGGTTTGTGCGCTTAGGCATGGTTTGCATGGTTTGCTTGAGTGAGTTTGAGTGATTTCTGCATATGTATCGCTTCCGCTTGTATTAGCCTCACAGCTTTTAGATTTGTGTAGTAGGTTTTGCTTGGATTTGGGATTAGCCATTCTTGTATTCCACTGCCTATTTGGGATTTTTTTTAAGTCGGGGTCCTGTCCGACTGGGTAGTGTCTCTGTATTTAATTTGACCTAGGAAAGTCTTCTGGTTGGTCCAAGGTGATCGTGGGGGTAGGCACGGCCATTGGCTTCAGACTTTGGTCGGCCACGGGCAAGACCCTACCAATTTGGGATCAGAGCCTCCTTGGAGCAGCAGTAAGCAAGTACAGTCCTCTCGACAGAAGAGACAGTATCAGCATTTGGATTTCTATAGGGCAGAATACAGTTGGAATTCTCGTCAGTGTCAGAGTCAGTGGTTTTCAGTTAGTCGTGTGATTTTTGCTAGACGTTTTTTATTCTGGTTTTTGGAGTTACCCGCCACAATGGGTAAGAAGAAGCAAGTTGTGACCGAGGCACCTGATGCTGAGCAGAGACCTCGGCCAATGAAGAACAGCCCTCTACTAAAATAGAGGTATACACTGTGGAAAGAATGGTCCACATCGAAAATGAGGTTTTGAAAATTCGCCACGAAATGAGCGATTACAAGAAACAACTTTCTAAGCTCAATGAGTTAGAAGAAATCAAGGAGATGATGAGAGTCATGACGGCCAATCAAGAGGCCCTTAGAAGGAACAACCCGGATCCCCCACAGCCCCACGTGGATAAGGGCAAGGGCATACTAAATGGACTGCCCAATGTAGGTCCTAACCCCTTCCACTCACAACCCGGCCCTAGCAGACCACCACCCGGGGGGAGTAACTGCAATAATGGAGGATTCCAAGCCCAACCAACCAACCACAAGAACTATCAGGGTGGGCATCATAACTCCTCGCCTGAGTGGGAAAACCGAGAGCCATATGGACCTCAGTCCAGCCAGTACAGGTCCAGATTTGGAGGCACACAATGGGAGAATGTTAACACAGACCGAAGATGGGGTGATAGAGGAGACCGAGAACCACCTTCGTGGGAGCCATATAGAGAGCGTCAGGCAGCACCAAGAAACCAACCAAGGATTCCTATTGTTCGCATTGACTTCCGTAGGTTCAATGGCAAGGAACCCTTAGATTGGATTTTTCAAGTGGAGGAGTACTTCACTTGCCAGATGATTCCAGACGAAGAATGGCTTCAAACATCCATTCTACACTTCGATGGCGAAGCTAGGAGATGGTATCGTTGGCTCAAGCTCAAGGAGCCGGTCACTACGTGGGGAGAGTTCAAAGAAGCTCTCATGCTCAGATTTGGCGAGTCCTCATATGTAGATTACGACATCGAGTTGCGTAATCTAAGACAAACTTCATCCGTTCAAGAGTACCAAGCCAAGTTTGAGAATTTAGCAAGCATGGTAGATTGGACGCCCAAGTCCCTCATTGCCGCGTTTGTTGGAGGTCTGAAGGAGGAAATTCAAATAGATATCCGGGCTGAGCCTAACACTGAGTTAAGGAAGTGCTTTGCCAAGGCACGATCCATCGAGGATAGGCAAAGAAAGAAGCAAGCCTTGTACCGCCAGTGGAGGAACCCCGGAACCGTCCGTGTGAGAGAGATTTCTCAACCGCAAAAGCTCCTTCCAGCCCCTCCACGTAAAGAAGAACCTAAGCCCGCCTTCAAAGGCCGAGCACCTCCTGTACTAACTCGTGAAGAAAGAGAAGAGTTAATCAAGAACAAGCAGTGTTTCTGGTGTATGGAGAAGTGGGACCCCACACACAAGTGTAAGCACATTCGAGTCTACACGGTTTTGGATGGTGACGCCGACGAAGAAGGGGAAGAAGATCAATCCCCTATGATCGAAGAAATAGAGGATTCGGAGGCCAGGGAAGAGCCTCAAGAGCAGGAAGGACCACCTCCTGAGGGTGCTTGTCACACCATGACAGACCCCAACCGACCGGATGCCATGAGAGTTATAGGGCAGATTGGAAAGAGACGTGTTCTGGTTCTTCTAGATTCGGGGGCTACTCACAACTTCGTGGGTGACCACCTCGCTAAGGAATTAAACTGTACCATGGAAGAACTCCCAGCCCTTCGAGTACTTGTGGCCAATGGAGAATGCCTCCCCTGCACTCGTAAATGTGCAAACGTCGAGCTTATACTTCAAAAGATCCCTTTTACAGTCGACTTACTAGTTGTTCCTCTACCCAGCGTGGACATCATTCTTGGAGTCAAATGGCTCAAGTCCTTAGGACGGATTTGGTGGGACTTCTCTACCATGGAGATGTGCCTACCTAAGGAGGGTGGAAGAGAGGAAGTTGTGCTAAGGGCAGTCGATCCCAGTTTGGCACCCAAAGCAGCGTTGAAGGCTATAGCAGTCCAGAGTCCAACAGCTTGGTTAGTTTCAGTGGCAGGGGAAGTTGTCACTCAAGAAAGGTCAGAGGAGGAAGTGCCCGGGCAGATTAAGGAAGTGTTGGATGAGTTCAAGGATATCTTCGAGGAACCTAAAGGACTTCCACCACCGCGATCCTATGATCACAGGATAGTATTGACCAACGGCACTGAGCCAGTTAACGTACGCCCGTACCGCTATGGGTACGCTCAAAAATATGAAATTGAGCGATTGGTCAAAGAAATGCGAGAGAGCAATATCATTTGGCCTAGTTCTAGTCCCTTCTCATCGCCAGTCCTTCTCGTCAAGAAAAAGGACAACACATGGAGATTCTGTGTGGATTACAGGGCATTGAACGAAGCTACAGTCAAGGATAGACATCCCATTCCTGTTATTGATGAACTTCTGGATGAGCTATCAGGAGCTCGCATATTCTCTAAGTTGGATCTCAGGTCAGGGTACCACCAAATTAGAATGTATGAGGAAGACATCTCGAAGACGACATTCCGTACCCATGACGGCCATTATGAGTTTTTGGTAATGCCATTTGGACTCACGAACGGGCCAGCAACATTCCAACGATGTATGAATGACGTGTTTCGTCAGTTTCTTCGTGACTTCGTGTTAGTCTTTTTCGACGACATCCTAGTTTACAGCCAGAACATTGAGCAGCATGTTGAGCACCTTCGTACAGTGTTGAGAGTGTTAAGGGAGAATACCCTATTTGCAAAAATGTCCAAGTGCAGCTTTGGGCAGACTTCTATTGGGTATTTGAGACACATCGTGTCGCAAGATGGGGTCGGGGCCGACCCTGAAAAGCTCCAGGCCATGGAGCAGTGGCCCTTACCAAAGGACCCTCGAGGCATGAGGGGATTTTTAGGCCTCACAGGATACTACCGCAGATTTATTAAGGGCTATGGTCTGATTGCTTCCCCCCTAACGCACATGTTAAAGAAAGGGGAGTTTACATGGTCTGAGAAAGCTAGAGAGGCCTTCGTCAAACTCAAGGCTGCTATGATGAGTGCCCCAGTACTCGCTCTCCCTGATTTCTCAAAAGACTTCGTGATTGAGACAGATGCTAGTGACGTTGGCGTAGGAGCGGTTTTGAGCCAAGAGGGTCATCCAATCGCGTTTATGTCCAAGGCCCTCACGGAACGGGCCAAACACTTTTCCACGTATGAAAACGAGCTTTTGGCAATAATCTTGGAAGTAGACAAGTGGAGGCCCTATCTTATTGGGCCTAGATTTGTGGTCAGGACAGATCACAGCAGTTTGAGGTACATGGTAAAGCAGCGTGTCTCAACTCCGACTCAGCAAAGATGGTTGGCCAAACTTCTTGGCTATGATTTCACGATAGAGTACAAGAAAGGAACTGAAAACTCTGCTGTGGACTCCTTATCACGCATGCCAGAGCAACTGAAAACTCTTTCTATGATTGAGACCAACCTATGGGATAGACTAACTCAGGAGCAAGATCGAGATTTAACTCTTAGGCTCCTCAAGCAGTCCATATGCCAGAATCCAGAGTCTATTCCCCACTATTCGCTAAGAGGAGAGATACTCTGCAAGAAGAGATGAGCATTGGTACCTAATAACTCGCCTCTCAAGAATGAACTACTCAAACATTTTCATGACTCGAACATTGCTGGTCACGAGGGCGTGGCTAAAACTATGGGGCGCATTAAGGCACAGTTTTGGTGGGAGGGAATGAAAACAGACGTGAGGAGTTACGTGAAAGCATGCCCTATCTGCCAAGGCAAAAAGTATGAGGCCATCAAGCCTCCAAGGCACTTGAACCCTTTGTCCATACCGAACAAACCATGGGAAGATGTGTCAATGGACTTCATTGATGCAATGCCACAAGCTGAAGGAAAAGAGGAGGTGTTGGTCGTGGTAGACAGGTTAACCAAGTACAGCCATTTTGTGGCCCTACCAAGGAACTACCATGGACCTATGGTCGCTAATGTTTACCAAGATCACGTTGGAAAGCTGCATGGTATGCCCCAGACCATTGTCTGCGACCGGGATTTGATCTTCCTCAGTGCTTTTTGGAGGGAGTATATGAAAATGGCAGGTACAGTGATCAACTTTAGCACCGCCCATCATCCTCAAACAGATGGGCAGAGTGAGGTAGTCAACAGGACACTGGAGACCTATCTGAGGTGTTACGCCGGAGAGAGGCCCAACACATGGGTCAAATACCTATCTTGGGCTGAGTGGTCTTATAACACCAGCCTCCATTCAGGAACCGGCATGACCCCCTATGAAGCCCTGTATGGTTACCCACCGAGTTCTATCCCGAGGTATGAGGTAGACATAGCGAGAGAAGATGAGGTCGATGTTGCCTTGAGAAACAGGGATGACATTCTAGCCACGCTCAAACGAAACATCCAGAGGGCCCAGGCTAGAATGAAAAAGGCGCATGACAAAGGGCGTAGGGACAGGGAGTTTGAGGTAGGCGACATGGTTTGGTTAAAGAGGCTGCCCATGAGGCAGAAATCGTTGCTAGGACAGCCCTACTCGAAGCTTCTGCCAAAATACTATGGGCCGTTTCGAGTTCTTCAGAAAATCGGCAAGGCAGCCTATCGCATAGCTTTACCACCTACAGCCCTTCTCCATCCAGTATTTCATGTTTCTCGGTTGAAGCCGCATTATGGGCCAGTACCAGAGCGAGAGGAGCCGTTACCCGATGTTAGCCGCCGCCCCTATCGAATCCTAAAACACCGATGGGTCACAAGAGATGGAAGAGCCCGTCACGAGGTTTTGATTGAATGGGAAGGAATCAATGGTGGAACCTCCTCGGAGTTGTTTGACAAGATAAAACTCCAATTCCCTACAGGAGCTTGGGGACAAGCTCCATCTCAGGAGGGTGGATCTGATACGGGTCAACCTGCAGAATGGCCGAGGTCAACCACGGATGTCGCTGAGAGCAGCCAAAGGGTGCGAGGCAAAGCCGCCCTTAATGCGGTTAAGGCCCTTCACGGCCAAGATGACTCAAGGCTGGGTCAAGAGGGAGGAGAGGGAGGCGTAGTACAACAGGAGCAGACCTTGCAAAATGATAATGTTCAGCTTAGAATCGATGCCGAGGGAGGAGCGGGAGGAGAGGCAACGGCTCTAAGCGAGGCTCTTGAGGACCAAGGCGAAATGGGTCAAGTCCGAGTCCGGTCTAGTCCAGCCTAGGTCTTCGCTATACCCATGCACTTAGGGTCAGCCGAGGGCGAGCCTAGGCGAATTTTGGTCTGAACCAAGGCCCACTACGCGCGGGCTAAAGGGAAGACGAGTTAGGGTCGAGACACTAAGTCTCGAGTTTGATTTCTTGCTTGCGTTCTTTGATTTTAGAGTGCGCATTTGCTTTAGCGTTAAATTCCGTTTTGGATTTTGATTTTGGATTGGATCAATTGTTTGGATCCGCCTTTTATTTCAGCACTATAAATATTTAGAACTCATTTGGATCTGTATGCAAAAATTGGAAATAGAATTCATTTGTGTGAATCGACTCTCTCTCTTCTCCTCGAGTTCTCTCTCCCTCACGCGCGCTCTCCTCTCCAAGCCACGGATCTCTTCTTCTCCGTCTCACATTTGGGGATTTTCGGTATCTTGCTGGAATTCCTCAAGCAGCAGCAGCTAAACCCGATGGTATTCTTCTCTCTTAGCCTCGATGCCTTCTTCTCTTCTTCTTCAATCATTCAGCCGAAGGGTTAGCCATATGAAGAACACCCAAGCGTCCGGCGCAAGGTGCTTCTTCCCTCGGATTTGTTCCCCACGTCTTCATCAATGATAGAAGTGCAGCCTCCACGACTCCACCCATGAAGGTTAGAGGCCTCTTCGTATCGGGAAGACTTCACACGTCTAGGCGACTAGAAGGGTGAAGTATCATTTCAGATTCGGACTTTTGGAGGTAAGCCTCCATAACACGAGTGTAGGTGCGTGTAACGACGTTGAGAGAGTTTAGGGAAGAGTTCGGCCTAGGGGAAGTCTTGCTGGAATAACAGCCGGCAAGATAGCCTCTCCCACGGTGGAAACCTTCTTTAAACTTCCTTTTACGAGTCACGATCCTCCATCTTGTTATTGTCGTTCTATTCCATTAGTCTAGTTCGATTTGTTTGAGTTATTTGAGCCAAAGAAGTTCAGAATTAGTCACTGCCTTGCCCTTCCTCTTGCTGGTCGAAATCTGAAAGAAAAACAGAAAAAGGGCGAGAAAGATTAGAAAGAAAACAAAAGAAGAAAAGAAAAAGAAAAAGAAAAACGCCCGATTGAAACATCAAAGCAAAAGAAAGACAAGATTAGCAAGAGGACTAGGCGCGGCCAGTTCTGGAATTGGCCGGAATTACCCAATTCCGGCCACTGCTGCATTGTTTCCGTCATAATTCCGGCTAGGGCAGTAAGAGTTCGAGTTATCCAATTGTGCACTTGGGAGATTTCGGCTTCAATTGGGGAAATCCGGCCACATTTGGGAAAAGCACTTTGCGTCGCCACATTTGGGGACTCCTCATTTGTCTCACCCAAATCGGTAAGTGATTGCTTGACTTGGGCCTTTCGCCACCTCCACCACACATCTGCACACGTGGCGTGATCTGGAAGCACTTGAGAGAACCTTGGAGTGAAATCCTCCCCTCCCCTAGCTTGTAGCTAGTGGATCTCATTTGGAAGGGGCGAGTTCTCTTTTGAGAGATCTTCTAGGGAGGAGATCCTAAAAGCTAGGATCTTCTCCTATTTTGTTGGTGGCTGCTCTCCTCGTGGACTGCCAACTCATACTCCACTTTAGCTAGGAACTTTCTCAGCCACACACCTCAGCCATCAACCGCCACCTCACCTGGACACCTCACCAAAATCCCTAGCCTCTCTCCTACGTATTTGGGAGATAGTCTTCTGGAAGTGCCACCTCGTCTAGAATCTTGGAGGACGATTCCCTTGTGGAATATACTCCATATTTCTAGCCAGACATCACCCCACCGATTCACCCTAGTTCACCCTTAAGTTACCTCGAGTTACCGCATACCTTTTCCATTTACATTTCCCATTTCCCCTAAACCGAGTTGCCTAAACCTACCCTAGCTACTTTGTAGGAACCCACATTTGAGACCCTTCCCTACACCCGGTCAACCTAAGAATCAAACCATAGGACCCACTTGGCCTACTCTACCCTTGACCTAGCTTACTGGCCGAACCCAGCCCGGGCCCACCTGGTCCCACCTGGTCCCACCTGGTCCGAGCCCACTCAGTCCAAGTCCCACACCTAGTTGGTTCCAGCCTTAGCGCCAAGGATGACCGCGGCATTCTTGGTCGCATCCTTGAAGTCCTTGGAACCGGCGGGCCTTGTTCCAGCATTTTCCGGCGACCTCCGGCCACCGCTGGCCACCTCTGCTCTTTTTCCGGCGACTCTCCGGCGTGAAATCCAGAAGGTCCCCAAGACAGCCAGCAAGGCGTTGAAGTGCTCCTAGGCGTTTCCGGCGAGGTGATCCTCCTTCACGCGTCTCTTGGAGCGGCTTGCCTTCACACCCGGCGTCTTCTTCTTTGGAGTTTCAGCCCGACGCCAGCCATCTTCTTCGTGTTGCTGATAGTCCTCGAGCGTGGAATCTCACCTCGAGGCGTGTGACTGCTTAGCCAAGCTAGCCTTGGCCGGTACCCTCTACCCTTCTCTTTAGAATCGTGGGAGGAAGCATTTTATTTCTGCATTTTGATTTCAGCCCGACCTTGGGGTCGTAGTTGTGCATAGAGGGACCTCCGCGGCACTACGCCAAGGACACAACCTCGTGCCAACATTAGCCTCTGTTACGGACCTACCTAGTGGTCCAGACCCAGCAGGGGCTGAGCTGGCCGAACCTAGCCAGAGGAAGCGCAAAGCTTCTGACCTATGGGCTCGGTCTCTGCAATGCATCAAGAGTAGTCCCAAGAAGAAGATTGAAGCGCCAGAGACGGTTGCAGCGGGAGGAGCAACTGGGTCTTCAACGGTGCTGGAATTGCAGGAGTCTCAAGGTGATTGTGGTCCGGAAAACAGGTTCGTAGTGTTAGAAGATACTAAACCCATCGAGCCTAGGCCGCACGAGCCTTGAAGGCAACCTAGGACTAACGTCTTAGGAAATGGTTCGGTCAAACCAGACCGAACCCTTACACTCTTAACCCAAAGTGAGGGCAGGTCCCCTCACGAGGTCCCCACCTTGGGCTGAGCAGGCTCAAGGGCTAGCACATTTAGTTTAAGTGTTGGGCGCTAGTCCCGGTCTAGTTTTGTTTAATGCATTGCGTAGTTAGATTTAATTTCTTAAGCGCATTTGCTTTTTGTAAAGGGTTTGGGCATGTCGCCCTTGGGAATCGAATAAGGGACCTAGCCTGGCGGGTTGTGTCAGGCGCACTTATGTAAATGGGTTGGGTAGAGAGTGAAGATCTGGATTGTAGATCTAACTCACATAGGATTGTATAAAGGTGTTTGGATCTATGTGTAATGTATCAAGTTTTATGAAATAGAAATCATTTGGAGTCGAGCACTCTCTCTCCTCCTCGCGAGGTTTGCATTTTCCCTTGTGGAATTCCGTAATCTCTAAGTCTCCTGTCTTCTTCACCGAGGTGTGAACCAGGCGTCTTCTCCCTCTCGTGCCCCGTTGGCCCGTGGCGATTTCTCATCCATTGAAGAGCTTTGGAGCACCGGCGTCTTCGACGAAGGCCCAAAGGCACAGCTCGGGCGGATCTCCTCCTCGTCGGCGGCGGATTTTCCCTTGACCACGTAAGTACCCCTACCGGTTGTCATTAAAACTGTAATCAGAGCCTTCTCCTTGCACACGAAGGGGTTGAAAGTCTGATTTCAGAAAAGGGAAGGTTGAAGGCGCAGGTCTGATCCTCGGCTTCAACGGGACAGCTTTGTTTGATTTGTTTAGTCGATTCTTTAGGCAGAAAGAGAGTCGATTTGAGAGCTTCTACGGCTGAACTCTCCATGTTCGGTTCTCCTCTTGGCATACCCAAGAGCCGAGCAGAAATCTCTGGTGTAGTCGGTCTTAGCAGTCCCTAAATCGGTCTCATTTCTCCTAGGCGATCGCCTAGACTAATCTAAGAAAGTTCAAGAGAAAACGAACGGTGGAAGAGCCTCAAATTCATTGAAATAAGGCTCGGTTTCTTCCACTTGAACTCTCGGTCCAGAAATAGAAAATCAAGTAAAAGTCGTGAATCTGGCCGTGGAAAGAAAGAGACAACTAGCTCAAAAGGATCGCCCAAGGAAAAGCTAAAACATGGTGTAACTTGAGCGGAATCCGACGGCTAGATTGTAAGAACGGTGCCTCGCCAGAAAAGTGGCTAATTCCGGTCGCCGCTGCTAAATCCGGCGTCTGCCATTGCCCTTGAGGTCGAGGACTGTTCTGCACTTCTGCCTTCTTGTTTTAGTTAAATTTCATTAAGGGTAGATCAGACTATCGAGGTGAAGAAGAGAATTCCAGTCGCCGGCGAGTTTGGAGCACTCCACCGTGAACGCCAGCCATTTTCGGGTAAGTCTTCTCGTTCTTCATCTCCACCGTCCAAGTGTCCACGTGTCAGCCATCGAACCAGTCGGTCCAGCCACCTCTCCACGTCAGCACCACCTGTCCTTCTCGAGATCAGCTCGAGAATTCGTGGCCCTAGTTAGTAGGAGCGGCCCCCGTCTTTCTCCTTAACTTTCTCTCTTGCTTTTTGATTGAGTCTCACCCTTAGTCGCACGATACCTCAAGCGTCCATCCAGCCACGTGTCCTCATCATGTGCGTCCCACCAGCCACGTCACAGCCAGCTCGAGCAGCAGCTTGCCAGCTCAGCTCCTCGCTTTCCAAGTGTCCCACGTCCCTCGCATCCACCTCCTCATTGCGAGCCTTTACCGAGTCCACCTTCCCCTCTTCTCTCCACGCCTTTAGGAAGTGTCCCTCTTTTCTAGCACACATCCCCCTACTTTCTCCAGCTCTTAGGACACCTCATCTCCATCAGCTATTGCATGCAACTTCCACCCTTCATCAGCTCCACGTGTCACGATCTCATCGTTTGAGAGAACCGCAAGCGCCACCTCGCCCTTGCCCTCCTCACTCGCATCCAGCTCACGCCCTTCTTCCTTAGTTTTAGGGAAAGGCATTCTCCCTTTTTCTTGTCGCTAGGGTTATCCCTCGCGCCCTCTTGCAGCCCTTGATCTCGCCACGTGGCATAGATCCGGCGCACCACACTTGGCTCGACCAGCCAAGCCTACCCGAACCCATCTAGGTTACCTCGCGCGCCTTCTAACCCCTTAGGTCTACCCCTCTTACCTTGACTAGACCTAGATCTAGTTGACTTAACCTCACCTAGTTCAATTAGGTGAACCGGTCCAACCCTTGGTCAGTCCAACCTAGCCTAGTTGACTCGAGCCTACCTCGAGTGTCCCTCTTGTCCATTGCACCCGGATCTATCAGCTCGGTCCAGTAGCAGCCACCTTCTAGTCGACCCTATCTCCCTCTCGGTCACCTTTGACCTTGACCCGAGCTTCGGCTCACTAGTCCGAAGCCAGCCTACTTAACTTCACTCGTAGTTAGGTCACCTATCTCCCTTACCTAAGCTACATCCCTTCTTGGCTTACCTCTGCTCTTAACCCATCTCACCGAGACCAGTCGTCCCTTAGAGCCCCGCCGCACCAAGCCAGCCGGCCTTAGTTAGGGACCAGGCACAGCCGGCGCTAGCCTTGCGCTAAGCGTTCCCGGTTAGCACCTCGGCCAGCTCTCAACCGACGGCCTCTTTCCGTCGATAGCCTTGGCCGAGCCCTTCCATCAGCCAGGCAGGTAGGCATTGCCTTGTCGGCTCTCGCCCCCCTCGGCCGCGCCTGCAGCAAGCAGGCGCAACACCGGCAACAGTCCGTCGCCCGTCCGCTCGGCGTCCAGCAGCCAGTGATAGTCGATCACGCGTCTTCCGCCAGCCTGCAGCGACAACAATAGGCGTCCATCTGGTCTAGCGCTCTTCTCCGTCCTGAAGCGGCAGAAGCAGGCGTCAGCCGTTGACGAGCTTTCCGTCGGCCCTGTTCGGCAGCAGCAGCCCGCTCCAGCCAGCGCGTCCCGCCAGCCATCTCGGACAGCAGGCGATTGTCCCAGGCCGCGCGCTTCACGCCGGCCCGTAAGCTGAGTTGCCCGGGGATTGGTTATTCACCTCGCGGCCTGTTCGTGCAGCCAAGGTAGCACCTTGGCAGGTTCGTTTCTCATCCCCCTTGTAGTCGTGGGAGGGTGTTATTTGCTTTTGTTTTAGGAAGCATATTAGTTTCATTCCTTTATTGCTTTAGCCCAGGCCTCGGCCTTGCTCCCCTCTGTGGTACCTCGAGGGCCTATTGCCCAAGACACGGTCACAAGGAGCCGACCGTCCTAATTGCTTTCCGTTGGGTGTGTTTGCACGTTAGATGTGGTTTGGTGGATTGAATGGTCTGTTGAGTGAGTTGTGAGAGACTTTTTGTATCGCTCGCGCTTGTAAGGCCTTCTAACCCACTGTAGTGTTTTTGTAGTAGGATTCGACCTTAGTCAGGAGTTGGGAAAGGGTATTCCGCACCTGTAATCCAGTCCTAAGGGATTTTGCGCCAGGGTTTGTCTGGCCAGGTAGATTCATTGTTTTAATTTTTTAGGATTTTGAATTCTAGATAGGAACCCTCAAGGAGACTTGGGAACTAGGACGCTCTTGGTTCGGTCTTTCTAGACCAACCGGGATCGTGCCTAACAGCCTCCTACGGGTGGGTGTGGTTTGTGCGCTTAGGCATGGTTTGCATGGTTTGCTTGAGTGAGTTTGAGTGATTTCTGCATATGTATCGCTTCCGCTTGTATTAGCCTCACAGCTTTTAGATTTGTGTAGTAGGTTTTGCTTGGATTTGGGATTAGCCATTCTTGTATTCCGCTGCCTATTTGGGATTTTTTTTAAGTCGGGGTCCTGTCCGACTGGGTAGTGTCTCTGTATTTAATTTGACCTAGGAAAGTCTTCTGGTTGGTCCAAGGTGATCGTCGGGGTAGGTGTTACAGACCTACCCAGCGGTCCAGACCCAGCAGAGGCCGAGCCAGCCGGATCCAGTCGAAGGAAGCGCAAGGCTTCCGATCTTTGGGCTCGTTCTCTTCAGTGCATCAAGGCCAATCCCAAGGAGATGCAGGAAGCACCAGAGTTAGTTGCAGCGGGAGGAGCAACTAGGTCGTCAATGGTGCTCAGACAGGTCCAGTCTCAAGGTGACTTAGGTTCCAACTTAGGGCTCGCCAAGCTAGGAGTGTCCAACCCAAGCGAGTCCACTTCAAACGACCCTTGAGACGTCCTAAGATCCAAATCTTAGGTAAACGGTTCGGTCAAACCTGACCGAGCCCTTGTGACAAGCAACCGAAGTGAGGGCGGGTCCCCTCACGAGGTCCCCACCCTGGGTTCAAAAGACTCAGGGGTTCGAACCTTTTCCATTGCGCGTGGGCACTAGGCCCGGTTTGTTTATATCTTATATAGCAAATAAGTTCGTTCTTAGGCTTGTCAATAGTAGGATTCGAGGTAGGAACCTAGCCTAGCGGGTTGTGCTTGGCATTTTGGATTTGGGTCTTGGGTAGAGAGTGAGATCTGGATTGTAGACTCGCTCAAATAGGATTAGTATAAATAATTTTGGATCAATGTACAAAGTATCAAAGATTAAGGAATTAAGCACATTTGCGAGACTGTGTTCTCTCTCCTCCTTGCGAGGCTTGGCTCTCCCTCCTCATTCTCGAGGAACTCTGAATCTGAAATCAAAGCACAGCCCTTGTTCGTGAGTGCAAGATTGTGCCCTCTCATCCCCTCGTGCCCCCTTTCACCCGAGGCGTTCTTCCTCCCTTGAAGAGCTTGGAGCACCGGTGGTGAACCAGCCAACGCTCAAGTTGGAAGACTTGCGGCGGATCTTCTTCCTCACCGGTGGAGATCCCTCCCTTGTCCACGGCGTCAACCCCTCTCGAACGGCATTACAGTCACGTCCAGCACCTTCTTCACGGTCACGGTGAAGTTGAAAGGCAGGCGTTGCAGCAGGGTAGATTGAATCCATTCTCGGATTCAATAACGACGGTGAAAAGGTTAGTGACTTGATTTCGTGTCTTCCTTACGTTTTTAGGATTCCGGTCTAGGGGAGAGCACTCCCGAGGTTCTGTTCTCTCTCGGCCTACCCGAGAGCAGAGTGAGAGTTCTTAGGTGAAGACTCTCTCTAGACGAAGTCCTATTCGTATTGGGAAGTCATTGATTTTGGCGATCTATCCTTGCCAAATCAAGTGTTGTGCGATTTGGGGAAACGGCCACGAATCTGAGTTAGATCTCTCGGCCTGTTTCTGCAAGTCTGATCTTCGGTATAGCAGAGCCAACTCTGCTCATTCGTGAATTCTAGCCACGGAAAATCATCGTCTTCATTCTGGCTGTAATCGCTAGCTCCCAAGCTTTGAGTTGATCTATTCTGCGCCCCATCCGACGGCGGAATTGAGGTCTTGGCTCCTTGCCGGAATTCTACTGAACTCCCGCCTGTTCCACGATATTCTCTTGGTCCAGCAGGCTAATCCCTGTTGAATCTTGAGTTTCGTCCGTGGAATATCAGTTGGCATTAGTTCATTGGAATCGTTGGTTCAAGAGCTCCGACATTCTCCATTTGGAGCCCATTCCGACGGTAGAATAGCGAGTTCGACTGTCGGTCGGAATTCCGCTGCTTCTCCGTTCTGCTCTGCAATTTCCGGTAGACTCGTGACCCGAGGTGTGAAGGACGTCATTGCCCTTGCTCCGGCAAAAGCTCTCGTGAAGACGACGAGGGCATCTTGGTCAAATTTGGAGGCGTCACTCAAATCGCGCCACCGGCTTCACCAAGTGCGAACCCACTCATCTTCGGCTGAATCAGGTAAGTTCAATCTCGTCCCTTGCTCCTGCCACGTGTCTTCCATCCGAGCTAGCATCCCCAGGCCGAAGCCAGTTATTTTCTAAGTGTCCCACATTGAGTAGCTTTAGGAACACGTCCCCCTTGAGTCTAGGTGCCTTGACACCACCTCGCACCTTTTTGCTTTTTACTCGTTCTTCTTCCTAGTCGCAAGCAATCTTGAACGCACATCTTGCCACGTGTCGCCATTTGCTGCCCCAAGACCCAGCACCCGCTCCACCTCATCAATCACCTTTCCATTTTGCCCTCGCGTCTCGCCACCTCGCCCTTGCTTTTCCCCACTTAGCGCGCCACTCCCCCAACTCGCGCCCTCTTTTCCTAGCTTTTAGGGCAAGTCCCCTTAGGACTCGCACTCCCCTTCTCCACCTCTCCACTTAGCTCAACCGTAGCTAGCCAGCACCCTTCATTGCCCCACGTGTCACGATCTCCCCTACTGCGTGACTCCCTCAACCCACGTCATTAGCTGTCCCCCTTCTCTCGTGTTCTTGTCTAGGTTCATTCCCCTTAGTTTTAGGAAAGCACTCTAGCTTTTCCTTGTTGCTCGGCACTCATTTAGCGCACTCTAGCTGAACCGCCTATCTTGCCAAGTGGCAAGCATCCAGCCCCTAAACCAACCTGACCTAACCCACCTGGTCCTAACCCTGCTAGACCTAGACCGAACCTAATCCAGTCAACTCTCGGTCCCCTTGACCCGAGCAGACTTGACTTAACCTCACTTAACCTAGTAGCTACTCGGTCATCTCCGAGCCACTTTAGGCTGAAACTAGCTGACTCGAGCTTACCTCGAGTGACACGTTGACCGGACCCATCCGAGTTCATCTTGTGACCCTTCTCTTCCCTCAACCAGTTCGCTAAGTCCCAACGCCCGAGCCACGTCTTAGCCTCTCTTGCTCTTTCATCTAACCCACGGCTCAAGCCCACTTAGTAGCTAGGTTAACTCCTCTTCCGCACCTAAGCTCTGTACTTATCTGACCAACCCAAGCCCTTAACCACTCTTTACCTAACCGGCCTACCTATAGAGCCCCGCCCGTCCAAGCTAACCAGACCTTAGCTAGGGACTAGGTACAGCCGAAGACGCTAGCCGCTCGCTAGCCGTCGTCGGTCAGCACCTCGGCCACCCGCGCCATCGTCGGCCATCTCTGTCGACACCCGTGGCCGAGCCACTTCCAACGCCAGGTAGGTAGGCATTGCCTTATGGCTCTCGCCCCCCTCGGCCATGCCCGCATCCCGCAGGCGCACCACAGGCGACAGGCGGTCGCCTCCTCCTCCCTTCTACACCCGCGGCACCCAGCCCGCGCCTTAGGCGACAGGTGGTCGCCCTTCCCGCTCGGCACTCAGCAGCAGGTGGCTGCTCCAGTCCAGCGCTCTGCCGCTCCGTTCGCCAGTCTACAGTCTGCCTGGTGCTTCGTCTGTCTGTCTGCACCCGACATCAAGTAGCTGTCTCGGCTACTCGTCCGCAGGCCCGTCAGCGACAGCAGGTGGCTGTCCTCAGTAACGTGCGCCAGTCCGTGCCAGACAGCAGGGAGCTGTCCCGGCCCGTGTTCTACCCACGTCCATCCGACAGCAGGAGGCTGTCCAGGCCGCGCGCTCCACGCCGGCCCGTGAGCTGTAATACCCGGGGTCTAGGATTTTCACCCCGTGGTCTCTCGGCACAGCCAAGGCAAGCCCTTGGCCGGTAACCCTCTCAGCCCACTTGTAGTATCGGGGAGGGTGAATTTGCTTATTGTTTTAGGATTTCATCTAGTTTGCTTAATTTGTTGTTTTAGCCCAAGGCTTCGGCCTAGCTACCCTCTATGGCACCTCGAGGGCCTTTTGCCCGAGACACAGTCGCAAGGAGCAGACCTACCCATTTGCTTTCGTTGGGTGTGGTTTGTCCGGTAGCGTGGTTTGCATGGTTTGGAATGGTTTGTGAGTGAGTTGAGAGTGTCTCTTGTATCGCTCACGGTTGTACTGGACTATAAACCTTTGTAGTTGTTTGTAGTAGGATAATCCGTAGTTAGGCGGGGAGACTTAACCCTTTGTAACTCTGTCCTAGGGAATTTGCGCCGAGGTTTGTTCGGCCGGGTAGATTGATTTGTATAATTTTACTTAGGAATTTTTGGTTTTTAGGAAGTACTCAAGTCGGTCTTGGAAGTAGGACGTTCTTGGTTAGGAAATTCTGGCCTAACGGGGACGAGTCCTAACAATTGGTATCAAAGCCAACTTGAGACTATATCTATCAGTTTGAGCACTTGACCTACGACGCATTCGGCTTCAACGGCAGTTCAGACGGGCAGATTTCCGTTTTAGTATCAGTTTCGGGACTTCTTGTCAGTATTATTCGGTTTTCAGTGTCGTCGTTAGAGTGTAGGCACCACGACTTCCAGCTTTATATTGCGTAAGTTCTAGGCTTCGCTTGCTCGATTTTAGCAAGTGTAGGGCTGTACACATCGTACACCCAAGGGCAGCTAAGCTCGAGGTTCGTCGCCGAGACACTAGGAGAGTGTGGCGATTTAGGCTCTTGTAGCCCGGCCAAGAGCGAGGTGAGATTGCCTAGGCGCTAAGGCGTAGCGCGGCTTTAGGCGGGCCAACCCGTCTCCCTTGCCTTAGGACTCACGCGCGGCAGCTCAAGCAGTGGCAGCGGGACAGTGTAGGCAGTCTAGGATTAGTTTTTGAGAGTGGCAGTTGTGTCAGCAATTGGATTTCGGTTAGGATAGTTGAATTCGTGTTTTCGCAAGCTTAAAATGGGAAAATCCAAAAAGAATCTCAATTCGGATGAGCCAGTCCTTGAGGAGAACCCTCACGATACTCCAGAAGAGGCTCAACCATCACAAAGGGGCCAAGTTCCCGACTATGCCTTAAGTCGAATATTAAGCATAGAAAAAGAACTCCTACAAATGCGTAGTGACATGACTAAAGTGGAGAACTTTAGAAAGAAGGAAATGGACCGCCAAAGTGCAGAACGTCAAAAATAAATGGACGAAATTAGGGCCATGTTCCGACAAATGTCCACCACTCAGGCCCAAGCCGTAGTAGCGGAGAGGACCACTCAGGGTCCGAATGCACAAAAAGGAAAGGGTTTGTTAGCAATACCTGGCTATCAAACCGATACTGAGATAAATCCCAACAACGTATCGCACGTTGGGACAAGCACGGAAGGGGGTAGGCTCATGCGTCCCCCAGCCGACAGGTATCAACCAGAGCCCTACAGCGAATACTACAGGACTCCTCCTGGCCCAAGAATAGGCCAAACTCTTCAAAATCCCATGTATGAAATATCAGAAGAAGAGGACGAGTCACCTCTCCGTCCTAGAAGAACTCGAAGAGATCTTCCTCGTTTAGAAGAAAGGCGTACCCCATCTGTAAAGTACGACTTTCCTAAATTCAACGGAGAGCATCTCAGAGAATGGTTATTCATGGCAGAATGGTTCTTCATGTGCCATCGTATTCCACAAGAGGAGTGGATAGAGATCGCCACAGCCAACATGACTGGCGAGGCTACCACCCACTATCTTTGGTTTGAGCACAAGACAGTCGATCCCACTTGGGAAAAATACAAGGCTAGCCTACAACTTCACTTTGGAGAATCCACGTTTATCGATTATGACGAGGATCTCAAGAATTTAGTTCAAACTTCGAACGTGCCCACATATCAAAAGCAGTTCGAAAGACTAGCTAGCATGGTGCAATGGCCCGAGAAAGCTCTCATTGGAGCATTCAAAGGAGGCCTTCGAAGCGATATCAAACGCGAGATGAAGATACATCGCTTCGATCATCTCGAAGAATGCTTTGCAATGGCCTGACTGTACGAAAAACGAATTGAAGAGAGAAAAGAGGAAAAGCGAGAGAAAAAGGCTCGCAGGGCTGATAAACAGAGGAAGAAACCTTCCTTCTCCTCTGCTTCTCGAACTAAAATAAGAGAGAACAAAGGAAGGGAATTGGTTCCCTACAACAGAGGGAATGAGTTCAGGCCAAACCAACGTCCAGGCCGTGAACTCCCCACTCGTTACTTGTCACCCAAACAAATCGAAGAATACAGGAAGAAAGGCCTGTGTTTTAGATGTGAGGGCAAGTGGGACAAAAACCACCAATGTAAAGCGCTGTTTAACATAGTGGTGGTTGATGAGCCAGAGACCAGCTCTAGCTCAGAAAGCGATTCCTCCTCCAGTTCGGATTCTAGTTCCTCATCTGATGAGGAAATCCTAGTTAGAAGAAAAGGCAAGAAAATTGAGCCTAAGGAAACGCATCAAGAAGAGACCTCGACCAAAGAAGAGAAAACAGAAGAGGTCGAATCTCTTCATTCGATACAAGACCCCCACAAGGCAAACACTATGCGTGTTTTTGGCTGCATCAATGGCCAAAAGGTCTTAATTTTGCTCGACAGCGGAGCAACCAATAACTTCCTTACTGAGGAAGCCGCTGAAAGGTGTAGAATTACCCTCACCGAGAGCAACCCACAGACTATCATCGTGGGAGGGGGACTACGGCTCAAGTGCATCCACGAAGGAAAAGGCTTTGACGTGTCTGTTAAGAAGAAAACTTTCAAGGTAGATTGTCTCGTCATCCCCCTTGAAGGCGTTGATTTAATTTTGGGCATGCCATGGTTTCTAACATGGAAGGATATACATTGGGATGTAAAGAACTTCGCAATGACTTTCATCCCTGAGGGAGAAGAGGAATCGATAACGATTCAGGGACTCGCCAGCTCCACGCGTCCCAAAACAGCACTAAGGTCCATCCAACATGACCAGCCAGCGTGTTGGGTTCTTACGTTAGCAACGGATGTACCTATTTCCGAAGAGAAGGTGGAAGAACCGATTCCACCTAGGATTCAATCGGTCTTGGACCGATTTCCAGAAATATTTGATGAGCCCAAAGGTTTACCGCCAAAAAGGGCTTATGATCATCGAATCGTCCTTGCACAAGGTGCAGAGCCTGTTAATGTCAGGCCATACAGGTATGGGCACAGCCAGAAGGCAGAAATTGAACGCCTAGTCAAAGAGATGCTCAAAAGTGGCATCATTCGGCCGAGTTGTAGCCCTTTCTCTTCACCCGTCCTTCTAGTGAAGAAAAAGGACAACACTTGGCGTTTTTGCATAGACTATAGAGCGTTGAATGAGGTGACCGTTAAGGATCGGCACCCCATACCCATAATTGACGAGCTATTGGATGAGTTGGCCGGTGCCACCATATTCTCAAAGATCGATCTTAGAGCCGGTTATCATCAGATTAGAATGTATGACGAAGATGTGTTGAAGATTGCGTTCAGAACACACGATGGGCATTATGAGTTTTTAGTAATGCCTTTTGGATTAACGAATGCACCAGCTACATTCCAGCGGTGTATGAACGATGTGTTCAGAGCTCACCTGAGAGATTTCATCCTCGTATTCTTTGATGATATCCTCATCTATAGCAAAGATGAAGAGCAGCATCAGCGCCATCTGGAAATCACCTTAGACATTCTTAAGGAGCATCATCTCTTCGCGAAGATGTCCAAATACAGTTTTGGACAATCTTCAATAGGATATCTCGGACACATTGTGTCTCGAGAGGGGGTTCGGGCAGACCCCGAAAAGTTGCAAGCCATGGATTAATGGCCACTGCCTAAGGACCTCAAAAGTCTACGAGGGTTCCTTGGGTTGACTGGGTATTTTAGACGATTTATCCAGGGGTACGGAATCATTGCACAACCCCTTACCCAGATGCTGAAAAAAGGATCCTTCTCATGGACTGAGAAGTCAAGAGTCGCCTTTGAGAAGCTAAAGGCAGCTCTAATGTCAGCCCCAGTTCTTACATTACCCGATTTCTCAAAGACTTTTACCATTGAGACTGACGCTTGTGAAGTCGGGGTAGGAGCGGTACTTGGGCAAGACAACCACCCCATTGCCTACATGTCAAAGGCCTTAACCAGTAGGGCCAAGCCTCTTTCTACATATGAGAAAGAGCTGCTTGCAATCATCATGCCAGTGGAAAAATGGCATCCTTATCTGATTGGACGCAAGTTTACGGTCAGGACCGACCAAAACAGTTTAAAGTACATGCTTAAACAACGCGTGTCAACCCCTACTCAACAAAGGTGGCTAGCAAAACTATTGGGGTATGACTTTGAAATGGAGTACAAAAAGGGTCCTGAGAACAAAGCGGCTGATTCTCTTTCCCGCTTGGCTGAACAACTAATGACCTTATCGGTGGTGGAAACGGATATTTGGGATCGGTTAGCACACGACCAACAAAATAACGAATCGCTAAAACAGTTTAAAATGACGTTTGGCTTAAGAGACTACCTCTTAAGCAGAAATCCTTGATGGGTCAGCCGTATTCCAAGCTGCTGCCTCGTTATTACGGACCTTATCCAGTGGTTCAGAAGGTAGGGAAGGCCGCCTACAGACTTGGCCTTCCCAGGACAGCAATGGTGCATCCTGTGTTTCATGTCACGAGGCTGAAGCCTCACCAAGGGGATGTACCCACATTAATAGAACAGGTCCCGGATAATCTGCCTACTCCCTATCGCATTCTCAAGCATAGGTATGTCCAACGACAAGGGAGAATGAGGCACGAGGTACTTGTGGAATGGGAAGGACCCGACAGGGGTACTTCTTGGGAAGAATTTGGGTCGATTGTTCATCGCTTCCCCTCTTCCAGCGCTCGAGGACAAGCGCAAGGTAGGGAGGGGGAATCTGTTACGGACCTACCCAGCGGTCCAGACCCAGCAGAGGCCAAGCCAGCAGGATCCAGTCGAAGGAAGCGCAAGGCTTCCGATCTTTGGGCTCGTTCTCTTCAGTGCATCAAGGCCAATCCCAAGGAGATGCAGGAAGCACCAGAGTTAGTTGCAGCGGGAGGAGTGGGAGGAGCAACTAGGTCGTCAACGGTGCTCAGACAGGTCCAGTCTCAAGGTGACTTAGGTTCCAACTTAGGGCTCGCCAAGCTAGAAGTGTCCAACCCAAGCGCGTCCACTTCACACGACCCTTGAGACGTCCTAAGATCCAAATCTTAGGTAAACGGTTCGGTCAAACCTGACCGAGCCCTTGTGACAAGCAACCGAAGTGAGGGCGGGTCCCCTCACGAGGTCCCCACCCTGGGTTCAAAAGACCCAGGGGTCCGAACCTTTTCCATTGCGCGTGGGCACTAGGCCCGGTTTGTTTATATCTTATATAGCAAATAAGTTCGTTCTTAGGCTTGTCAATAGTAGGATTCGAGGTAGGAACCTAGCCTAGCGGGTTGTGCTTGGCATTTTGGATTTGGGTCTTGGGTAGAGAGTGAGATCTGGATTGTAGACTCGCTCAAATAGGATTAGTATAAATAATTTTGGATCAATGTACAAAGCATCAAAGATTAAGGAATTAAGCACATTTGCGAGACTGTGTTCTCTCTCCTCCTTGCGAGGCTTGGCTCTCCCTCCTCATTCTCGAGGAACTCTGAATCTGAAATCAAAGCACAGCCCTTGTTCGTGAGTGCAAGATTGTGCCCTCTCATCCCCTCGCACCCCATTTCACCCGAGGCGTTCTTCCTCCCTTGAAGAGCTTGGAGCACCGGCGGTGAACCAGCCAACGCTCAAGTTGGAAGACTTGCGGCGGATCTTCTTCCTCACCGGCGGAGATCCGTCCCTTGTCCACGGCGTCAACCCCTCTCGAATGGCATTACAGTCACATCCAGCACCTTCTTCACGGTCACGGTGAAGTTGAAAGGCAGGCGTTGCAGCAGGGTAGATTGAATCCATTCTCGGATTCAATATCGACGGCGAAAAGGTTAGTGACTTGATTTCGTGTCTTCCTTACGTTTTTAGGATTCCGGTCTACGGGAGAGCACTCCCGAGGTTCTGTTCTCTCTCGGCCTACCCGAGAGCAGAGTGAGAGTTCTTAGGTGAAGACTCTCTCTAGACGAAGCCCTATTCGTATTGGGAAGACATTGATTTCGGCGATCTATCCTTGCCAAATCAAGTGTTGTGCGATTTGGGGAAACGGCCACGAATCTGAGTTAGATCTCTCGGCCTGTTTCTGCAAGTCTGATCTTCGGTATAGCAGAGCCAACTCTGCTCATTCGTGAATTCTAGCCACGGAAAATCATCGTCTTCATTCTGGCTGGAATCGCTAGCTCCCAGGCTTTGAGTTGATCTATTCTGCGCCCCATCCGACGGCGGAATTGAGGTCTCGGCTCCTTGCCGGAATTCTGCTGAACTCCGGCCTGTTCCACGATATTCTCTTGGTCCAGCAGGCTAATCCCTATTGAATCTTGAGTTTCGTCCGTGGAATATCAGTTGGCATTAGTTCATTGGAATCGTTGGTTCAAGAGCTCCGACATTCTCCATTTGGAGCCCATTCCGACGGTAGAATAGCGAGTTCGACTGTCCGTTGGAATTCTGCTGCTTCTCCGTTCTGCTCTGCAATTTCCGGCAGACTCGTGACCTGAGGTGTGAAGGACGTCATTGCCCTTGCTTCGGCAAAAGCTCTCGTGAAGACGACGAGGGCATCTTGGTCAAATTTTGAGGCGTTACTCAAATCGCGCCACCGGCTTCACCAAGTGCGAACCCACTCGTCTTCGGCTGAATCAGGTAAGTTCAATCTCGTCCCCTGCTCCTATCAATTGTCTTCCATCCGAGCCAGCATCCCCAGGCCGAAGCCAGTTATTTTCTAAGTGTCCCACGTTGAGTAGCTTTAGGAACACGTCCCCCTTGAGTCTAGGAGCCTTGACGCCACCTCGCACCTTTTTGCTTTTTACTCGGTCTTCTTCCTAGTCGCAAGCAATCTTGGCCGCACATCTTGCCACGTGTCGCCATCTGCTGCCCCACGACCCAGCTCCCCCTCCACCTCGTCAATCAAATTTCCATTGAGCCCTCGCGTCTCGCCACCTCGCCCTTGCTTTTCCCCACTTAGCGCGCCACTCCCCCAACTCACGCGCTCTTTTCCTAGCTTTTAGGGCAAGTCCCCTTAGGACTCGCACTCCCCTTCTCCACCTCTCCACTTAGCTCAACCGCAGCTAGCCAGCACCCTTCATCGCCCCACGTGTCACGATCTCCCCTACTGCGTGACTCCCTCAACCCACGTCATTAGCTGTCCCCCTTCTCTCGTGTTCTTGTCTAGGTTCATTCCCCTTAGTTTTAGGAAAGCACTCTAGCTTTTCCTTGTTGCTAGGCACTCATTTAGCGCACTCTAGCTGAACCGCCTATCTTGCCAAGTGGCAAGCATCCAGCCCCTAAACCAACCTGACCTAACCCACCTGGTCCTAACCCGGCTAGACCTAGACCGAACCTAATCCAGTCAACTCTCGGTCCCCTTGACCCGAGCAGACTTGACTTAACCTCACTTAACCTAGTAGCTACTCGGTCATCTCCGAGCCACTTTAGGCTGAAACTAGTTGACTCGAGCTTACCTCGAGTGACACGTTGACCAGACCCATCCGAGTTCATCTCGTGACCCTTCTCTTCCCTCAACCAGTTCGCTAAGTCCCAACGCCCGAGCCACGTCTTAGCCTCTCTTGCTCTTTCATCTAACCCTCGGCTCAAGCCCACTTAGTAGCTAGGTTAACTCCTCTTCCGCACCTAAGCTCTGTACTTATCTGGCCTACCCAAGCCCTTAACCCCTCTTTACCTAACCGGCCTACCTATAGAGCCCCGCCCGTCCAAGCTAACCAGACCTTAGCTAGGGACTAGGTACAGCCGAAGACGCTAGCCGCTCGCTAGCCGTCGTCGGTCAGCACCTCGGCCACCCGCGCCGTCGTCGGCCATCTCTGTCGACACCCGTGGCCGAGCCACTTCCAATGCCAGGTAGGTAGGCATTGCCTTACGGCTCTCGCCCACCTCGGCCACGCCCACATCCCGTAGGCGCACCACAGGCGACAGGCAGTCACCTCCTCCTCCCTTCTACACCCGCGGCACCCAGCCCGCACCTTAGGCGACAGGTGGTCGCCCTTCCTGCTCGGCACTCAGCAGCAGGTGGCTGCTCTAGTCCAGCGCTCTCGTGTGCCTTTCAGAGACGGCATTCAGAACCCATGATGGTCATTATGAGTTCTTGGTTATGCCTTTTGGGCTGACCAATGCACCGGCGACCTTTCAAAGGTGTATGAACGACGTGTTTCGTGAGTTTCTCCGAGACTTCGTTTTGGTGTTTTCGATGACATTCTGGTGTATAGTCAGAGCATGGAGCAGCATATCGAGCATCTTCGCATCGTTTTGAAGGTTTTGAGAGAACATACCCTGTTTGCCAAGATGTCCAAGTGTAGTTTTGGACAGACTTCTATCGGGTATCTTGGGCATATTGTGTCTTATGATGGCGTCAGAGCAGATCCTGAGAAGCTCCAAGCGATGGAGCAATGGCCACTACCGAAGGACCCTCGGGGAATGAGGGGATTCTTGGGACTAACTGGATATTATCGTCGTTTTATTAAGGGATATGGACTGATAGCCTCTCCTCTCACTCACATGTTGAAGAAGGGTGAGTTCACGTGGACTGATATAGCTAAAGAGGCTTTCGTTAAGCTGAAGGCGGCAATGATGAGCGCACCAGTTTTGGCTCTACCAGATTTTACCAAAGACTTTGTCATTGAGACGGATGCAAGTGAGGTGGGCATTGGTGCAGTGCTTAGTCAAGAAGGCCATCCTATAGCCTTCATGTCTAAGGCCTTGACCAGCAGGGCTAAACCTTTGTCCACATACGAAAAGGAATTGTTGGCAATAGTCATGGCCGTTGACAAATGGAGACCATACCTGATAGAGAGGAGATTTGTGGTTAGGACTGACCACAGCAGCTTGAGATATATGGTGAAGCAGCGTGTCTCGACCCCAACACAACAAAGATGGTTGGCCAAACTTCTTGGCTATGATTTTACTATTGAGTACAAGAAGGGGACTGAGAACTCTACGGCAGACTCCTTATCTCGTGTGCCAGAGCAACTGAAGACTCTCTCTGTGATAGGCACAGACTTATGGGAGAGAATAATCGAAGAGCAGAACCAAGATTTGAATCTGTGGCTTCTCAAGCAGACTACTCGCCAAAATCCGGGATCCATCCCCAACTACACTCTTAAGGGAGAGATGCCTTGCAAGAAGGGAAGAGCGTTGGTCCCTAAGGACTCAGTTCTTAAGCAGGAATTGCTTAAGCATTTTCATGATTCTAGTGCTGCCGGTCACGAGGGTGTGGCCAAGACTATGGGAAGGATTAAGGCTCAATTTTGGTGGGATGGCATGAAGTCGGACGTTAGGGGTTATGTGAAGGCATGCCCCATATGCCAAAGGGAAAAGTATGAGGCGATCAAGCCTCCAGGGCACTTGAACCCTCTTCCCATTCCTGACAAGCCTTGGGAAGATGTATCTATGGACTTCATAGATGCGATGCCCAGATCAGAGGGCAAGGAAGCAATTTTGGTAGTGGTAGACAGATTGACAAAGTATAGTCACTTTGTGGCCTTACCTAAAAACTACAACGGACCAATGGTAGCAAGTGTGTACCAAGATCACATCGGAAAGCTTCATGGTATGCCACAAACTATCGTTTGTGATCGGGACTCGATCTTCATGAGCACTTTCTGGAGAGAATACCTGAAGATGGCAAGGACAGTTATTAACTTCAGCACTGCTCATCATCCTCAGACTGATGGACAGAGTGAGGTAGTCAATAGGACCTTGGAGACCTATCTGAGGTGTTGCTGGTGAGAGGCCCAACACTTGGGTTAAATTTTTGGCATGGGCTGAGTGGACATATAACACTAGTCTACACTCGGGCATGGGCATGACACCGTATGAATCTGGGTCGCACACGCACCCACACCCGCATCGATGCAGGTGCATCACCAGGGTTGCCACACCCTGGTGATATAGGCACCACATTGTTTGCCAATTATATATTGTGGTCCATACTGCTGTCTACAAAGTTGACTTTTTTTCTTTTCATTTTTTCTTGGATGTTGGTGGCTGGGCCGAGTCAGGTTTGAGACTTGATGGCCGGACAGAGCCCTGATTATAAAACAACCGATGCCAAAAGCCTCGTATGGACATCTTGGTGTGATTTCTTAGAATCTTACACTTTACAAAAGATTTAAAAATTCATTGTTTTCAATTACAAAAAAAAAAATCCAATGAGAGAGATGTCATCGTTTTGAGTAAGTTAAAACAGCTAGACATGACTCTGTTGATGCATAAAAGGTAACCCAGTTCAGTTTAACAGCACTTCAATTTCCCGAACCCAAATCAAACAAGAGGCAACGAAATGCAAACACACATATTTAACGAAAATAATTAATTACAATTGCCACCGATTTTCAGTAACATTATCTATTGATGGTTAATCTTTCCCCTAAGACGTCGCTTAACTCCTGCAGCAGATGGAGTGCTCGACATTCCAAATCATCAACTCTTGAAGGTTGGAGAGGTAGGCAATCGGTGGCTGTGCATCCGCAGGACATGTTGTTTCATTTTGTTGTTGTTGGGGAGTAATATTATTGACATCCACCAGAGATTTGAGATTGGGGAAGCAAAAAAGCGTTAGGTCTCTCAGTTTGGGGAGGCATTGCCAGTGGCCTCCCAAGCTGATGATGTCCTCAGTGAAAGAGCATGTTGTTTCATTTTGTTCTTGTTGGGGAGTAATATTACTCACGTCCACCAGAGACTTCCGATTGGGGAAGCCATAAAGACTTAGCTTTCTCAGTTTCAGGAGGCATTGCCAGTGGCCTCCCAAGCTCATGTCCTCAGTGAAACAAGACAGACTCAAGTATTCCAGTTGAGAGGGACCCCACACCCACTGAGGAACGGCCTTCTCATCAACATTTGTGTTGTCTCTCAATTGCAGAGTCTTGAGGGAGGGTAGAAATGTTGATATCTGTGATGGCAATGGCGGTGGCAGTAGTACTGCTGATTCAGAATCCAACCCCAACTCAATGAGGTTAGGTAGTTGCTCAAGCAATTTCCATCCCAATCTTGCACTTGGGCAATTCCACACGGACAGCCTTTGGAGGTGAGTCGCTTGACCCTCATGCCCTGCCAGCTCCGATAGAGCATAAATCCAGCCTTCTGTCTGCATCTTTGGACATTTGTAAAAGAGCGCCTCTCTTAAGCATGGCATAGAAGTAAATGTTGACTCCTAGTTGGGCAAATACAGTACTACCAGTTCCTCAAGTGAAGGAAGGTGAGTAGGGTGCTGCTTCAAAATGTCCAGGCCCCACAGCTTCAACCTCATTAAAGCTGGCATGTGATCATCAGATACTTGCTCTAGCCTAGGACAAAGGCTCACATCCAACAACTTCAATGCAGCCATGTTAGCGAAAGGCTTCAGCCTTTCACATCTGCACACAGTCGACGGCTTGAGGGCAGGCAAGTCACCAATTGTGTTGAGCCCATCACAATTCCAAACCTTCAAGGACTTCAGCAAAGGCATCCTCATCAATTCACACAATGTTGGGCATTCGCTGACCTCTAATTCTTCCAATGATTTAATTCCTATCACTGTTGCACACAAGGTTGGGCAACGTTCCAGGCATAGCATCCGCAGCTCCACATAGTTGGTGTCCAAATACCACGCTGGCTTATCTCCTTCATAATCGCAAATTCCCAACCTCTCCATGTGATGTGGAGGTTCCAAAGCCTCCAGCAAACCCCTCTGCTCAGAAGCACTACCCATTGTGTCATCCTCTCCCACCCGGAAGTCCAATT
The DNA here is from genome assembly GCF_008831285.2 of Nymphaea colorata. Classification (NCBI taxonomy): domain Eukaryota; kingdom Viridiplantae; phylum Streptophyta; class Magnoliopsida; order Nymphaeales; family Nymphaeaceae; genus Nymphaea; species Nymphaea colorata. The sequence goes on from NC_045148.1 coordinate 22,944,690, forward strand.
TCACCCTAACTCATGCTTCTCCTTAAGCTGTGCATGCTTTCCATCAATTTCTTCACCCATCCCCCACCCAAACCTTCTATTGACAATTCCCACTTCAGTTTGTTCATGTCTTTTAGTTACTTAATATTGCATCCTCTTGTATCCCCCTTGTCATCGCATACCATAAACCTATGCAAGGTCCGTAAATTGCTAAGCTTCCCCAAGCCTGCTGCCATAAATTCCAATTTCTTTGTATCTTTCAGCTCAAGATACCTCAAGTTGCACAGTTCAACCATTTCCTTGGCCAACTCTTCAATTGTACTATAACTTAAATCTAATGTTTGCAAGTTACAGAGTCTGCCGATTGAACTGGGCAACTGACTCACAATAGAACAGCTTAGATTGAGATATTTTTGAAGTGAAAAGTCTTCAATGCAGTTTGGCAGCTCATGCATAACAAATCTCTCCAATGACAACACCCTCAACCACTTGAAATTCGTGGTTAAGTGTTTAATATAAACCAGAGAAAAGTCTAACAAGGAATCAAAATTGGAATTGGAATCAGAATTGCACAACAATGTGCGCAACTTTCTTGCTGCTCCCGAGGCATTATGCTTGGGCGCTTCTGCATCATGGACACCAAGTAATGACAGATGGCAGGTGTGCTTTGTAGCAGAGGCATGGCTATATTCCTTTTCACCTATATATAAGGCAAGGTCATGCAAAATGTCATTCAATTTGAGATGCTTACATTCAGTTTCTTCAATCATGAACCGATTTATCAAATCATTAATCCATTGGTTAGCAGTCACTTCCACATCAATGCCTTTATCTTGGTCAATCAGTCCTTGCGCCATCCATTGCATGACCAATGTATCCCTTTCTATCTCATAATCCTTTGGATAAATGCAACAATATACAAAACAACTCTTCAAATAATTTAGCAAGTCATCGTAGCTCAGGATGAGACCAGGAAGAATGCTACCAAATATTTCAGAGGATGATGATGAGGCAGGCATCTTCCATTTCCAGATCTCACTCTTCTCAATGCTTTCCCAGTCATCCTTCGTCATCCTTTTTGTACACATTAAGGACCCCACTGTCTGGACAACAAGTGGCAACCCACCACACTTCTCCACTATTTTCACCCCCATATTTTTCAAATTATGACTCTCCAATTCATGTTCTTCTTTGAGTGCCACACGCACAAGCAAGCTCCAACTTTCATTGAAAGGCATTTTTGGCAATTTATGCATTTTAGCACCAATCCCTTCGGAGACTTCTACCTTTCCACTGGTGACCAAAATCTTTCTCTCCTTTGCACATCCCAACAGGATGCCTGCTACCTCTCCCCACCACTCATCTAATTCCCATACATCATCTAAGACCAATAAGAACATGCTCTTTGACAGCTCACTCTGTAATTGTGTGCACAAATTAGGGAAGGAAGTACTACCGTTAAGTCTCCTTCTGATTCCTTGCATACTTCCTCTAGTATCTTTTGCAGCAAAGCCATATGATTTGGCTTCTCTGAAACACAAACCCACCACCTTTGGTTCCCAAACTGTTCTTTGACTTCATTAAAACCATTTTGCAAGAGTTGTTTTCCCAATCCCGGCTTGACCTACAAAGGATACAATAGAAACACCATCTTTTCCGAGTGCACTACTCTTTAAATCCATCAAACAAGAGTTCTTTTACTTTCTCTTTATCATCTGCCCTACCCATGGGTGGTTGTACAGTACCTATGAGATGGGTTGTCTCTCAAGGATTGTCATGTTCACCACCACTAGGATCCTCACTCTTAACTTTTGGAGTTATGTTGAGCCAATCCACCATTTCCTTACGTTGTTCTATTTCGTTGATCTTTTTAATTTCATTCCCAAGTTGGTAAGAAGCAGATACATGTTCCTTAAAGCAAGAGTACAAAGTGATATAGGGCTTTCTTACCTTGTTCCATGAAGTTATAGAACCCTTGTCCCTTTTGTTGAGCTCAGTTTTGGTTTCATATCCTTCGATGATGTCTTTGGCATCATATAAAACATCCTTCAGCTCTGCCTCCAGATCTCTGTTGTGCTCGTTGCAGAAAAATGGTTTTCGCTCTACGACTTTGATGGTCTTCTGCAAGCGTTCCAGCTTCTCCTGGAGCTTCTTGAGTTCGACTTTGGCATTCCGGATGAGGAACACCTTGTCTTTCAACAAACCCGTTACAGACTGGAACAGATTAGAAATGGCTGCTTCTGCAAGTGCATCCATAAATATTGCCATCTTCCCTTCAGTTTCTCAGTAGGTGGAAGAGGAAGAGTTGCAATTTTCAAGTGTGTGTGTGTGAGAGAGAGAGAGAGAGTAAATACAACAGGTTTCCCTCTTTCTTTAATTTGTAGTTGCCTATTTCAAAAGAAAGAATAATCCCTCTTTCATTAATTTCTAGTTGCTAATTTTATAATAAAGAATAATCTTTCTTTCTTTAATTTCTAGTTGCCAATTTTATAAGAAAGAATAATCCCCCTTTCTTTACTTTCTAGTTGCTGATTTTATATGCAAGAATAATCCCATGAAGTGTAACCTACAGAAGGTCTCCTCCCCCAGCTTTCTTTCATTTCTGGTGGCCTATTTTACAAGATAGAATAAACGTATTGGAGTGGATCGAAAGTTTAACCTGCCGAGTGCTTATTTGGAGTGTGGTGAGCACATGTGCTTCACAGGCTGGTAAGGTCCATATTGCTGCTAAATAAGTCAGGGAAAGTCCCCCAACCCCAGTTACTACTTCACCTAAATTTCCCCTTCCTCAAGTTAATTTATTTATCTGATTGTATTTATGTAAAAAAGTTTGGATGCATGATTTTTTTTTTTAAATCCAAAATTTTGTTAGATATTGGGTTTGAGCATACAGCATATACTCTGGCGAAAGACTTGTGTGTGTGTGTGTGCATATGTACATGTATGGATTTCTCTAACTCATATACAGTCAAATGGGTGCTAGCATCTGCTGACAATTAATCATATCAAATGATAGCATGTTCACGCGAAAATATTGTGCTTGTGCCATATTTACTGTAAGTGTTTACGTTCTACTGCTTCCACATCTCCCTCTCTACTAATGGATATAGATATTATTTTGATACAATCAAAGAACATGACAGAAATTAAAACATGTGAATGCAATAAAAATGCAAACTAGATCCAACTCTTATGTCTGTGAGTTAGATTCAAACATCTTCAAATAGAATTAGAGAATGATATCTGCCCCACTGCAAAGTCAAAATCTTATTTTATAAGAGTCGTTTATATTTTTATTATTAAAAATATTTAAATAAGAAAATGACTAACTTAATATATGTTTCTCATCAAATCACTCTTAAGATCATATTTATGAGGTAAGATTGCCTAAAAATATTTTAATAATTAATTTTAATATGTCTAGTTTTTGTCTTATACCCAAGTGGTCTGCTTTTCACTAACTTTTATTATATATATATACACACACACACACACACATACAAATAAAGAGAGAGTGACAGGAGAAGTGCACTCAGATCTCATTGTAGAATGGATCAATGGCGCAGGTTCACACGGATCGGATCTTAGAATGGATCCAAGATACAACTAGTTAGGAAGTTAAATGAAAGGGCAGTTCATTTGGAGGGGATGAAGATGATAATTAATTGAAAACCCAAAATTTATTTTGCTTTCATTTGTAAATGTTTTCTTCTTTTACATTCAATTTGTGCTCTTGTTCCTCACTAGATTTGTAGTTTTCCTCATAAAATAGAGCTTATACTTTAATTACTGCTTTGGGGGGAGAAGGGAAGGAGAGAGAGAGAGAGAGAGATCTTTTGTTTTGTCAACGAATTGTTCTGTTTGTTTACCATTCCAAAGTTTAGCTGCTGAAGATTTGATCTTTGATGTTTCTTTTTACTTCTGAAATGTCTAAGGTGGCGACTTAATGGTTCAGTTTTATTCTTTTCCATGTTTTCTTTTCAATGGAAAACCTGATTAACACTACAAAAAAAAAAAGTTTTACCATGGGAGGAATGCGTCAGTAAAAATTGCAACACCGTCAGTATAAGTTGTAGCCCCAATTTGATGAGCACCATATTCCGAAGGTTAAACTTAACATTATTTTTAGGGTCTCTACACTTGAGTAAGTTAAAAAGATACAGAATGTCGCATGACAAGATACAATAAACTATTATAACAATTGATATATAAGTTACACTTGAGATGGCCCCTCACCCTCTGCCATGGTCTTTCATTGAATCCTTCTTGTTTGCCACATGAATACCTTATGTCATCTCTAGTGCCTTGTGATCCACCTTGCTAACTAATGTCCTTTGCTTCTTTGCTGCGGAATCGTGATACTATTTTTTTGTTGACTCTCATTTCTTGTATTGCTTGCTTGTTACCGCTTGGCCTTCTCTCGCCCACACCCTCCCCTCTCACCGCAGCAGCTTCTTATCTTCTCTCCTTCACCTTCAGTCAGTAGTGGTTGGCAATTTACTGTCTTGAATCATCTACTATTGGTGGCAGGGTTGGGAAGAGCACAATAATAGTGAAGGCAGGATTGGGAAGAACACATCAGCGAGTGTTGGATCAATTGGATGCACTGTGAAGGTAGATTGTCCATGTCCACCTTGCTCTTACCATTGGCCACGGGATGACTTCCACCCGGGGGGGGGTTGAGGGTCCGCCCTGGCACCAAGCCCATTTTCTTTCATCAAACAATGGAACACTCATCCTAGAAAGTTCATTCCATTTCATTACACACAATAGCAGAGGGAGGGGGGGGGGGGCAGGCAGCAGCCTTGGCACCCCCCTCCCCCCTAAGATTTTAAAAACTTTAAAAATATATATGTAAATCTATGAAATTTTAGTTTAATATATACAAAAGATTGAAATTTCTATTTCTGCCCCTATTAAAATTTTGAAACTATAGTTTGTCTCCTGTGACAAGAAATTTCTGGTTCCACCCCTGATCACACATGCCTCATAACTAGAATGGGGACAACGGTTCCTATTCCAGTGATTCCTTGAAACAATTTTCTGGAAACAAGTTGGCATTTAAAGGTTTTCATAGGATCAAACTATACATAAAAGACAAATTTATGTAGGTAAAATTATTCAATGGTACAAAATTTTAATCCACACCACCCTTTTAAGTATCCACAGCGTGCACTCTTGCCCTTTCACTTTTTATGCTTTCCATTTGTGACTTTATCGACCGTGTTTTTTCCTCTCTCATTTGTATTCTCTTGATTTATTTGATGCCATCTAAGAAACAAGCAGGGGCAGAGTCAGGGATTTTTTCATGAGGGGCCGAATATTGTTTTAAAATTTTAACAACTGCGAAAATATAAGTTTTTTAAAATTTTTTTACATCAGATATATGAATTTTGTAACAAAAAATTTAAATGTAAATTTTTACATGTAAATTTTTATTTTTTTTTCTTTTAAGGTCTAGATACCAGCGATTGGAGATCAGAAAATTGAGGAGGACAAGTTCACGTTGGGTTCATTAGAAAATCGGCCATCCTTTGCTTTGAGTTTGGAACAAGCGAACACAGGGGAAGAATCCATTGGAAATTCGAAGAGTTCCAGACATGGAAGAGAGTTTTGGATTTTTTTTTGCTTCCCTCGTTTATTGCCTTCTCCAATCATCTTGAGACTCTTCATTTCTTTGCCGTCTTCATCATTGATTGGATTCTCATGCGGAATTTTTGGAATAATGTCTTGCATTTCTTTCGTAAATTTCTAATTCTGTATTTCTTCACTCCTATCAATGGTGTTCTTCCTGGTTGCAATTGATTTTTACTCCGACCTCCTGAATTTATATTGATTGATTATTACAATTGGAAGAAAGTATAACTTTACAATATATTCCAGTCGAAATATAAACACTCATAAAGTGAATCCGATTGTTGGTGGAGTCGATTTCATGATATAATGAAGTCTGATTCCTTGCTCATCCAAGGAGTAAGGAAAACATTCAGGCTTCAACCGTTTTTTTTTTTGCATACATCATTAAAACATTCAATAACATAGACGAATGAACAACATTTTCTTCAAAGCCATAGTGGCCTTCTCTTTCCAATTTTGCACAGGTAGGAGGACTCTTTGAAAATTAGATTTTTGTTTCTGGAATAAACTCAGCTTGAAGACGCTATTTCCTAATTTTCAAAAATAGAAAATTTAGTTTGGATTAGTTGTGAGAATTGTGATGCACATATGCTTTTAATATGTATCTTTTTATTGTGGGATGTTTTGAGTGGGGATTGCCTTGGGCAGGGGACTTGCCTTGAGCTGGGGAATCCTTGGGCAAGAGTTCAACTATCACTACAAAAAACCTAAGCATTACTGATGGCCAGAAAATGTTGGTGAAAATAGAATTCATGTTAGTAATGTTTTGATCGACATTTTGCTCCTTTGTTGATAAAGGGAATGCCGGTAAAAATCATAATCAATACACTGGACAAAGCATCAGTGCAGGGTATCATCGGCATGACTTAAACATGGTTAAACATTGACTATTAATGACGTCCTCTCGCATCGATAATAATCTATTATTTTCAATATGTTAGTTACATTCGGTAAAAACTTTACCAGAGCGAGACAGTCCATCGGTAAAATATAACTTTTCACTCATTTAAACTATTCGGCGAAAACACTTATGGGTGGCTAAAAAGGCTAAGGACAGAAAACATTCAAACATCCAAAAAAACATTCAAATGACAACTAACCAAAATAATATTTTATGAACAAGTATATGTGTACTTGAATTAGACATGGTCTAAAATCAGGCCACAATGATCTGGAATCCGGCGATGACAAAAATTAGGGTAAAATTGAGGGTTTTATAGACATTTTGTGTAATTAATATGTCAAATTTAAGGTACTAAGATCAACAAACATTTTTCTAAAACTTCAGGTTGGCTTACATCCTAAGCCAACTCAAGCAAAGGAAGCCTACACAGCCTGACAATTAAGCCATTCCAAGAGTGCACTACTATGTGTTTACGGCAGCTGTACAAACAGCTCAAATTGTGTTGCTTCCATTGGCTGCTTGCCATCCATGCCAAAGCAGTCCTTTGCAACAAGCATCTCTTAGCAGCCCACACCTTAGCTTAACTATGACCATAACTGGTACAGCTATAGACAGGCCACCCGTGAAACCTCAGCCCTGGCTTGCTGTGATAATCATGGAGAGCCATTCCATGATCCACCATGGCCGAAGTTTAAACAAGAACACTTGCAAAGTGATCTATGGACACAGTCATCATCTCTTGGCTATGAGGGAACTCTTTATAGGCGAACGACAAGCTCAGAAGTTTGCTCTCACCTATGCAGGGGCAGAGCCAAGTGCGGGGGACCATAGGGCCCTAGACTGCACTAAAAAAAAAAACAATTAGAGGTAAATTTTAAAAAATTTCATTCCTCCTATATAAAAATTAAAAAAAATGGTATTTCAGATTCTATCAAAATTTAAAAACTCTAATTTGGCTCTCCTTATGAAAAATTTCTGGCTCTGCCCCTCCCCCTATGGTCCTCATGGCCTTACTTGTTGGCAGCTTCAACCACCACCTGCAAGCATATGAGATTAAGTAATGATCAAAGCCCTGTCTCCTCATGTGTCTTCATGCCTCCCTCTAGTCAAGGCAATCACTACTTGCCAACTGGCATGAAGATGTCATTCGGCTGCCTCATGGTATTGGCATGCCTTATACCATGGATTATGTGAGAAGACGTGCACCGTTAGGTCCCCCACTCGTTGGGCCTTGAGAAGAAGGCCCATTTTAAGGAGAGTGGGTTGATGTCGTCCCGGCTTGACCTGTATCTATCTCTCTACCCTTGATCCGGCCGCTACCTCCACACTTGACAAGAGCCATCATAGGCATTCTCAAGGAGACTGTCTCATGGTCCAGACCTCAGTATGGGCCTGTGCCCTTTCCAAAACCTTGCCTGCATCCATTTATTGTAGTATGTCCATCTGCCTCAAGAAGTTAACCCAGCAACTCTAGCAGCCAAGAGTGAACCGGCCATGCCAGCCAAGTGCCCAACTATAGCAAGACGGTTTGGTGAGTAAAGCAGGGAAGGACATTTTGGAAATTTATTAAAAAAAATGTCCCCTACAGTCTTTTTAATTTTTTCAATTTTATCAATAGAAAAAGTTTTCTTTTTCTGTGTGAATTAAGGGTATTTTAGTCATTAACTATAGTGATGCACGAAAATTCATGCACCAGTATGGCGCATATAACCAGATTCGCAACCCTTGCAATAGGAAGCATCAAAGGCTCGGTTGAAATGTTTTTGTTGTCTCCTAGTTTTAATGACTAGATCATTTGCCAATTACTATGACTTTTAAATATAAAGATAGAAGGGAAGGTCTTAACAAAGCATAAGATAGCTGGAGGAATAGAGTGGTTAAGGTCTCAGGGTGTGCCACCTAGTGGGTTCTTCGGCCTTCTCTATAAAGCCATGTTTGGATGGAGAGAAATTTAAGAAAATGTTTAGTAGGATGGAAGGAACAAGAAAACAAAGGAATTGAATGAAAATTGGTACCGAAAGGAAAGAAAATGAGAAGAAAAGTAAAAAAGATTGTTATAAAAGCTTGTTTGGATATAAAAGAAAGGAAAATAGGTATATTTTATATTAAAATTATGCATACCATTTCTTGTAACGTATTTTACTTCTTCTATGCATGTTTGCTGACACCCCCTTATTTCTGCCATTGATACGTATAGAGGAAATTAGAAGTCTAGAGTATTGGACTTGGTCTCACGTTTTGAATATCATGTATAAATAACATTGGAATATCTAAGATGGACTACATGTTTCAAAAATTTTGTTAGACTCATACATATATACTTGTTATTAAAGATAATATCATTCATTTGTATGTTGATCAATAATATGTTCTGTATAATACATTAATTGCATCTTTGTTCTGTTATTGATATCGGGCAAGGCTTTTTTGTATTCCTATTTTTCAGGTTCTATATAATATAGTACAATATAAAACATATTATAATTTTTTACTGACAGGTATCTCACATCAGTAAAAAAACAATTTAGCGCCCATGAAATAGCTATTACTGACAGGAAGTGATCGTCAATATTAAATATAAATTTTTCTGGCGGGTATTCCGTTAGTAAAAAGTGCATGGATGGTAGCCAGTTGTTAGTATATCTGGTATACTTTAGTGATGGCTGTGGGTGTGTGTCAGTAAATCCTCAGCAATACATGATGATCACGATTGTCAGTATAAGTGCACAATTTACTGACAGTTGTAAGGAAGTCTCGTTAAACCCCATGCAATACACTAACAGCAACAGCCATTATTACAAGTCGACATTCAATGAAAGATTCAATAGCACAATCTACACTGATGGATGGTGACATCCATCAATAAAAGTATTAATGGTGTCTTGACATTTTTAAGTGACGTTTTTTTAAATGTCAATAATGTTTTTTTTTTTGGTGATCTAAGCCTTAGGATGCCAATAAATTGGATTTGAACCATATGTATTGTTTCATAATGTCCAATTTCTGATCAAAACCAGCAGTAGGCTCCCATCTTTTATTAAGAACAAAAAAAAATTGGAAACTATACACAAATTATAAATATCCAGTTTATTGGATATGGTCCATGTATTTGAATTTGAATTCAAATGTAGAAACATTTCAATCTAACTTTTATATTCATAATCTGAACTTTATATGAATTTGACTTTTTAATTAGCATCTATATCCAAGTCCGACTTCTAAATAAACAACTAATCATTTTGAACCACAGTAATTGATATTTTGAGAATCGGCCTCCAATGAGTTTAGGTGATTTAGGTTTCAATCTATGGGTTTAGGTGAAAGATCAAACCCATATGGTTCAATGGGGATCGTCCATTATAGGTAGTGCTTGAACTTTAGCCACGTGTAATTCAACTGTGGAGGTTCAGTTGTCAACCAGTGTTGTTAGAGACGGCCAAGACTGGCCGAGACAGAAAGTAGTGACAGGCAGGGCCACGTCTAGATTGAGTTGGATCGACTCAAGATTGACTGAAAAAACTCAAGCTCGAGCTCAACTTCATGATACAACATCGAGCTCGAACTCAATTTATTTAGCTCGCTTATGCTAAACATGCACTGTTTCTTTTAACTTGTTTAGTTAGTACTGGTTTAACATTCTGTCATTTTAATTCAACATTCATTATCGAATCAAGTTTAAACGATCGACTAAATTATTTTATATCAAATGTGAATCTCCTATTATGTTTAGAAATACTAATTTTATATAAATAATGTTTTAGTTCAAATTATTTTTGTAAAAAAAAATTGATATTTTCTACCATCAAAATCTTGATGTTCTAAGAACCATTCACTTTTAGATTATTGAAAATATTATTAACATAAGAAAAATGACTAACCTGTCCACTGCCTTTGCAGGTATCATGCAATGGATTTCAGTTTTCGGTGGCTTTGAAGAGAGGAGGAAGGCTGTCATCCAGCTTCAGGGGAAAGAATACTCCTCTCATCTTCATGTGCAAGGCTTCAAAAATTAAAAAAAAAATAAAAAAGTAATAAAAAGTTATGATCATGAAAAAAGTAATAAAAAGTGATGGCCCACTGGGCTGACCCATCAAAAGGATCAAAATAGTTTAAGAGTTTCATTCCAGGCTCTAGGCTACGTCATACATGACACGATTTGATTCCTCACTAGTCCATCAGCTTATTGTTCCCTTGCACTTAAAAAAAAAAATTATAAAGAAAAACGATAGCTTTTGGCTCTCCACCATCCAAAGATTCTTTGACTGTCATCAAGGAAAATTTAAAATGGTCATGGACATAAATAAAAGAAGAGACATAACAAGTAAATGGTTCTTGGGTTTCAAGTTACCTAAAGCCATGTAAAAACACCGGTCTCTAGTTTGATTCGTATACACATTATGCTTCTATGTCCTAAGTGGTGCTGCGTGTGCTCTACACGCTGGCAAGATCCATGATTGGTGCTAAATAAATCTGTAAAAATTCCTCAAACCCAAACTTCTACTTGTATTATTTAAAAAATTAGGGTCCATGAACTTTTTTTTTTTTTTCAAAATAAAAATTGACACTCGCAACTTTGAATGATATGTACGCTGACCTTGACTTTGAAATTGGCTCGTGACGTGATGCTGGGGGCTTTGCTAATAATTTTTTTTAGCCCATCCAAGTTTCGTGATTTGACCATTGACAAAGGTGTGAAAGGTCTCTCTAACAATAGCAACAGAGCAAGATCAAGTGGCTCTAACCAGGGAAGGTTGGTTCGGACCAATTACTTGATTTCGTGCACAAAAGGCTGAAGTTTAGGGTTTAAAACAATTGGTGCATGAAGCAGAAATCCAACATTTTCGCACTGTGGTCAAATGTACAGTTCATTAAGTACCTCAGTTGTTGCTGTGGCTTATATATACATATATATAACAGTAGAACTCGACCCCAATTGCAATCGATTTGCCGACAGAAGGACAGCAAGTTGTAGAAATTAAAGGAAAAGAAGAGAGAAAAGCTTCATGGAAGCTCTCTTGATAAGCTTGTGAAGGGTGTGGAATAGTTGGGTCAGATGCTGCTGATTTTGATCAAGAAGTTTATGTGGAAAAAATTTAAGTGTTTTTTCTTTTTGATGAAAATAAAGTTCATGCAATGCACTGCATCGTCTGCCAATTATATATTGTGGTTCATATCGCTGTCTACAAAGTCGATTTTTTTCTTTTCATTTTTGTGCACTTGTGTGCGGATCAATGTTCCTTCTTTAGATGCATCATTTTTTTTTCCTCTTAAAACCCCAATCGAGGAATCAAGAACAAATTGATAGTGGCTTCTTTTATTTCTCCAGACAGTGATTAATTTTTTTAAATAAATTATTTAATTTAACTTTTTAATGATCTGTCAGCATTAATTATTTTTCTCACTTTAAATCATTAAAAAATCAAAAGCCAATATTTTAAAACATCTTGTTATAGGTGAAATTATGTGTGTGTATATATATATATATATATATATATATATATATATATATATATATAGATAGATAGATAGAGATAATTTTATTACAGTCAAATATGGTCAGGTCTAATATGTTCTTTTCATTTAATTTCATTACTGCCAAGCCAAGCTGCACCAAACATGGGCTTGGACCTTGATGGCTGGGCCGAGCCTGGCTTGAAACTTGATGGCTGGACCGAGCCCAGGTTATGCACTCACATGCTGTTATTGAATTTTTGCCATAGTGTAACCCGGTGACCCAGCAGGGCCTGCTTCCTTATAAAACAACCGATGCCAAAAGCCTGATATGGGCATCTTGGTGTGATTTCTTCGAATCTTACACTTTGCAAATGATTTAAAAATTCATTGCTTTTATATATCCACCTGAACTAAAAAAAGAAACACACACACACACCATAAAATGCATGAATTATAAATTATTTGACTATAAGCAGTTTCCATACATTTTTTCAAACATCTCATATAATTTTGAAGAAATGTGTACAACGCTAGCTAGTGCATCTTCTTAAGAGTTAAGGATATAAGCACATTTTCAGATTGTGGGTATGTGTTTTAAATTTGTGAAGATGATTAAATGCATATTAATGTCCTAAACATGAAAAACCAAAACTTTGAAAGTCGCTCAAACAATGTACCTTTGTATACTAATCCCCAACTTGGGATCTTTCCGTATCAGATAATTGATCGGGGCCTTTGTGCATCAATTAATGTATATGGAACAAAAAAATATTTAAAATTGTTTTTTAAAATTTTCTTAAAGGAAAAAGATAATTTTAGTATCTGTACCGATTCAGGCCAAGGACATTGCCTTCTATTTCACCCAAACAGAAAGCATGTATCATTTGTAGAAGGTGCCATACCTACCGATATTCACATAATGATATTTTTTTTAGATTTTTTTTGTTTTAAAAATTTTAGCTTTTATTTATTTGATTTTGTGAGACAAACACTTCATTAAAATCACAAGATTTGGTGCAATCAATCTTTTTTTTTTTAAATTCAAATAAATCTGGATATTGGGTTTAATCAAATGAAAATTAATCACTGGTATGCATTGGAGATCCCCTTACAGATTACAGCATTAGAAAGGGTCGGGCGTAAATAAAAATCTGTTCATCAAAGAGAGGCTGGTTGATCAAGCATGATCGAATATCATTGTGTGCATGCTTTATTAGAGAACAATATTTACCAAGATTAGCCTTAGGTGGAGGCTTAGCAATACAATAGGAGGTGATCATCTGTGCTGGCTAGCTTCGAGGTTTAAATATGGATCCGGAGGATTTGGATCTTATATTTATATATATATATATATATATATATATATATATATATATACAGAATAGCTAGGTAGCTATATGTGGATGGAAATTTAAATGGCTGCTGGATCGGCACAAATTAATCACTACTAAATTCCAGGCTAAGCCAGATGGTTACAAACCACACCAAAACTAAATCCTGTCACGTATATATGCTGAAAATAGCTGCAATCTATTGATTTTTACACATTTATTCTACTTTTGGATATGGAAAAGGTGACATAAAATAATTACATGACTCAAATCAAACAAGGGAGAGGGGAGGACATGCCAACAAAGTGCAAAAGATGTATGTTTGGCCAAAACCATACCGATTTTAAAAACCACACACATTTCAGACAATTTAAAATGAATAGAAAAGGTTCAGTAACATCATATAGTAACACTAATCATCTTCTTCATATAGGCTTTCTCCAAGACGGTCTCTCAACTCCTGCGGCAGATCGAGTGCTGGACATGAGAAAATGATCAAGAATGTAAGCTTCGAGTGGCAGGCGATCTGTTGCTGTGCATTGGAGGGACATGTTTCATTTTGTTGGGGAGTAATATTATTCACGTCCACCAGAGACTTCAGATTGGGGAAGCGAAAAAGCCCTAGAAATTTTAGTTTCGGGAGGCATTGCCAGTGGCCTCCCAAGCTGATCTCCTCAGTGAAAAGCTATCTCCTCAGTGAAACCATGCAGGCCTAATGACTCTAGTTGGGAGAGACCCCACACCCACTGAGGCACCCTTCCTCATTTGACCTCATCAACATTAGTGTCTATCAAAGCTGTCATGTTTGTGACAGACAATGACAAGCCCTTTAAAGCTGGCATGTTAGTGAGTTCGAGTGTAGGACATCTGCAAATCCACAACATTTGAAGCCTTGTGAGGCAGGCGATCTGTTGCTATGCATCGGTGGGACATGTTTCACTTTGTTGGGGAGTAATATTATTCACGTCCACCATAGACTTCAGATTGGGCAAGTCTTCAAGGATTAAGCCTTCTAGTTTCGGGAGGCATTGCCAGTGGCCTCCCAAGCTGATGTCCTCAGTGAAACCATGTAGATGCAAGTCCTCCAATTGGGAGAGACCCCACACCCACTAAGGCACCGTTCCCCATTTGACCTCATCAACATTCGTGTCTGTCAAGTACAAAGTCTTGAGGGAGGGTAGAAATGTCGATACCTATGGTGGCAATGGGGATGGTAGTCGTACTGTTGATTCTGAATCCAATTTTAACTCAATGGGGTTAGGTAGTTGCTCAAGCAATTTCAATCCCAATCTTGCACTTGGGCAATTCAACACTTTCAGCTTTTGGAGCTGAGTCGCTTCACCCTCATGCCCTGCCAACTTCGATAACGCATAAATCAAGCCTTCTATCTGTAAGGATCATTTGGTGGGCCGGCATATGTCAATGAGGAATTTTAGACATTATGGCCGTCTTAATGTAAATGTCCACTTAAGTGATTGCATTTTGGGTTATTACATCATTTTATATGGTATGGGGTATTTTATAATGTATAGATACATGTACGCAATTACGGACTCTTTGATGGGTTGAATCCATAATTGCTCTTGATATAAAAGGGTAGTGGTCCCTGTGGTCATGCAACGGTTGCTTGAAACATTGGTTTCTAGGGTTGTTTCTTCTCCATCTAAGAGAGACCGCACGTGCACCGCACAGACCCTGGAAGATCCTTCTGCGATCTACCATCTGTGTTGTTCAGATGGATTTAGATACGCTTCCGCTACACTTAAGGTTTTGATTCAATGATTTATCATGAACATGATCCTGTTTAGGGCATATTTGTTTTGGGTATAAATGAAGGAAATCTCCCATCAATTGGTATCAGAGTCCTGTGTTCATTGTTGAACATTGAATTTTTGGGTTAATTGTTGTTGCATCCGCATAATTTTGGATGAATTTGTGCTTTTGCTCATGCCGCGCCCTTTCCCATTATCTATTGCATCTCCCTCTACCCCTTGTACTGTTTCTTGGGTTGCTGAGGAAATCAAGGAAGCCACTGTCGGTGAGACCGTGAAGCAGGAAGGTTTGGGTGATGGTCGATTCGCGGGGGGATGGCCGGCCGTTTGGGTGACATCCAGCTGCCGTGAGGCGACCCGCCGGCACCGACCATGAGGCGAGCCGACAGTTTTTCGTCACAGCCACAAAAGAGGAGAGGAAGGGAGGGGACGGGGGTTTCCGGCCATCTTGGTGGGCGTCGACCGACCGTGAAGCGACGGCCGACCTCCGGCCATCCTGGCGTGGTCGCGCACATTGTTGGGTGGCTTCCTTGCTACCGTTGCAGCTGCCCAAAGGAGAAAAGGGGCAGAGTCGAGCATGGGAAGGAGAAGGCCGGTTTCCGGCCGTTTTGACGGGCGACGGTTGCTCGTAGGCAACGGCTGGGATCCGGCTGTCCTGGCGCGACCCAACGGCGGCCACCCACGCTGTTGGGTGGCCTGCCGGAGGCATTCCACTATTCGCCTACCGTTCAGCAGTCGAGCGGTGGATTGCTGCCTACGAACCGCCCGCGAAAGGCGATCGGACCCGGGTCGGGTCATGTTGACCCCACCCGGATCCATAAGGCTTATAAAAAGAATTCTTTTTGCCGGCTGCGCCGCTTGCGTTTAAGAATTTTCAGAGCCGGGTTGGGTCATGTCGGACCCGACCTGTATCCATACGGTTCCTATCAGACCCGACCCATATCCATCCGGTTTAAATTCATGCGGTAAGAATTTTGGATCCAAGTCGGGTCATGTTGGACCCGACCCGTATCCATAGGGTTTAAATTTTGAAAATACAGTTCATTCGGATCTGGGTCGGGTCATGTCGGACCCAACCGGTATCTGTAAGGTTAATATTGAAAATATGGTTCTTTTGGATTTGGATCAAGTCATGTCGGACCCGACCCATATCCATACAGTTTAAACTTTGTAAAACGGTTCTTTTTTAAACCGATTCTCAAGAGAATCAAACCGGTTCATTCGGTTTAAGACCGATTCGACTCGATTCAAAACCGGTTTGCACTTTTCTGAACCGATTCAGTTCAAAATTGAAATGGTTCTTACCGATTCGGACCCTTTACAGACCGGTTCAGTTGATTTTCAGACCGGTTCAGTTGTTTTTCAGTCCGTTCATTCAGTTTTGGAACTGATTTTAACCTTTTTTTAACCAGTTCAATGGGTTTCGGAACCGATTCGGTCTATTTTTGTGTAGTTCGTCCATTTTTTAAATTGGTTCAGCCCTATTTAGGGCCATGTGGGTGTTTTAGCTGTGGTTTAAGAATGATACGAGCCATTTTAAGGCTGATTCAATGGTTTTTGACCCATTTAATTATGGTACCGCTTTATAAAATTTTGGACTCTTTTGGGCCTATTTCATTGAATCATTTGGTTTCAGATTCAATGTAAGGCAATTTTGTATGTAAATTTTAATATATGTATCATGTTTTGCATATTATTAAAATTGTGGTTGTACAATAGATGAATATTTGGACTATGAATTTGGTCTTTGGCTATGTCTATTGTTCGAAATGAGTAAATTTGTACTTTATGTCGCCAAAGTGACCTCTGTTGTACGAATTTGTCTGTTTTGAACACTAGATGATAGTATACTTAATCCATGTGGGCAATGATCAACCCAAAGGAGGATTGTTGCTTGGTCAAGTTTAAGTATACACGGCAATGAATGTATGATAATTTTCAGGTTTGCATATGAATAGTGAGTCAATCCAAAGATTGGCTCATTATTTGACAGAGCAAATTATCTATATTCATTGTCGACCAAGAATACCACTTGCAGTTAATATTTCAATCCAAAGATTGGATATTAATGTTGCACCGGTACCTTGTGATGAGCTTTAGGCCATTGTATTTAAATTCATTTATATCTGTTGTTTCATCTATGTACAGTGAGTTCTGTTTCCATGATATCTGCAAATTTGAGTACTATTCCTGAGTTAAATAGTTCGAATTTTAAAAGTAAGAAAAGAAAGACTGTTAAGGAAGTTGTAGTTGACCATCCATTAAGAAACACAACAAGCATACGGAAAGTATATCAAAATGCTTCTTTTGCAAGGGTGAATGTCATATGAAGAAGGATTGTACCAAGTATCACGCATGGCGTGAAAAGAAAGGTACGCTTCTCACTTTGGTTTGTTCTGAGGTTAATTTAACTTCACTACCCAGAAACACTTGGTGGGTAGATTCAAATGCTAATACTCAGATAAATGTTTGTATACAAGGCTGCTTAAATTGTCGAACGCCAAATGATGCTGAAAGATTCATCTATGTGGGCAATGGCAAGAAGGCGTAGGTTGAAGCCATAGCAGATTTTTGGTTATTATTAAAGACTGGTTGTTATTTGAATTTGACAGAAACTTATGTAGTACATCCTTTAGGCGGAGTTTGGTTTCTTTTTCCTTACTAAACAAATTTGGTTATTATTGTTTATTTGGAAATAGAAAATTTAAGCCGTTTTTGCACTCAAATTTGATTGCCACTGGTTCTTTGTCTGGTAGCGATAACCTTTATTTGCTTGATACGGTTGCTTCATATCATGAAAGCTTGCATGTTATGTCTAGTGGTACTAAAAGAAAATTAGCCAATGAGAATTCTGTTATGTTGTGGCATAGACGCTTAGGACATATTTTTGAAAAGAAGATAAAAAGGCTTATGTTGAATGGAATTCTTGAATCCTTGATTTTGCAGACTTTAATGTTTGCATTGAATGTATAAAGGGAAAACAAACAAACATTAAGGAGTGATAAGTTTTATAATCCAACTAGTAAGTCTTTCTTTGGAACAAGAATGCCCATTTCTTTGAGGATATTGAGTTTGAGGAGGTGATCAGGTTAAAAGCACTGTCTTTGAAGAGAGACGTGAGTCTACTCATACAGATGTTGAAAGCAATAGTCCGGTCTTTATTCCTGCCATTGTTTCATCAACATATTCAGAAGAAGGTAATGATGACGATCTCCCTATTCAAACAATTGAAGAACAAACTCAACAACCTCAAGATAATCAAGTAGAGGTGCCACTAAGGAGATCCACTAGAGAGAAGAGAAGTACAATTTCAAATGATTTTCTTTACCTCCAAGAACATGATGTTGATATGGGCTTAATGGAGGATGATCTTATTAACCTCTAGGAAGTGATAAATAGTTCTAAATCTCATAAGTGGATAGATGCCATGAATAAGTTAATAAAGTCCATGATGGATAATGATGTATGAGACGTTGTTCCCTTGCCTGAAGGTGTGAAACCCATTTAATGTAAATGGATATTTAAAACTAAGAGGTTTTCATTAAGAAACATCGAAAGGTATAAGACACGTCTTGTCGCAAAGGGCTTTACTCAAAAGGAAGACATTGATTATACAGACACTTTTTCTCTAGTTTCGTCAAAAGACTCTTTTAGGACCATAATGGCACTTGTGGCTCATTTTGACTTAGAGATGCATCAGATGGATGTAAAGACAGCGTTTCTAAATGGAGTCATTGATGAATCAATTTATATGGTGCAACCAGAAAACTTTGTTTCAAGGGATGCAAAAAAAATGATCTGCAAACTCAAGAAATCTATCTATGGACTAAAGCAAGCTTCCTGTCAATGGTATTATAAATTTCATCAAGTTATAGTTTCATTTGGTTTCAAGACTAATATGGTTGATGAATGTGTATACCAAAAATTCAGTGGAGGTAAATTTATCTTTCCGGTCTTATATGTCGATGATATATTGCTGGTAAGTAATGATGTGTGTATATTGCATGAAACTAAGAAATTTTTGTAAACAAAGTTTGACATGAAGGATCTTGGTAATGCATCTTTTGTATTGAAGATCCAGATATTTCGAGATCGTTCTTGGGGTATTCTTGGATTATCACAAAATGCCTACATTGATAAGGTGCTTCAGCGATACGACATAAAAGAGTGCAAACCAGGAGATACTCTAGTTGCGAGAGGAGACAAGTTTAGTCTCAAACAGTGCCCTAAAAGTGAACTCGAATCTAAAGAAATGAAAATGATTCCCTATTCATCTGTTGTGGGAAGCTTTATGTATGCCCAGGTTTGTACTCGTCCAGATATTGCATTTATCGTTGGAATGTTAGACAGATACTTAAGTAATCCTGGTATGGATAATTGGAAAGTAGACAAAAAGGGTACTGAGGTACTTACAAAGAACAAAAGATTTCATACTCACATACAAGAAGTCAGACTAGTTGGAGATCATTGGGTATTCAGATTCTGACTTTGCTGGATGCCAAGACAGTAGCATAGCATGTTACGAGGCATCCAATCATGCTTTGTGGTTGCGAAATTTTGTCACGGGGCTGCGCATTATGAATGGTGTAGAAAGACTACTATAGTTATTGTGTGACAATAATTCAGCAGTCATGTACTCTACTAACAGCTGCAGTTTGTCAAAGTCGAAGCACATCGACATTAAGTTTTTTAGCCGTTAAAGAGATGATACAGAATGGTCAGGTGTCTTTAGAGCAGATTGAGACAAATTCTATGATTGCGGATCTGCTTACAAAGGGTTTAACTCCTAAGGTTTTTCACGAACATGTTGTTCATATGGGGGTTTTACCTTTGGATGTGCTGGTTTAGTAGGAGTTTGTATTTTGTTTGCCCTTATGTATAGACACATATTCAGTTTTCTACAGAATATAGTTTAAAGATCTTTGGTTCCATTATGTATTTATGTTTTTTATCTCTATAAGGTTTTAAAATTGGACCAGTTGTGAATAGACATGTTGTAATCACATTACATGTAATTCTCATGCTATACTTCCATATCAAATCTACGTCATTGATTGTGTTAACATTTGTGATCATTGAAGGTTTAGCTAATGTTAATATAGCAAAAGCCGCTTTGGTTCTGTGTTGATGTGATCATGGATGAGATTGGTGAAAATGACGTTTAATAAGATAGCAGTTATGAGCTCCTAAGGTTTTATGTAATGTCTGAATATATAAAGACATATTTGGCACAAGTGGGAGATTGTAAGGATCATTTGGTGGGTCGACATATGTCAATGAGGAATTTCAAACATTATGGCTGTTTTAATGTAAATATCCACTTAAGTGATTGCATTTTGGGATATTACGTCATTTTATATGATATGAGGTATTTTATAATGTATAGATACCTTTATGTAATTGGGGACTGTTTGATGGGTTGAATCCATAATTAACCTTGATATAAAACAGTAGTGGTCCCTGGGGTCGTGCAACGGTTGCTTGAAACATTGATTTCTAGGATTGTCTCTTCTCCATCTGAGAGAGACCGCACGTGCACCACACAGACCCTAGAAGATCTTACTGCGATCTACCGTTCGTTACTTCTGCTATAGTTAAGGTTTTGATTCAATGATTTAGCATGAACGTGATCCTGTTTAGGGCATATTCATTTTGTGTATGCATGAAGGAAATCTCCCAGCACTGTCTGCATCTTTGGACAATTTTCAAAACTCGCCTTCCTTCAGCATGGTATAGAAGTAAATGTTGATTCCCAGTTGGGCAAATTCTTCACGTCCAGTTTCTCAAGTGAAGGAAAGCTAGTAGGGAGCTGCTTCAAAATGTCAGGCTAAACAACTTCAACCTCTTTAAAGCTGGAAAGTGACCAATCGTGTTGAGCCCATCACACTCCAAAATCTCCAAGGACTTCAGCAAAGGCATGATCGGCAATTCACACAATGTTGGGCAGCCACTGACCTCCAATTCTTCCAATGATTTAATTCCTATCACTCTTACCCATGATGCGCAACCTTTCAGGCATAGCATCGGCAGTTTCCCATAATTGGTGTCCAAATACTACGTAGGCCCATCTCCTTTTTAACCACAAATTCCCAACCTCACTATTTTATGTGGAGGTTCCAAAGCCTCCAACAAACCCCTCTATTCAGAAGCATTACACTCGAAATAAAATTTCACCCCAATTAGCTCATGCTTCTCCTTAAGCTGTGCTTTCTTTGCGTCAATTTCTTTCACCCTTCCCCCACCCAAACCTTATATTGACAATTCCCCCTTTAGTTTAGTCAAGTCTTTTAGTCCAATAATATTGCTACCTCACGTCTTTCCTTTGTCATAACATACCATAAACCTATGCAAGGACCGCAAATTAGTAAGCTTCCCTAGGCCTTCTACTATAAATTTCAATGACCATGTCTTTTTCAGGCCAAGATACCTCAAGTTGCACAGTTCACCCATTTCCTTGGGCAACTCTTCAATTTTACTATGACTTAAATCCAATGTTTGCAAGGTATAGAGCTTGCCGATTGAACTGGGCAACCATCTCACATTAGAATAGCTTAGATCAAGATATTTTAGAAGTGAAAGAAATTCAAAGGAGTTCGGTAGCTCATCCATTTGATATGCAGTCAATGACAACACCCTCAACCACCTGAAATTGGTGAATTCCACCGAAGACCAGATTACACTCAACAATGTCCGCACCTTATTTGCTTCTCCCGATGCATTACGTTTGTGCACTTCTGCATTGTCTACATCAAGTAATGATAGATGGCAGGTGCACTTAGCAGTAGAGACGTGGCTATATTCCTCTCCACCTATATATGAGGCAAGGTCATGCAAAATGTCATGCAATTTGAGATTCTTATTATCGGTTTCTTCAATCATGAACCGATTTATCAAATCATTAATCCATTGGTTAGCAGTCACTTCCACATCAATGTCTTTCTTTTGGTAAATCAATCCATGCTCCGTCCATTGCATGACCAATCTATCCCTTTCTAGCTCAAAATCCTTTGGATAAATGCAGCAATATACAATACAACTCTTCAAATATTGTGGCAAGTCATCATAGCTCAGCATGAGACCAGGAAGAATGCTACCACATATTTCAGAGGATGATGATGAGGCAGGCATCTTCCATTCCCAAATCTGACTCTTCTCAACGCTTTCCCAGTCATCTTTCGTCATCCTTTTTGTATGCATTAAGGATCATACCATCTGGACAACAAGTGGCAACCCACCACACCTCTCCACTATTTTCACACCAATACTTTTCAAATTGTGACTCTCCAATTAACATTCTTGTTTAAATGCCACATGCAGAAACAAGCTCCAACTTTCATTGGAAGACATTTCTAGCAATGTATGCATTTTAGCACCAATCCCATGGGAGACTTCAACCTTTCTACTGGTGATCAAAATCTTGCTCCCCTTTGCACAACCCAACAGGATGCCCTCTACCTCTCCCCCTCATTAATCCAATTCCCATACATCATCTAAGACCAATAAGAACTTGCACTTTGATAGCTCACTCTGTAATTGTGTACACAAACCAGGGAAGGAAGTACTATCCTTAAGGGGTTCTCCTTGTGATTCCTTGCATACTTCCTTTAGTATCTTTTGCAGCAAACCCATGCGATTTGGCTTCTCTGAAGCACAAACCCACCAGCTGCGGTTCCCAAACTGTTCTTTGATTTCATTAAATACCATTTTTGCATGATTTGTTTTCCCAATCCCGCCTTGACCTACAATGGATACAATAGAAACACCACCTTTTCCTGACACACTACTCTCTGTAAAACCATCGAACAAGAGTTCTTTTACTTTCTCTTTATCATCTGCCCTACCCATGGGTGGTTTTGCAGTACCTATGAGATGGGTTGTCTCTCAAGGATTGTCATGTTCACCACCAATAGGATTCTCACTCTTAACTTTTGGTGTTGTGTTGAACAAATCCACCATTTCCTTACGTTGTTCTATTTCATTAAGCCATTGGTTGATCTTTTGAATTTCATTCCCAAGTTTGTGAGAAGCAGACATATGTTCCTTAAAGCAAGAGCACAATGTGATCCATGGCTTTCTTACCTTGTTCCATGAAGTTATAGAACTCTTTTCTCTTTTCCTGAGCTCAATTATGGTTTCATATCCTTCGATGATGTCCTGGGAATCATAGAAAACGTCCTTCAGCTGTGCCTCCAGATCTCTGTTGTGCTCGTTCCTGAAAAATGGCCTGTCAAATGAATTTTAAAATCCTACTTCCAAAACTAAAATTTTAAAACCTAAGCTTATGTCCTCGTCCACATCGAGGATGGGCTTGTGGAACAGTCTTGTATTTTTCACCTCCAAGATGGGCCAATGTCTATGTGAGATCAAATTTGATTATCCGTGGAGAGAAATAGAGTGAAGCAAGAGTACACATGCATTTTGATGCATACATGCACTCACTCCATGAATGCATCCACTCATATTCACTAAAATCTAAGCGAATCAAGTCGGAGTATGGTTAAGTCATACTATGACAAAAACTTGAGCACTTGCTTATTTTGTCAAAGAAGCACAAAATTTTCAAAATGGTTATAAAACCCAAACTTTCAAAATCAATTTCAGAACGATTGCATTGGATTTTTCTCAAAATCAAACCGATTTTCAAATCCAAAAATCTACTCATGTAAATTTTCATAACCTTCACTAAAATTCAAAAAAAAAATTAAATTTCAATTTTTCCAATCAAGAAAATTATCCTAAAACTGGGCTTGGACTCTCAATTTCCAATTTTCTAATCTCATTTTAAGATGAAAACAAACCAAAAAAATAAATCTCTCAAAATACCAAAACTAGATTCAAATATCAAAATCTTAAACCCAAAGATGTTTTCAAAAATTCTGAATTGGTCGAGTTCCAACCATTCAAACCCAAAATTTCAATCTCAATGATCTGATTCTCAAAAAACTCAGCTATCCAATTTTTCCAAATTCAATTTTGGCCTCCAAACTGAATTCTGGTTGCAAGGCTTCCACGAATTTTAAAGTCAAATTTCAAATCCTAAAATCCAAACTATCTTTGAAAATCTAAAGTCTAGCCCAAATTCTCAATTTTCAATTCCAAGATCCTAGTTTCATAAACAAAGCTTCAATTACCCATTCCCAATTCAATTTAAAATCCAATATTCCAATTCTTACACTTGCATGTAGAAAAAGGACAACTTGTCAAGCTTGAGAAAAGGAGCCCTTCGATCGATTACCCTTGTTAATGGTGGTAGGGGTGGGTCCCTTTCTCTTCCAATCTATTTTCAAGCAAAACTTGATTTTTGCTACTTCACATGCAAACTTCTCAGCCCGCACCAGGGGAAGTGGCGTGCGTACAATAAACTCATAGGTATGTTCAACCCAATTTCCAGAAATATATTTTCGGAAACATATTTCCAGTGGGAGAGGTGGAAATATTTTTCCAGGTTTTTTTTTGCCCGTTTCTCTTTGTGTCAAGCTCCTCTTTGTCTTCCTCTTCTCCTATTCATCCTCCGCCGCTGCCTGATGCTATGACGTTCCTCTTCTGAAAACCTTCAGTTGCTTCTCCACTCTCCAGCACTGTGACGTCTTCAGCCGTCCACCGCGGCTTTCTTCGCTCTCCCCTACGGCGATGCCATTGCTCCTTCGTTTTTTCTTTCCCCCCACCGGTTCCACGGCGAGAACCTGCATTTCTCTTTTCTCTCTGCCCCATCGCCTCCATCTGCCTTTTCGTTGGGGCATCCTGCACAGAGGAAAAAGGGGAGGAGGGGAGTGGACGGCTTTCATCACCATGTTTCATCCTGCAGGCAGCTGTAAGACGTTGTTGGATGAACAGGAGGGCTGATTCTTCCTCCCTCAGCACGCTACCGACATTTTCTCCCGCATCGATCAGCCATTTCAGGTGTGGATATCTATTTTGATATTCTCCCTCAGCATGCTCTCCCTCTCCCTCTCTGTCTCTCTCTTTCTCTCTGTTACTGGTGATCGCTGAATGAGGGAATTTTTATAGCCTTAGGTTTGATTTTTTATGCCGCACTAGGTCGAGTTTTTTTTATATATTTTCGTTTTGATTTAATAAAATCCCAATGCAATCACTTGATTCTTTTTCTCCAGTAGTTCGGGATCTGATATTGTGTTATCTGCAGATTGTTGAGAATATTCAAGATGCCACTTTTCTTGTGTGCCTGTACTCTAGCACAAAAGGTGTAGCAATGAGGTTAGAGAGAGAGTTGGTGGGAGTAGAAGAACAGAATTGGTCGAAGATGAAGAGTTCTCTGAAGCAGAAGGTGCCAGATGGAATGATTCTGGTGGAGGATCTCAAGGAAATCAAGAAGGAAGCAGAGGACAGCACAAGTAAATGCTCCAAATTATGGGGCTTGTTGATGCAGGAGAAAGGAATAGATCTTGGTGCATGTTACATCCTCAAGACTTCCAGGATTTGCTCTGCTTTCGGGTTGTGCACCCACTTTTGCCTGATTAGGGCACAGTGTCATGGCGACGCAGCTGAAGTTCAGCTAAGAAATTCATGGCTCAACATGGATTTCTAAGATTATCCCAGAAGATTTGGAGGTCCATTCTTTTGTAAAACAATTGATTTGTATATAGAACAGGGGAAATTTTTGATGCAGGATACTGCTTTGACATTCAAAGTATTTAGAACAAGCTGAAACACAAATTGGTGATAAGAACACGATGTCATGATATCAAAGTCGCTTGCAAAACTTTGTCAGTAAATTTTTTTGACAGCAGGAATCCAGCATCTCATTTTTATACGGCATAGACCCTAATGCAAAGGTTGCTATGAATAAACACGAAATGGCATATGATACAAGATTTGAATCTGGAAATATATTTATTTTTCAACAAACTCAGAAATATATTTCTGGAAATATATTTCTCAGTCATCAGACACACATCAAAATGGGAATCGTAAATGTTTTTCTCATTCCTTTTTTTCCAAGAAATATATTTCTAGAATATATTTTCAATTCCAGATTTCCAACCCATCAAACGCTACCTAAAGAAATGCAAAAAATATTCCAAAAAATTCCACATGAGAATCGAAGACGGCAAAGAAATGAAGAGTCTCAAGATGATTGGAGAAGGCAATAAAAGAGAGAAGCCCCAAAAAGAAAAACATGAAAAAATCCAGAACTCTCTACCATGTCTGGAACTCGACACAAGGAGTATCTTCGAATTTGCTCTGGATTCTGCCCCCACATTCACATGGTCGAAACTCAAGTTAGAGTATCGCTGATTTTTCGACGAGTCCAAGCTGAACTCGTCCTTCCCGATTTTCTGATCTCCAATCGAAGTGCTGGTATCTAGGCCTTAAAAAAATGCATAAAAAATTTTGCATGTAATTTTTTACAAAAATTCATATATCTTATATACAAATTTGAAAAATTATATATTTGCAGCCGTTAAATTTTTGAAACTATAATTTGACCCCTCATGAAAAATTCCTGACTCACACCTACTGGTATATTCAATGACAACAAAGAAATCAGGAGAAGACAAATGAGAAAGGAAAAAAACAGTCGGTAAAGTCACGAAGAGAGAGCATGAGAAAAGAAAAGTGGAAGGGCGAGAGTGTGCATAGTGGGTACTTAAAAGGGTGGTGTTGATTAAAAGTCTGTACCATTGAATAGTGTTACCCATACAGATTTGTATTCTAAGTATAGTTTGATCATATGAACCTTTAACTGGTAACTTCTTTCCAGAAAATTGTCTAGGGGAATCACTTGAATGGAAAACATTGTCTCCATTCTAATTGTGAGACGTGTGATCAGGGGTGGAGCTAAGAACTGTTTGTAATAGAGGCCAAACTAACAGGGTTCAAAATAGAATTTTTTAAATTTTTTTATATATATTGAACAAACTTTTTCAGATTTACATATAGATTTTTAATGTTTTTAAAATCTGAGAGGGGGGGGGGAGCTAAGGCCCTTGCTGCCCCCCCCCCTTCCCTCTGACTTTGTGTGTGATGGAATGGAATGAAGATGTTAGGATGGGTGTTCCATGTTTGATGAAAGAAAATGGGTTGGTACTGGGACGCACCGCCCCCTCCACCCCCACCGAAAAAAAAAAACTCCGTGATTCAAAAAATGTAAAAATTTATATGTATATTTGGAAAATTTTAGTTTAATCGAAGTGAAAATTTTGAAAGAAATTCAATTTTGGCACTTGTTAAATTTTTGAAACTATAGTTTGGCTCTTGCAATAAAACATTTGTGGCTCCACCTCTAGTTTGATATTGGTTAATATTTTCCTGCTC
This sequence comes from Nymphaea colorata, assembly GCF_008831285.2. Taxonomy (NCBI): domain Eukaryota; kingdom Viridiplantae; phylum Streptophyta; class Magnoliopsida; order Nymphaeales; family Nymphaeaceae; genus Nymphaea; species Nymphaea colorata. The sequence goes on from NC_045148.1 coordinate 22,972,043, forward strand.
AGTAGAGACACAGCAGGATACGTTGTTCTTTTTTTTGTTTGGGAGGCCATGGCAACAACGAGAAACTGAGGTGCTTGTGATGTTCTTGTTCCCCCAAGCTCAAGTCCTTGGTGGACATCCTTCACCCAAGAAATGCATTTACAGCAATTTAGAGGCTCTCAAAGCCTGAGAAAGGTTATTGGAACATAGACAAATTGATTTTCTACTTCAAATAAGATGTATTTGGAGTAAATTGTCAAGCGCTTTACAAGGTGAAGAGTACAAAAGGTAAAGTGCAAGTATATATCAATTGTTATAATAGTTTGTTGTATCTTGTCATGGAACCTTCTGTATGTTTTTAACTTACTGAAGTGTAGAGACCCTAAAAGCAATGGAAAGTTTAACCTTCGGATTGTGGTGCTCATCAAATTGTGGCTACAACTTATATTGATGACTTTGCAATTTTTACTGATGCATTCCTCCCATGAGTAAAACTATTATTTTTTTGTAGTGTTAATCATGTTTTCCGTTGTAAAGAAAACAAGGAAAAGAATAAAACTGAACCATTAAGCTGCCATCTTAGACATTTCAGAACTAAAAATAAACACTAAAGATCAAATCCCCAGCAGCTGAACTTTGGAGCGGTAAACAAACAGAACGATTTGTTGACAAAGCAAAAGATCTCTCTCTCTCTCTCCTCCCCCCCCCCCAAGCAGTAATTAAAGTATAAGCTCTATTCCGTGAGGAAAACTACAAATCAAGTGAAGAACAAGAGCACAAATTGAATGTAAAAAAACAAAAAATGTTCAAATGAAAGCAAAATAAATTTAGGGTTTTCAATTAATTATAATCTTCACCCGCTCCAAATAAACTACCTGTTCATTTAAATAGAGCTTCCTACCTAATTGGATATTGGATTCATTCTAAAATCTGACCCGTGTGAACCTGCGTCATTGATCCATTCTACAATCAGATCTGAGTGCACTGCTGGTGTCACTCTTTCTATATATAAGGAAAGTTGGTGAAAAGCAGACCACATGGGTAAGAAACATAAACTAGACCTATTAAAATTAATTGTTAAAATATTTTTTGGGCAATCTAACCTCATAGATATGATCTTAAGAGTAATTTGATGAGAAACATATATTAAGTTAATCATTTTCTTATTTAAATAAATTTTTTAATAATAAAAATATAAACGACTCTTATAGCACAGGCTTTTTGACTTTGCACTGGGGCACGGACATAAGAGTTGGATCTAGTTTGCACTTTTATTGCATTCACATGTTTGAATATGTGTCGTGTATTTTCATTGGATCAAAATCATATCTATATCCATTACTAGAGAGAGAGGTGTAGAAGCAGAGTAGAACGTAAGCACTTACAGTAAACATGGCACAAGCACAATATTTTCGCATGAACATGCTATCATTTGACTCGATTAACTATTAACCCATTTGACTGTGTGTATGTGCATGAGGCTGTGTTTGAGAGGCCGAAGCATCTTGACAGTTGGAGAAATCCATACATGTACACTTGCACACAGACACACAAACACAACAGGCTTTCACCAGATGATGTGCCATATGCTCAAACCCAACATCTAACGAAATTTTGGTTTTTGGCTGGTGGACACTTTGGTATAAATTCATTTCATAACTGTCATTTTTGCATTAGTTTATAGGATAGGCCGAAGCCACAGATGTACCAAATCTTTTGTGGTATCCTTGAGTACATAATCGGCCCTCAATAGCCAAATAAAGTACCCATCTGGCTCCGATAGGAGTTTGGTTTTTCCATGTTTGAGGACATCAAGGCTCCTCAGTCTTCCTTACTCGCACCCGATTATAGATCTCAGCTCTGGTCATCTTCCTTACTCACATAGTTGGTTTACTCTTTGTGCTCATTCGGAGGGTTTAGTCAACCCTTTATTTTTCTGATTGTGAAAATTAGCATTTGTGTAATGCTAACCTTCCCCTGTATAGGTGATTTTGTTTAAATAAGGGTAAGGGGCTAACCCCCATAAAGCTGTTACTGCTAATGGATTTGTTTTTACCTGTCCTAATTCAAGAATATGCATGTTGAATCCATTTTCATGCTGATATGAATCCAATCCATTTCCAGTGGGTGTGGTGTCTCTCCCTACTGGAGGAATTGCAACTGGAAGGTTTCACTGGGGACATCACCTTGGGAGGCTGCGGGAAATGCCACCCGAAACTAAGACACCAATGCCTTTCTGACCTCCCCAATTTCAAGTCTCTGGCGGATTTCAATAATATTTCTCTCCAACAAAATGATGCAATAGCAACGACATGTCCCAGGGATGCAAAGGAACAGATCGCCTGCCTCTCCAAAATTAAATTGTTGGCAATTGACAGCTGTTATGCACTCCACCCACGGCCAGAGTTAATGGACTGTTCCTGACATGCAATCTGTTTTCTCATGTGAAGGCTGTCGACATGGATGAACCTAGCACAGGATTAGATTGTGAACCATGCAAAACAAGAAGGAGATGGTGATGGCCAGCATAGATTCATGTAGGTGATGTCAATTTAGTGAAGGAAGGAGCATGATTTCGGCATCTGCTGTTTGTGGTGTAAAGATTTTTCATATTCTAGATTGTATCAAATTTTATAAAGATAATCATGCAAAACAGATTGTAGCAACTTCTATCTTTGTATCAAAATTTATAAAGATAATCATGCAAAACAGATTCTAGCAATTTTAGAATATAGGTGGAGAACACAGTGGGAATGTGATTCAATCACATGAACTGATTCAACCAACTAACAGTAATGTGTGATAAGGTTTGTTACTCCTATAGAAATGTTTGCTCTTAGACTCTCGAGAAGTGAGAGCTTTCTCCTTAAAAAAAAATGCTTGATAACCAACTATCTACACATGTTTAATGGGTGGACTATTGGTGATGTAAGTTACACTGCAAGGTTCGGTGGCATTGAAACAGACATCTTGGATATACATACTCATTCATGCATGTCTATTGACATCTTGGCCTTGAATTTTCCATTTATATGAGATATGATGCCTGTGGCTCATGTTGCAGAACTTGTTTGGCTAGCTGGCATTGTGGGCTCAAAATGTCTGGAGTTGAACAGTATATTCCTAAAATCAAGAACTTCAAAATTAATGTGGGGGAATGAGGTGAACGACTAGTTGTTTTCAGCTATATATAGAAAGTGAAATTTTACCATCTATTATTGTTTTGGGATTTAAACCTTGTTGTGCCATTAATGTTGAACATAGAAGAAGTTTAAGATACATAGAGAGTGAAAAAAGTTGAGGGGTGTCATGTCAACATGAAAAGTGCTTGGCAAAGAGTAACATGGCAGCCATGTGCAAAAGCAGAGGCAATATTTCTTGTCAAACATGGCAAACATGAGGGTCCTTGTCATCCATCCAGAACTTCTTGGTGGTTGGGGCCCCTGAGGCAATATTTCTTTGGTGAAGGAATCTCATTCCTCATGGGTGGACTCTTTTTTTGTCAGTCAATTGTCTCCTTTCTCTCTCTCTCGCACACACACACACACATACACAGATGCATGTGTGCTTGCACATTGACACATACATAGTAAAGCAGAAAAAAAGAAACTAGGCAATGTCAGTTGGAATTTTGAATAAGTAGATAGAAAATACTGCAGTTGCTGCTTCACGCCATGCATTTGTTGTTAAGCTGAGCAAACTAGTTCCATAGATTGCACACGCAGACAAAACATGGAAATTAGGCAATGTTCCAGCAATAAAAGGAGGATATGTCACCAAGTCAGTTGAAGTTACCATATGGAATGAACACACACACACACACATAGAGAGAGAGAGAAAGAAGGGCTAAAGGGGCTTCTTCCTCAATGAATGAGCAATGCAATCTTTTAGTGCTTAAAGACAGTTAAAGCACCTTGCAGCCATTCTTTTGGCTCTAGCGTAAATAAAATTATTCTCTTATCACTGTCTTTTTTACTGCTCGATGCTTTTGATTAAATTCATTTCGTAACTGTCTTTTTTTTTTGCTTTAGTTTGTATGAATACCCTTTGTCTATCATAAAGAAAATGTTGTTCTTGTAACTTTGTCTCTTTTGCTGGTGGATATTATGGATTAAATTCATATAACTGCCTTTTTTGCTTTAGCTTATACGAATATTCTTGGCCTATCCTAATGAAAATGATGCTGAGAAGGAAGGGTTAAATGGGCGTCTTCCTCAATGAATGAGCAATGCAATCTTTTAGTGCTTAAAGCCAGTTCGAGCACCTTGCAGCCATTCTTTTGGGTCTATCAAAAATAAAGTTATTCACTTATCACTGTCTTTTTGACTGCTGGATGCTTTAGATTAAATTCATTTCATAGCTGTCCTTTTTTTTGCTTTAGTTTGTACGAATACCCTTTGTCTCTCGTAAAGAAAATGTTGTTCTCGTCACTTTGTCTATTTTACAGATAGATATTATGGATTAAATTCATGTCAGAACTGCCTTTTTTTTTGCTTTAGTGCCCTTGGTCTATCCTAATTAAAATGATGCTCTTGTCACCTCTTAGATTGAGCCTGTCGATTCCTCCCGTGAAGAGTTGGCTCCCAAAGAGCCATGAACTCATGATCACCACATGGGTGCTCTCTAGTTTCCTTTTAAAAAAAAAGAGGCAGAAAGGCAACCATGTGCATGGTGTCCTTTTCTTCGTTTTCTTTTCTCCTTTCTTTAATGGACAGGTAGATTGGATGCTCCATTTTCAAATGGGTTGGTTTCCCTCCATGATGAACAGAATGTCATTCATAGAGTGAGTGGGAGTTTTTGAGTTCACCCATCAACATCATTGAATCCAAATCATTTTGGCTATGAAACTAAAAGACCACATTGTACTACCTCTACCACTTAAATATTCTAAGTGTCACCCACTCAAGGACTGCCTACCTCATTGATGCCCACTTCGAGCTAGGCTTTTTTTTTTGGCTTAGTTAATTGACAGAAAATGGTTTCTTATTTTACAAGACAGGTTGGATCATGGTAGTTTTTGAACCTCCAAAATTGAGGAACTCTGACACCAGCCATTTCGAAAATTCTGACTTCCTGTTTGTGATTAAGCAATTCCATAACTTGCCAATTAGATAAAAGGTAAAAACTCTCACACCATTTTCCTTTGGCCGTAAGCGCTGCTTCGAGGCCTAAGTGGAAAGCAGGATTCTATGACCTGGTTTCCATCAGGGCCGGTTTGATGGGCAGGAAATATTTCCTGTAGCCATGTAAATAAAATTTAAAGATTTGAAAATTTTTCTTGCCCATCAAAACCAAAAAGACGCCAAAATTGAAGCCATTGACTGGTAGAGCATGCGCCGTATGGTTGGTTGAGTGTCACCCACTTGTTTTTCTTCGCCAAAGCAAAAGTTGGCAGTCAAAGTCCCCCCACCCAGAGTGGGTGACGTGCGACAGCACCGCCACTTCTGCAAGGTTGATGGTGTTCCCTCATGGAACGAACAAATTGTACTTCTACTAAACGGTCAGGTCACAAAACTTGATGGGCTAAATAAAATTTTGGATGTTGAAAAAAAAAATCATGCATCCAAAGAGAAGTCCGACAAACGTGAGAAACAGGAACTGTAGGTGATGTAGGAGTTTGTGGTTTGGGAATTTTTCCAGATTTATTTAGCACCAATCATGGACCTTTCCAGCCTGTAGAGCACTTCCTTCGTTTTCCTTCTCCTTTCAAGATTTAAGAAGTAGTGGACCTAAATTTGTTTGGCCTTCCTTCGTCTTCCTCTCTATCCATTTTAAGATTTCCCGTTCTCTTCCTCTGCTAGCTCTTTCTTCTACGAAGATAAAAACAGAGAAGGAGATGACAACAGTAATCGACACCCTTGTGCAAACACCTATTTCTATTCTGTTGGGGGATGTAACCAGCTTGTTGAAAGAAAAAGTAGACCACATCTTGAATGCCAAAGACGATCTCGAGGTTCTCAAAGAGAAGCTGAGATGCTTTGAGAAGGCCCTAAAAGTCCTAGATCAGAAGCCCTTTTTCAGCATTGAGTGCAATAGAGATGTGAAGGGAGAGCTGAATGATGTTTTCTATGATGCCCAGGACATCATCGAAGGATACCAAACCACAATCGCACTTTGCAAAAGGGAAAAGCGTTCTATAACTTCATGGAACAAGGTAAGGAAGCCCTGGACCACTCTGTGTTCTTGATTTAAGGAACATGTATCTGTTTCCAACAAACTTGCAGATAAAATATCAACCAAAATCTTGATGAAATAAAAGAAAATAATAAGATGATGGCAGATGTGTTTGGAAGAGATATTGGTGGTGAGGGTCTTGTTCATGGTGAACATGACAACCCCCGAGAGACAACCCATCACATGGGTGTACAACCACCCACAGGAAAGGAGGATGATAAAAAGGTGATAGTAGAAAAGCTTTTGTTGAATGACTCTACAGAGAGAAGTAAGACACAAAAGGGTGGTGTTTCTATTATTTCTATTGTAGGAAAAGGTGGAATTGGCAAAACAGCTCTTGCAAAAATGGTCTTTAAAGAACTCAAAGAACATTTTGGGAAACGTCTAACGGAAGTATGCAAGGGATCTGGAGAAAACCCTGATTGTTCCTTGAGTGAGTTGTGCACACAATTACGGAACGAGCTCTCAAAGGGAAAATTTTTGTTGGTCCTAGATGATGTGTGGGAACTGAAATCGTGGGAGGAAGAGGTAGAGGGAACATTGATGATGGGTGTAACGGGGTGCAATATTTTGATGACCAGTAGAAACAAAAATGTATCGTATGGGATGCGTGCTTCTTATATGCATGAATTACGAGAATTTAGTTTTGACCAAAGCTGGGAGTTGTTTCTAAAGGAGGCATTAAGAAAACGCCAAATAGAAGAAGATTTGGTGATGCACAAGATCAGAGATGTTGGAGAGAGAATAGTAAGGGAGTGTGGGGTGTTGCCGCTTGTGATTAAGATGGTAGGGGTCGATGATGCATACCAAGAAAATGCATACAGAAGATTGGAAATTCGTCGAGGGTAGTAAGATATGGGAATGGGAGATGCCTGCAGCTGACATTGGGGGCAAAATTCTTCCAGGTCTCATGCTGAGCTAGGATGACTTGCCACATTATTTGAAGGGTTGTTTTGTTTATTGCTGCATTTATCCAAAGGATTATGAAATTAAAAGGGATACATTGATAAGGCAGTGGGTGGCGCATGGATTGATTGAGGAAAATGACGACAAAGATGTGGAAGTGACAGCAAACCAATATATTAAAGATCTGATGAACCGATGCTTGATTGAAGAAACCCATAGTAGATTTTTTGAGGGCACTTGTCTGAAGTTGCATGACCTTGCCCTATATATTGGTGGCAAGGAATATATCCATGCCTCTGAGCACACCCGCCATCTGTCATTATTTGGTATCAACGATGCAGAAGTGCACAAGCATAATGCCTCGGAAGCAGCAAATAAGTTGCGCACATTGTTGGGACCATGCAGAATTGCCGTTGATCCATATTAAGGACTTAACCAATTTCAAATGGTGGAGGGTGTCGTCATTGCCATGTTTAATGGATGAGCATCCAAAGTCCATTGAAGACTTTTCACTTCTAAAATGTCTCAATCTAAGCTGGTCTAATGTGGGATGGTTGCCCAGTTCAATCGGCAGACTCTGTAACTTGCTAACGTTGGATTTAAGTTACAGTCAAATCGAAGAATTGCCCAAGGAAATGGGCAAACTGTGCAACTTAAGGCATCTTGGCCTGAAAGATACAGAGAAATTGCAATTTGTAGCCGAAGGACTAGGGAAGCTTACTAATTTATGGACCTTGCATAGGTTTATGGTATGCGATGACAAAGGGAAGACAAGAGGTTGCAATATTAATGAACTGAAAGAGTTGAACAAACTGAAGGGGGAATTGTTGATTGAAGGTTTGCGGGGAGGAAGGGTGAAAGTGATCGATGCAAGGAACGTACATCTTAAGGAGAGGCATGAGCTAATTGGTGTGGAATTGGACTTCAAGGTGGGAGACAATGACACAGTGGATAGTGCTTCTGAAGAGAGGGGTCTGCTGGAGGCTTTGGTACCTCCACATTGCATAGAGAGGTTGGGAATCTGTGGTTATAAAGGAGACGGGCCTGCGTGGTATTTGGCCACCAACTATGTGGAGCTGCGGATGGTACGCCTAGAATCTTGCCCATCATGGGCAACAGTGATAGGAATTAAATCATTGGAAGAATTGAAGGTCAAGTACTGCCCAACATTGTATGAACTGCCGAGGATGCCTTTGCTGAAGTCCTTGAAGATTTGGGAGTGTGATGGGCTTCACACGATTGGTGACTTGCCGGCATTGGAGTCGTTGGATGTGAACAGATGTAAAAAGCGGAAGACTCTCGCTAACATGCCTTCACTGAAGTCCTTGAATATTAGGAAGTGTGATGGGCTCAACACTATTGGTGATTGGTCTGCCCTCAAGTGGTTGACAGTGGATGAATGTGAAAGGCTGAAGACTCTCGCTAACATGCCTGCGTTGGAGTTGTTGGAGGTGAAGGGATGTGGTAGGGTAGAGCAAGTAGCTGATGATCACATGCCAGCTTTAAAGGGGTTGTGGTCATCTGACCTGAACATTTTGAAGCAGCTCCCTACTCACCTTCCTTCACTTGAGGAACTGCACGTGAAGCATTTGCCCAACTGGGAATCAACATTTACTTCTATGCCATGCTTAAGAAGGGCATTTTTTAACAATTGTCCGAAGATGCAGACAGAAGGCTTGATTTATGCTCTATCGGAGCGGGTGGGGCATGAGGGTCAAGCGACTCAGCTCCAAAGACTGTCAGTGTTAAAGTGCAAATGTGCAAGATTGGGATGGAAATTGCTTGAGCAACTGCCGAACCTCATTGAGTTGCATTTGGATCCAGAATCAGCAGTGCTACTGTCATCACAGGTCTCGACATTTCTACCCTCCCTTAAATATCTGTATTTGGGAGACAACAATGTGGATGAGGAGGTCAAATGGGGAAGATTGCCTCAGTGGGTATGGAGTCTCTCCCAACTGGAGCTATTGCACCTAGTTGGTTTCACCGAGGATATCAGCTTGGGAGGCCACTGGCAATGCCTCCCGAAACTGAGATGGCTAAGGATTTATGACTTCCCCAATCTGAAGTCTGTAGTGGACGTGAATAACATGACTCCCCAACAAAATGAAACAACATGTCCTACTGATGCAAAGCAACAGATTGCCTGCTTCTCGAAGCTTGAACATTTAGCTACTTCTGGATGTCCAGCAGTCCATCTGCCGCAGGAGTTAAGGGACCATCTTGGGGGAAGGTTAAACGATAGGTGATGATTAGTGTTGCTATATCATGTTACTGAACCTTTTCTGTTCATTTTAAATTGCTTGAAATTGTAACAATTTGTTTTGGATAAATTGTTACTAATTTTACTGAACCTTCAATGGTTGTGGATTGACTCATGTCCAGCACTCCATCTGCCACAGAAGTTGAGTGACCATCTTGGGGGAAAGATTACACATATATAGACATATATAGATAATGTTACTGAAAATCGATGAAAAATGGTAATTAATTATTTCTGTTAAATGTGTTTCCATTTCGTTTCCTCTCTTTCTCTCTCTCCCTCTCCCTCTCCCTCTTGTTTGATTTGGGTCCAGTAAATTGATGTATTGTTCAACCGAACTGGCGTACCTTTTATGCATCAACAGAGTCTCGTCTATCTGTTTTAAATTACTCAAAATGTAGACCATCTCTCTCATTTGATTCTTTTTTGTAATTGAAAACAAATATCAATTATGTGAATACCAGCAAGTACGATGTATAAATGATAAATGTGGTGCTGTTTGGCCCAAATAGAAGGCAATGTTTTTTGGCTTGAATTGGTACAGATACTAAAAATTGGGATTGGTCATTATTTGAGCGACCATCAAAGTTTTGTTTTTTCATATTTAGGCCATTAATATGCATTTAATCATGTTCACAAATTTAAAACACATACCCACAATCTGAAAAATGTGCCTACATTCTTAACTCTTAAGAAGATGCATTAGCTAGCACTATACACATTTCTTCAAAATTATATGAGATGTTTGAAAAAAATATATGGAAACTGCATTTTATAGTGTGTTTTTTTTTTTTTTAATTCGGGTGGATATTATAAAGCATTGAAATTATAAAACTTTTGCAAAGTGTGAGGTTCCAAGAAATCATGCCAAGATGTCCATACGAGGCTTTTGGTGTCGGTTGTTTTATAAGGAAGCAGGCCCTGCTGGGTCACTTGTTTCTCAGCAATTTACTTGATTACACCATGGCAAAAAACACTATTGACAGTAGAGTGGGTGATTACCTTTTTATTTGCATTTTCCACAATACATGCCTTTTATGGCAAATATAATGTGCCATTGGAAACATTTCCATGACAGGTTTTTTTTTTTTTAACTGCAGCTAGAGCATGTGATTTAAGTAGCTTAAAGTGGAATTTCTAAACCGCCATGGTTGATTTGTCATGGCAGAGAAAGACGTCAGTGAATGCTTTTTTTTGTTTAAATAATATTCTTTAATAATGAAAAATAAATGGCTCTTATAACGTCAAAATTTTGAGTGTAGAAAGATCTTTTTTCTTCTTAACAAAAATCACTTCTACTAAGACATGATTTACATTAAATTAGTATTTAAAAACACATTAGGAGGTCCACATTTTGTTTAAAATACTGTTTATCATTAATTTAAAAGGTCAGGATTTTGTACTTAGACTGAAGACTATCGCTAAAGTGCCTGCCTTGGAGTTGTTTGAGGTGAAAGATTGTGGCAGCCTTCAGCAATTAGATGACATGATGCTCTTAAGTGAAAAACTGTGGCAGTCTCCAGCAATTAGTTGACATGTTTGCTCTAAGACTCAATGCAAGCAAAAGAAGTACATTGCAAAAGAAAAACACTATATAGACTCTAGACATAGCGGAACAGGCTTCCCCCTTCAAGTCATGTGCCGTCCTCGGTGCAAGCTACTTCATAATAGGCCTTGACTTCCAGCGTGACACTGCTTCATGCAGAATGCATACTCCCAAGATGGGTTCTGCTCACCTATCCACTTCACTTGATACTTCTTCGACTCTCCTAGAAAGTTCATCTTGTGCCGAAGAATTTCTTCCATCTGACGGTTCGCTGCTCGCTTGATTGACGGGGCTTGCTGCACGATCAGGTCTCGTTCTTGGATGCTTCTATTTGGGTCTTCCTCAGCAAAGTAGAAGAGCTTCAGGTTATAAACATGGAACACTGAATGCATCTTAAAGTCCGGCGACAAGTCTAACTTGTAGGCTAGCTTCCCGATCCTCTTCAGCAATATAAAGGGTCCTTCATACTTCCAAATCAATGACTTGTGTCGGCCACGGAAGATGCCCGTCCGGTCTGGATAAAGTTTCATGAGGATTTGATCGCCCACTCTGAATTTCATTGGCCTTCGACTCTGATCTACAAATTTCTTCATCTTCTAGGTGGCCTTGTGTAAGAACGCCATAGCCAACTCCGTCTGTTCCTGCCAGTCGTGGACAAACTGGTAGACGAAAGTAGGTAGTCCTTTCTCTTGACCTGCAAGGGTATGAGGCATCAACGGCTACTGTCCAGTGGCTATCTTGAATGGACTATGTCCAGAAGACTCGCTCTTCTACAAATTGTAACAAAATTGAGCTACATCAAGTAACTTCACCCAATTCTTCTGACTGGCGCTGACATAGTGGCGAAGGTATGTTTCCAGTCATCCGTTGATCCATTCAGTTTGGTCGTCAGTCTATGGGTGAAAACTCGTTGAGAATAATAAATCTGAACCCAACAAACTAAACACCTCGTGCCAAAACTTTCCTGTGAAGCAGGCGTTACGATCACTGACAATGTTTTTTGTCATGCCCCAGTGCCTTACTATATGTTTCACAAACAGCTCTACCGTCTTATCCGCGGGACATTCCTTAGAGGCTGGAATAAAGGTCACATACTTTAAAAATATATCCACAACTACAAACATGGAGCTGAAGCTGTCAACTTTGGGTAAGTTGATGATAAAGTTCATAGAGAGGCACTCCCATGGATGCTCTGGAATAGAAGGAACCTCCAAGAAACCGGCAGTCTTCTGATTTGTCCCCTTGTGTTGCTAGCAGATCAAGCAAGTCTTCACATAGGCCTCGACGTCGTCTCGCATTTGTGGCCAGTAATAGCCACATTCAAGGAGAGCCAACATCTGCTCATGGCCAGGATGGTCTGCTCACAATGAGTCATGACACTCCTTCAACAGCTCTTGCCGAAGGTTTCCCCATCTAGGCACGAACACATGTTCGCCCTTCGAAATCAAAAGTCCATCATGTAAGCCGAATCGTCGTGTCTTTCCCGCCACAACTGCCTCAACCAAGTGCTTGGGCACAGGGTCCTACGTCATGCCTTCTCGAATCCGCTCCAGAAGAGCACTCTCCAGCTGTGCTTCGGATGATGTCGTCCGAGTAACTGCCAGCTCTGCCTTCCGACTTAACGCCTGTGCTACGATGTTAGTCTTTCCTGCCTTATACTCTAAGGCAAAATTAAATTCCGCTAGGAATTCCCTGTTCCCCTATTTCTAGAGTCTGTACAGTCTCTTTTTTTTGCAATGTACTTCTTTTGCTTGCGTTGTCTTTTGCGTAAGCATGTTCACTTGTAAGCGACTACCCTCCCACCAGTCTAAGTGCCATGTTTGTTTGGGGACTCTATGTTTTGGATGGTCGGCAATGGAATCCTTGTAAATGGCTTTGGCCACCTTGTAAGTAAGTTGAGATAGTTCTCCTATCTGACCTTCCTCGTGATGTATTAAGTTTTTCAAGTGAAATACATTGCAAGAGTTCTTTATTCAAACTGTTTTCTTCATACATTTGTTTTCGAAATGCTCTTTGTGCCCCTTCCAATGGTTTGAAGGCTCACGACAATTAGGTTCTTGTCGTGCCGCAGAGACAGAAGAAGTGAGCATGTGACAACTGGTATCAGAGCCACGTTTGGCTCAATCTGAGGAATCGGTTGGATAGTTAGTGTAGAGGAACACGCCGGTGAGCATTGGTCGAGAAAGACGTCGTGGCAGCTCAATACAATCTGCATAGCGCTAAGGGCAAGGGAATAGCCCAGTCTGTCGAGAAGTGCGTCCCACAGTTAGGAAGACCTAACTGAAGTGGCAAACAAGCTGGTTGTCGATGTAGCCACTCAAGAGGATGCGTTGGGCAATGCAACGGAGTCCTTTGAGGAAATGAGGGACAAAATGAAGACCATAAGGGAATAGATGACCGACTTTATAGCAATGAACATGTCACTTATTGATACAGTGACCGCACTACAAGCTGAAGTTAAGGAACTTCAAGCAAAGAACCACACGCTACTGCGACAAGTTTTTGTAGGTGGAGGTGAAGATCGACTACCAAGGGTTGACGTCCAGAGGCCATGAAATATAATGAAAATTGAGATAGTTGAGCCACCAACAACTTCTTGTTCCAAGTGAAATATTACTTGGATTCAAGGGATTGTGGGAGGTTACCTTCACATCAAGACTGCAACCATTCTATTTGAGGGCGATGTTGTTGCCTGGTGGAGATGAAAATGCCTTGACATTCAAAAGGGGATCTGCAGAATAGATACTTTTGATGATTTTCAGCGAGAGTTGAAGAACTATTTCATGCCCCCGAATGCAAGACGCCAAGCTTCTTCGACAGCTTGAAGTCCAAAAATAGACTAGTCCAATTTGTCTTGTTCCAACATATTTGGTACCAGAGACATCGTCAACTTTGGGCACAATCCGAAGTGGAAAGAGGCAATCCTGAGACCTTGAAGGATGATTATGTGATGGCAAAGCGCTTGGCAGATACTCAGTGCAAGAGTTACACTAACACCTTCAAGCTGTCGAATAATCCTAACCATGTTGGAAAGAAGGAGGAACGACGGGACCCCAAAGTTGAATCATCGACCCAGCACCAAGGTGAAAAGAAACCTTTCTTTCGCAAGAACAACAATTACCAAAATAAAGTAGTAACTTGTCGGTTCTGTGAAGGGAGGAACATGGCGAGGCAATGTCCAAAGCATTTGTCTAAAGAAAATCAAGCAAGTACCTCAAGGCAATCTGATCATGCGGTGCAAGGTGAAGAAGGAGAAGGACCAAAGATCGGTGAACTTCAACTTTTGAACACGTTAAAAAGGTTTCTTTTCTTTAAATGGACTCATGTACCTAAAATGGACTCATGTACCTTAAGGTTCTGGTAAATGGAAAGCCTACCATGGCTATGGTAGATATGGGTGTCACAAACAACTTCGTCTCAGATGAGGAGGCAAGGAGATTGGGCCTCACCCTTGAGAAGGAAGAGTTACACATGAAGGCAGTCAACTTAGAGGGAAAACCCATCAATGGAGTGGCCCAGGATGTGGTTGTGAAGATTGAGAGTTGGTCAGAGAAAGCCAACTTCTTGGTGGTCCTGATGGATGATTTCTAGATGATTCTAGTCATGGGGCTCCTTAGTGCATCAAAGATGGTCCCGATGCTGCATTTGCATAGTATCAGCATTATGGATGAGAAGTCTCCTTGCATGGTCCCAACAGTAACAGTGAAGAAAGACAAGGGCAAGGCTGCAATAATGTCTGCTCTTCAATTGAAGAAAGGTCTGAAGCACGGTGAAGACGCGTACTTGGTGGCAATCAGGGAAGTGCCTATAGACTCTCCTTGTTTGGTCCCAGAGGTGCTTGCGCCTGTCGTAGAGGAATTTGTAGGGACAATGCTTGCGGAGCTCCCTAGATGGCTGCCACCTCGACATGAAGTGGATCATGCCATAGAATTGATTCCTGGTGCCAAAACACCGCCAATGGCACCCTACAAAATGGCCCATGTAGAATTGAAGGAACTTCGGCAACAGTTGGACGAAATGTTAGCTGGAGGCATAATCAGACCCTCCAAGGTGCACCAGTGTTATTTCAGGCAAAGCATGATGACTCCAAAAGGTTATGTGTAGACTACAAGACATTGAACAAGGTAACAGTGAAGAACAAGTACCCTTTACCTTTGATTGTCGATCTTTTTTATCAGTTTTGTGGAACTCAAGTATTTTCCAAGTTAGATCTTCGATCGGGATATTGGCAAGTTTGGATTGTTGATCATGATGAGCCGAAGACAACATGTGTCACTCGCTACGGTGCCTTTGAATTCATAGTAATGTCATTTGGATTGAGGAATGCTCTTGCAACCTTTTCAACTCTAATGAACAAGATATTCTATCCGTACCTAGATAAGTTCTGGGTGATCTATCTTGATGATATTGTGGTGTACAATAGCTCGATAGAAGACCATGTGGGACAGCTATGAATAGTGTTCAAGGTGCTAAGGGAAGATAAACTCTATGTGAAACGTGAGAAGTGCTTATTTGGCCAACAAGAAATCAGTTTTCTCGGCCACATAGTGGAAAAAGGTCAGCTACAGATGGACACAGAAAAGGTGAGAGCTATTCGGGATTGAAATTTGCCAACCAATGTACATGAATTGAATTCATTTCTCGGCTTGGTGAACTACTATCGACAATTCATTGAGGGGTATTCTTTGATAGCTGTCTCTCTCACTGATTTGCTGAAGAAGAACTAAACTTGAGCTTGGGAGGATCTTGAGCAAGGTGTCCAAGTCTAACAAGAATAACATGTCCCACGGATGCAAAGGAACAGATTGCCTGCCTTTCAAAGCTTGTTGGGAATTTTCAGATGTCCTACACTCGATCATCTCGGGGCAAAGTTAACAATTAGCACATATTGGTGTTTTATTATCTGAAATGTGTGTGGTTTTTTAAATCGGTGACAGCAATTATTTTTTTGGTTAAAGATGAATATTTTGCATTTCATCAACTTCTCTCTCTCTCTTTCTCTCTCTCATTTGATTTGGTGTCGTAAATTTTTCATATCATGTTTTCCGGCTCCCAAAGTTGACAGAATGTATAAAAAATCAATAAATGCTGCCTCGAATTCACTAACCAACGTCGTAGTGCATCCCTGCCCTCTCCCTTCCATCCCGCCTCACCAAGAAAATGTAGGGTTGAGGTATTTTAGGAATTTTGTTAATAAAAAAATCTACTTTTTACTCTTTTTAACTTTTCATATTTTTTTATCCTTGTAAAATTCTAAAAAGTACATTTAATTATAAAAAATTTCTAACTTTTTTTCTCACTACGTTGTGCGTGCAACAAGTATGCAATCCATAAAAAATAGAGAGGATGGGGGTATTTTAGAAATTTTAGATAATGAAATTACTTTTTAGTCCTTTTTACTTTTTTACAATCTCCTTTTTATCCTTTTACAATCTTCATTTTTTCACTTTATTGGCTGCAATTTGGTCATTACACACTCCCATGCATTCATACATAAAAGTGTGCATAAAACTAGTTGCTCCTTTTCACTTAATCAAAAGTATTTTGGTCATTGTACACCCCTCTGCACAATTTTTTGACAACAGGGGTATGCTCATAACTAGTTTCAGACCTTTAATCGTCACGTCATCCATTGTCATTTTCCATCATGATTTATATAAGTTCATCGGTACTATCGATTTGAATAGGCCTGAATCCGCTGATTTGAATAAAATGCAATTGCTGATTCAAGAGCCTCCAAAATTCAACAATTTTTTTTTATCAAATCCGTTGAATCAGTCATAAATCAGCTGGTTCATGCTGAATCATCATTCTTTTAAGGTTGGTCTCTGAGGCTTTCCAATAAGTTTTCATGGAATCATATATTGAAGCTGCTTCAACTAAATGGGGGAGGTGGGGATTCTATTCCCTGTGTAAGCAGGGCCAATAGCTACAAATTGGCTTCTTTCATGCACGCTTAGCTAGTAAATGTGCCTAAGTCTGCATTCTAATAGATCGTTTTGAACACTGTTTCATTGGACCAAATGGACTGGATGTCCTTCCTACCACACTCTGTCATGTATTGGTGTTATCTGCCCACTATTTGATGGTTTTAGGAACAAAACTTAGAGTTCATTTTGTTCTTTTTTTTTTGTCTTGTTTGTCCTATTTGTTTTGCCGGACATTTCATTTATGTTCTATCTATTTTGTATGTTTTGTCCAATAGTTGCATCTTGTACATTCTGGTCCTTTTGTAATGTTTGTTTTGTCTATTGTTTGATAATAAGAACAATATATATATATATATATGTATATATATATAGTTTTTTTTTCAGCATTAATTCCTGATCACTGGGAAAAAATAATATATTACACACACACACATATATATATATAATATATATATTGAGAGAAAGAGAGAGAGAGAGAGAGAGAGAGCAAGAGAACAAGTGACAAGAGTCCCTTCATGCTACAATGATCATTCACGAGAAAGAGTTGCTTGAGAAGCCAAGCATGGTGCAAAGTGCAATCCAAGAACCTGGATTCTGAAAGCAGGCATACATACGTAATACATGTACAATGCACTTAATAGAAGATGAATGATCACTTGTTTAGCCCTTGAAAAAACAAAATGGCAAACACCAAAGATCACCACTGTTACAGTCTGCTCATTCTTCAGGAATAGTCTTGATGCTCACCTGAAACACATGCCCAGAACAACCATATAAAATCTTCTTTCATTCACCATAAAGTAAAATAAAAAAAGGTGTAATGTGAATTTTAAAAATGTATACAAGCATCCTAGCAGTGCCATTAATGAGAACTCCAAATTAAGTGACCATCTGCAAGTTTATCGTGTGCAACAATGGGGAAAACACAACTCATGCACTATCAGAAACACAACCTCTACCGACCTGGGTCGGCACAGCCCGGGCCGAAAAAAAATGGCAAAAGCTAAGCCCGTTAAGGCTATCAGGCCAGCCCGAAACCCAGGCCGTTTCTAACCAGGCCGATAAAGTATCGGGCTTTGGGCTTGAGATTATGCTCGAGGCCCGTCCTGGCTCGATTTCTGCTGCCGTGAAGGGTCTCTCTGAGTCCCAGCCCCCTTTTGCTGCTGCCTTGAAGGTCTCTCTCTCCCCCTCTGACTTTCAAGCTTTTCCTTGCTTCAGTAAAGGGTCGCTCAGCCCCATTTTGCTGCTTCCGTGAAGGGTCTCTCCCTTCCCCTCTGTGTTGCTTTCCTTTTCTTTGTTCTTTCTCCCTTTTCTTGGTTGTTAGAATTATGAGAAATAAAAGGAGGAGAAAGTCAGATGAAGAAACAGTGAGCACTCTTCATCATCGAAGGACCCACCGTGCCACCAGAGGAAACAACAGGAGGGATTGTGGTTTAATCCACTAAACAGCAAGTTTTGAAAACACTAACCCTAACCCTTCCCAACCCTATCCCCAATCCGATCATAAGAAAGTCAGATACAGAACTGGGCAATGGAAGCCAGCTGCCACCGTCCACTTCCCACCACCAACCTCTGCCGCCTTCGCCCAAAGCCTCCTCCTCCAGGACTGTGCGTCTGCGAACCCCTTCCTCGCCGACCCTGCCGCTCTTCGCCCGCCCTCCCTGCAAGTTTGTAACCTCGAAGACTCACTTCAGTCCTTGGCAAAACAGCGAAAAGAAGAGAAGAAAACTCCCCAAGTCCATTTATTTTTGAAAAAAAAAATATAAATTTATTGTCGGGTTTTTCGGGCCCCTGACCCGTTAATTACCGGGCCGGGCCGGAGTCGGGCTGGGTACCGGGTACCCGGTGGCAGCCCAGCCCGAGGCTTACCCCCACCCTTTCCTCCTTCCAAATACATCAACTTTATGATCCGCTATATTAATTTTATAGATTGTCTACATAAAAATGACCAAACTACCCTCAGTAACAACTTTTACAAAATTGTAAAAGAATCCCTTAGCTAACCACTTGGCATAAAAAAGAAAAATTGAAACAAAAAAAAAAGAAAGAATAAGCCAACATTGGCTCTAGAAACATCCTTTGGAGGTTCTGCCTTTACCGCTGCCCATTAGCCAATCTCTCTCTCTCTCTATCCCAGAATCCTTTCACCAAGATCTACCATATATTTCAGAACCAAAGTTGGACTCTATCACCAGCCTCTGTAAAATGCCAGTCAAAGTTTGCCTATTTCCTCAAGGCCGACCATTGCAAGCTCCTCCACAGTGTACATCGGTTCGCACCCAAGCCATGCTTGCTCGCCAGCGCACAAAGCCAGTACCAGTAGCCTCGTCTTCAAAGGAAGACCTTCTGCTAGAACCTATATCATGAAAACTTGGCAGTCCGACACAACACCAACATTGGCCTTATGCTTACCAGCCACTACTTCTCCCCCTCCTATCTCTCTCTCTCTCTCTCTCTAGACCCTTCCTTTAGGACCCTGCTTTAGCAGCCACCAGGCCTAACAACCATCAGTCATGTTTAAAGACATCTTTCTGCCAGCCACCTGCGGCCAGCAACTTGCCCACTACCACCCGTCCCTTGCTGGTAGGCTCAGGCCTCGGCCAAGAGGCTGTCTTGTCGAAGACTCTGACATCCGGCCATCCACGGCCAGGCTCTGGTTGGCATTCGATCGATGCCTGGGCTTAAGCCTAAGCCCTGGACAGTTCAATTTTTGTGAACAAAAGTTAAAATATCTATATTACATATATAAAAGTAAAACTTATTTTAAAAATTAGTAATTAATATTTTATTACACTGAGGCAGGCCAGGCCTGTTTCATTGCCGCTGCTTCGGCCTTCTCACCATCTAGCAGCGTCAGCCTCAGCCTGGTCGAGCAAGCTACTCTCTTGTCCACGACTAGCCCTAGACCATCAGACATCGACTACAAAAACCTATCTACGCCTTGGCTGCCTTGCTACCTGCTCTTCAAGGTACCCCTCTGTGGTTGACGGCCCTCAACAGAGCCACGTGCTCCAAGCCCAAGCCGGCAATGCAAGGCTATGCAGGTTCTACATCTAGGCCTGGGCATCGACCCAGCCTGGCTCGATAAGGAGTCGGACTCCGGCCGGTTCAACACCTAAAATCCAAGCCTAATCAATGCCTGATTAGATTAAAAAATATATATTTTTTTTAATATATAATAATATATAAAATATAATTAATCATAATAAAATATTATAATTATATATAAAACTCCTATCTGTTTACATTTCAATCTTATATGACTTTCTTTGTGTATATCAAGCTCCAAGTGATGCTTTATGTCATATTTATATTTAATTTATTGGGACTTAACATGACCGGGTAATAAGCTGGGAGACTCGATCTTTAGAACCAAATGTGTTGGCATGGTGGGATTTGTGTGACTGTCATAGTTCTGTTTACATGTGCTGCTTTTTTCTGCCTAATCTGAATCTGTAAACGTAAAAGCCAGAGGTCTGTAAGCCATCCAACGAATCTATCCTCTCAAGAGGGTACAGGTTTGGTTTTCCTTCAACTTGCTGGAAGGGGAAAAACAAACTGCGTTGCATGTTTCTTCAACCCTTAATAGTCAAGAAAAGAATTATTTTAAATCCTTTTCCCCTCTACTTTTACCTTTCTTCTTTCTTTTTCTTTTGTTGTTTCCGCCTTTCCTTCTTGTTCTTCTTTTGCTTCTCTTTCTTCTTTCCTCTTGTCTTTCTTTCTTTCATTTACTGTTTCTTCCTTGTCTAGGCCCTGCTTAGGTGCTCATCTAAGACCCATCAGGTGTCTCTGAATGTTTATCGCCGAGGCCTACCTACTACTTTTAGCTTCTAAGCTTCAATCTCGAGGAGTCATTTCACCACATAGCAATAAGAAATACTCACAGTTCTATAACTGAGAGATGGGAGATTCAACTCCAAAACAACTATTAGTTTGAAAATGATTAAAGTCTAACATTTATCTTCTATCCAATCCTTTAGATTAATTCTTTTTAGCTAATGAAAAAAGAAACCCTTTCATTGGACTCCGCATCACTGTCTTCAATGGGTAAAATCTTTGAAGCATTCTCACCTGATAAGCGTACTCTTGAGTTCTGAATTGATGGCAAGAATCACTTAACTGTTGGCTTCAGAACTTTTCTTGCCCATTCTTGTTGGTTTAGAGAATTTGAAGAGCCTAAAACTAGCAGAATTGTGAAAGAACTCTGCCTAATAAATGGCATTTTATTTTAAGCATTTTCAAATTTGCTTCTTTGGTAGACCTTTGGTTCAGTGATGCACACAATGACGATTGACGAGGATGTCTCTCGAAAGTGTTTGAAGGCCTTGAATTTTGATTTTAAAATTTGATTTTATAAACAAAAATCCACCTCAAAATAGAATTGCAACGAAAATTCTAGTTCTAGTTTTCCTTTGTGCTAGCCTGAAATTTTGATTTCAGAATTGAAAATGATGCATTTGATAAAACATGAACTATTTGTAAAGGGAGATGAAAGAAATTCTAAAAAATCATAATTCTACACTTCAGATAAGATTCACGATTCTAGAACTTTTGATTCAAGAACGAGCTTGCAAAAAAAGAATCAAAATTCTTTGTTAGAGAATCATAATGTTAGAATTCCACAATTCATCCTTCATCGAACACCCCCTCTTTTAGTGGCTTCGCAATTTTTGAAGAAAAGAAATTTATACCATGGAAATATCATATCATTCTTTTGAAGAAGAGAATGATGAGTTTTTTCATTCTGTAGATGAATTAGCGACTAATTTACAAATTTGTTTCTGCAGTGGGAATTCAAGCAGGCAGCACGAATAGGTCTGATCTGGTTCGAGGCTTTTGTCATCTTCTAATGTATTTAGCTGTTCGCGACTTGTCTCTGTTTGCAACCATAAATCTCAAGGATACGATCAGAGACTGTGGCTGGCCAACTGCGAAAGCATGGGCACATGGCTTGAATGAGGTCCCTGGTCATTGTCTGAAGTGGGTCCTATCCGATTGTGTTTGATCTCAGGAGTCCCCACCATGGCATGTGATCCAGAGGCAATATAGTCCCAAGGGACATAGCATTTCCGGTTAGGCTCGCAAGCCGATGAGCAGGGGTGGAGCTATAACAACTCAAATGTAATTTCTTTAAATCATTTATCCTATACAAATTTGTGAAAAATTATATTTTGGCCGTGTTAAAATTTTGAAACTATAATTTGGCCTTTCTCATGAAAAATTTGTGTTTCCACTCCCTGTCAATGATAACATGCTCATTAGTTCGATTACTATGGGTGTTATCTTTTTGGGTTAATGTAGTAGGAACTGTACTATGTTGAAGGTATTAACTCCAATGGGCATAACATAACTGCCAATGAAAGTACTGGCAAGTTTGATCATTAGTTGGATCTAATTGTGAGTCATGCTCCTGAGTCAAGGAGATGAGATGTGGAATGAAGTTGAAGGTATATTGTCCGCACTCCCTAACACCATGGTTGGCAAACTCGGTGATCCATCTCAGGAATCACTTGAGTCATCTTGAATCGCTAGGAAATGAGTCATGGTTCTAGGAATGATTGGTATGCATCTGATTTTCAAAAGAATCATGTCTGAATCACCCGGGTTGCTTGGAGTAGCTGAGTCGGCTCCGAATCACCCGAGTTTGGTTGGATACAAAAAAAAAAAAAACAGCGAATCTGTCACTCATACCCATTTTTTTACAACACTCATTTGCAATGATTCAAGCTCTGTCGTTAGTCAGAACTCAAAAGGAAGCTCATAGGCGAGGGTTTCGTTTGGCTGTTCATTAATCTTTTTTCTCTTGTGATCAGATAACAACACTTATAGTGATCCAATTGGAAGCATTAATAGCCATCCGAGAGAAATCATCCAGCATCCTGGCCACTCGAGAAGCCATCAAGCAGAGAAAGAGAGAGAGAGAGAGAGGATGGTGAGAAGGACAGTAACTAAAGACTAAAATGAGACCAAACCGGAGCAAGAGGAAAAAAGAGGGTGAGAAGGATGAGAGATGCATGAGAAACTCTATATCCTCCAGTGAAAATAGAATCCATAATAATGGTTTCCTATGATGTTTTTCGTATTACTATTTTTTAGAAACGTTTTTTTTCGTTTTTTGTTTCTTTCATTTTAGCGACCACCAAAAGAAGATATTTTTTTAAATTTCAACCTTTGAAAACCACAAAAACGATAGTAAAAGCATTTTATTATAACTTTAGCTATTGAGACCCGACTTGGACAAGTCACTGAGGCAATTCGGTAACCCAGTTGGCATCCAAACTCATGGGTTGCCAACTATGCTTGACACAAACTTCGATCTTATTGGTAGATTCAGCTCTCGCTAGGCCACTGACATATTCCTCTCACTCAGCAAAAGGCTTTCCAGAAAATGTACCACTGCATGGTACTTTCACATTTTTGTCATTGTAAGGACTCGACCCACTATCGTGCTCGGCCTCCTAGTCCAGCGAATGCAAACCTACTCCCTAACAATTTTGGTTTCAGGCTGAAAAAAGTTAGAAACTAGGACAACCAACTGTTTAACATCTCCCCTTATAAGCCCTTTAAATTATCTCACAATCGAGACTAAACTTTACTATAATACACCCCCTTTAAGGCACATGCATCTGTCCGTGTGGAACCCTAAGTCCGAATGTTGAACCGTGCTCTGATACCACTATAACGACCCAACCCACTCCTATGCTTGGGCTTATAGTCTTGTAGATCACAACCCACCTCCTAGCAATTTCGATTTCAGCCTGAAAAAAGCTATGAACCAGGACAACAAATCATTTAACAACTCTCTTTAGGAGCATTTTAAGGTTTCTCACAATCTTCCATAGGAGACTAATTTTTTGAATTGTTACAATCCACCCTTCTTAAACCACATGCATCGATGCATGTGGGATCCTAAGTCTGAGTGTACGAAGGTGTGGTAGAAGCAATTGGGCTATAAGCTCTGAGTACTCATAGGGAGCGGCCAGAATTAGTTGCCCATGTAGAGGAAGGGATGGGTTGCAGGTTGGAGCTGCAGGACATAATGGGAGGTTTGGATTCTATGGTAATTATGATGAGAAACCTTAATGCATTGAGGGCCCCAGATAGGGTGTTTCGTGAGTCTTTTAATTCGTTTATCAGCAACTGTTGGCTGAAGAAAGTGATTTGGAATACGGAAAGAGCAGAGATAGTATTTACCTCGTACCCTTTCATTAGTAGGGATGTACACGAGCCGAGTTAAGCTTACTCGACTCCACTCATATCTTATTCAGTCCATGCTCAAGTTGAGCTGTACCAGGTTAGCTTGAGATCAACCCGAGTAGACTGAGTCCCGATTTGAGCTAGACTCGTTTTAGTTCCTTTACCAACTCCCCATTTGACTTTACCACTTTTTTGGGTTTTAATTTAAAAAAATACAAAAATAAAATGATAACCTAGATCAAACAAACTTACTTTAACAAATGAACTTGAACTTAGCGATGTCAATATACTAGATTTGAATTGAATATCTAATCAAACCAATCCAAAAAATTGGATGTGAAAAAAATTTTAATATCTGATTAAGAAATCAAATCATATTTAAAAAATAACATCCAACCAGATTCAGATTCGGATATGCATAAATACCTGATTGGATTCGAGACAGATTTTTTTTATACAAATTTCCTATATCTAATTCTTTTACATTTTGAAAATTGGAAAAATTTGGTTCAAAATTCAGATTCGGATCTCAATATAAGAATCAAACTGGGAATGTGAAATCAGATATTGAATTCAAATTCAGATCTGTTTTTTCTTTATTCATATCCAAATTCGAATTCGAACATGAATAACCAAAAAAATGGATATAATTAAGGGTATGAGGTAAAATATGTGAATTCGTTTTCATTTTTCACTTTTTAATGTATTACCGACATTAATAAAAATTTTAAAAAGTTATTAAAAAGATAAAATAAATCAAGAAAAACTAAAGTATGATCATATTTTTTAGAAAGTATTGCAAAAAAGGGAAAAAATGCAATGATTTTGATCTTTCCAAAATATCAAGACAATAATTTCACTTTTTCTTATTTCCTTTTTTTCCTTTTTTTAACTCAAACAGGCCTATAATCAGACTACTGTATATATCCATATAGATCTTTCTGGTAAGTAAACATGTCAATATATCCTCCATTAATGTGAATTAATGGCTACGAATGTTCCTCGAGTCGAGCCAACTCGGGCTCGACTCGAAGTTGCCCAGTTAAGCTTGACTTGAACTCGACTTCTAAGTTAAACAAGTCGAGTTGGAGCGTAAATGATAACCCAAATTTGTAAATGAGTTGAGTTCAAGTTGGAAGAACCCAACTCAATTAAAATCATTCAACACTGATACTTATTTTTATAATTCCAAAAACATAAAATGGCTTAAATAAAAATATAGAAAGTTTAAGCAGAAAATATATATTAAGAAACATGAGCTTAAACGAGCAAAGCTCAAGCTTGGACTCAGTTAAGTGAGTCGAGCTGAAGTCAAACTATATATGAGTTGAGTAGAGTTCGGGCTGGCCCAGCTTGAGCTCGGCTTGCTTTTTGTACATCCTTATTAACCGCTTTTGAGAAATTTCATTCCCAAGATTTCAACTAAAAGGTACTTCGGAACTTCATCTGGTTTGAAATGCTACTAAGAGGTTCACCATAAATCGTAAATTGTTGAAGAAAAGCAATGTATCAGCAACTAGTCTTCTTGCTTTAATTTTCTACAGCTGCCAGATGATTGCGGTTTGGCAATCAGATTCAGATTTGGTTAATTGGGTTTCACACTCTTTTTGGGCCAATGGCTGGTTGCTGCTTCGAGTGTGCCAAAGGAAATGGCCCAATGGTTGGTTGCTGGTTCGAGTGGCCTGGGCGACATGCCCGGAAGAAAAGCAATGTATGAGCATGTTCTAATGCAAGTACCAACTTAGCCAACCTATCGAAAATAGAAATTTAATTAATCAGGTATTGCTAAAAGAAGACGAAGAAACATTCTAACTAAGAACTTCACACCCTTAATTTCTTTGGTAGTTCTATGGATCTAAAGGGCTTCCTCTTGCACCGTCAGGTGGTAGTTTGTTTAGGTTCGGTTCAATTTGAGAATCTAAATTTCACAAGATATTTGAGGTATAGCAATACCCAGATCGTGATATATGAACTCATATATATGGATTCTAGGGATTCAAACGAGTTGGATTTCTTACTTCAAGTTGGTTTACTTTAATTGAATCCAGATTCAGATCTGACTACCAAAAAAAAAAGTGACAAATCACTAGTTAAATCATATGTATGTATGCTATAATGTTTAGACCATAGTCACATATTGTTTCGGCATTTTAAACTATGGTTTTTTACAGGGATTGGGAATGTGAAATCAGATTTTGAATTCAAATTCAGATATGTTTTTTCTTTATTGATATCCAAATTCGAATTCGAATATGAATATGTGAATATCCAAAAAATTGGATATAATTAAGGGTATGAGGTATAATATGTGAATTTGTTTTCATTTTTCACTTTTTAATGTCTTACCGACATTAATAAAAATTCAAAAAAGTTATTAAAATGATAAAATAAACCAAGAAAAACTAAAGTATGATCATATTTTTTAGAAAGTATTGCAAAAAAAGAAAAAAATGCAATGATTTTGATCTTTCTAAAATATCATGACAATAATTTCACTTTTTCTTATTTCCTTCTTTTTCTTTTTTTAACTCAAACAGGCCTATAATCAGACTACTGTATATATCCATATAGATCTTTCTGGTAAGTAAACATGTCAATATATCCTCCATTAATGTGAATTAATGGCTACGAATGTTCCTCGAGTCGAGCCAACTCGGGCTCGACTCGAAGTTGCCCAGTTAAGCTTGACTTGAACTCAACTTCTAAGTTAAACAAGTCGAGTTGGAGCGTAAATGATAACTCAAATTTGTAAATGAGTTGAGTTCGAGTTGGAAGAACCCAACTCAATTAAAATCATTCAACACTAATACTTATTTTTATAATTCCAAAAACATAAAATGGCTTAAATAAAAATATAGAATGTTTAAGCACAAAATATATATTAAGAAACATGAGCTTAAACGAGCGAAGCTCGAGCTTGGACTCTGTTAAGTGAGTCGAGCTGAAGTCAAACTATATATGAGTTGAGTTGAGTTCGAGCTGGCCCAGCTCGAGCTCGGCTTGCTTTTTGTACATTCTTATTAACCGCTTTTGAGAAATTTCATTCCCAGGATTTCATCTAAAAGGTACTTCGGAACTTCATCTGGTTTGAAATGCTACTAAGAGGTTCACCATAAATCATAAATTGTTGAAGAAAAGAAATGTATCAGCAACTAGTCTTCTTGCTTTAATTTTCTACAGCTGCCAGATGATTGCGGATTGGCAATCAGATTCAGATTTGGTTAATCGCGTTTCACACTCTTTTTGGGCCAATGGCTGGTTGCTGCTTCGAGTGTGCCAGAGGAAATGGGCCAATGGTTGGTTGCTGGTTCGAGTGGCCTGGGCGACATGCCCGGAAGAAAAGCAATGTATTAGCATGTTCTAATGCAAGTACCAACTTAGCCAAGCGATTTAAAACAGAAATTTAATTAATCAGGTATTGCTAAAAGAAGACGAAGAAACATTCTAGCTAAGAACTTCACACCCTTAATTTCTTTGGTAGTTCTATGGATCTAAAGGGCTTCCTCTTTCACCGTCAGGTGGTAGTTTGTTTAGGTTCGGTTTGATTTTAGAATCTAAATTTCACAAGAGATTTGAGGTATAGCAGTACCCTGATCATGATATATGAACTCATATATAAGGAGTCTAGGGATTCAAACGAGTTGGATTTCTAACTTCAAGTTGGTTTACTTTAATTGAATCCAGATTCAGATCTCACTACCAAAAAAAAAAAGTGCCGAATCACTAGTTAAATCATATGTATGTATGCTATAATGTTTATACCATAGTCACGTATTGTTTCTGCATTTTAATCTATGGTTTTTTACAGGGAGCTTGAAAATATTGTAACATTTCAAAAAAATTAAAATCTTTAAAATTTATGAAAAAGCTGAATAAGTAAGAAACTAATAAGCCAACATAAAAATAATAAAAAGAACAAGAAATAAAAATAAAAAATGGAAACGATCAGTTTTTTATTAGAAAAAGTCAAAAAACACTTAAAAACATCAAAACGTCATTTGCGTCCTTTTCTTGCTTCATGTTTTCTCAAAGAAACGATCTTTTTGCCATTTTATGTCAGGCTGATCGAGAGCAAAACCCAAATTCATATCCAAAATTCAAATTTGTATTCATTCGATTAAAATAAAAAAATTATTTTTTAAATATAAAATAAAATTTTTTAGTATAAAATATATTTTTAATAATAAATTATTTATTATTATTAAAATAAAAATTATATTAAATGACATACCAAACCAAACCGAACCCCATCAAATCGACTCAGACCGACCTATTAGGTTATCAGATAAACTGGTTTTTTTGGGACCAAATTGGAAGCCAATCAGATTCAGTACGGAGTTCCATCGAGTACTCGGCCCAGCCATAAGACACTGATATATTTGTCACGCTTTTAACACGTTTTTTTTTTAATTATGTTTGTTGTGATTAGACCATATGGACTTTCCATTGGATTCAAGGTGTACAACCACACCCAGTTATAAATTCAGTAACTATATATGTTTATATAATTTTTTTAGGTCATGCTTTTTACATTAATTTTCCAATAATATTAGCCAGAACCAGAATTCCGAAGCAAGGGTCAGCACAGGGAGGGTTGCTTGAGTTGTCGGCATCTCTATTTTCTTCTGCCTATTTCAGAGATCAGAAATTGCATGGTTCCTCATTTTCAGTTTGATCTTTATTTGGCTTCCTTCCCTTCCATTGGGTAAGAATTGCTTCTCTTTCTCTGCTCTTCCATCTGCTAAGAAACGGATGAGATGGCAAAAGTAATCAATGCACTTGCAGAAACAGCTACTTCTCATTTGTTGGGGGCTGTAACCATTTTGTTGGAAGAGAAGGTGAAGGTCATTTTGAATGTGAAAGACGATCTCAGGAAGCTGGGACGCTTTCAGAAGGCGATCAAGGAGGTAGACAGCAAGCCTCTTTTCAGCAACGACCGCGACAAAGATCGAGAGTGAGCTCAAGGATGCGTTTTACGATGCCCAGGACATTGGGCTTAGAAAAAGGGAGAAGGATTCGGCGTTAAATAGAAAGGTACGAAAGCCTTGGAATACTCTATACTCGTGCTTTAAAGAACATGTTTCTTTTCCCTACCAGCTTGGTAATGAAATCAAGAAGATCAACTAAAGGCTTGATGAAATAAATAATGATAGGAAATGGCGGATTTGGGTACGCTCAAAACAACACCAAAAGTGAGTGGTGAAGGTCCTGTTAGTGGTGTACAACCACCCATAGGCAGGGAGGGTGATAAGAATGCCATAACCGAAAAGCTCTTTTTGACAGAGCTACGCTGAGTAGTGCGCTGGATAGACATGTAGGTATTTCTATTATCTCCATGACAGGTCAAGGCGGGATTGGCAAGACAACTCCTGCAAAAGGCTATTGCAAAGAAGATAGTCAAGAAGTATGGAAAAAGAGGATTGGGAGGTCATTGCAGATAGTGGGATTTTGGAATGGAACATTTCTGCCTCATCATCATCCTTTGGATGTGGTGACATTCTTCCTGGTCTCATATTGAGCTACGATAACTTGCCACATTATTCGAGGAATTGTTTTGTATATTGCAGCATTTATCCAAAGGATTATGTGATAGGAAGGATGAACTGGTCATGCAATGGGTGGCTCATGGATTAATTGAGGAAAACAAAGGGATTGATGCCAAACTGACTGCAATTCAATGTATTAATGATTTGATAAAGCGATGTTTATTGAAGAAACCGAAAAAAAAAGCAACTGAAACTACATGATATTTTGCATGATCTTGCCTTACATATAGGTCGAAAGGAATATAGTCATGCTTCTGCTACTGAGCACACTCGCCATCTATTTCTACTCAACATAGACTATCCAGAACTGCTCATGCATGGTGCCTCTGGAGCAGCAAATAAGTTGCGGACATTATTGGTTGATTGGCATTTGGTTAATATTGCATGCATTATCAATTTAAAGTGGCTGAGGGTGTAGTCATTGAAGGGCTGTGGGATCCATGAGCTTCCAAATTCCATTGGAGATCTTGCACTTTTAAAGTATCTGTACTTAAGCTATTCTAGAGTGAGACGGTTGCCTAGTTCAATTGGCAAACTTTGTAACTTGGAGATGTTGAATTTGAATAATAGTAATATTATTCAGTGACCCAAGGAAATGTTTGAACACTTAGGAATGGAATGAAGATTCTAGGGTGGGTGTTCCTGTGTTTGATAAAAGAAAATGGGCTTGGTGCTGGGGAGGACCCTCACCACACCCCCCCCCCAACTCCTTGGTTCAAAAAATGCAAAAATTGATATGTATCCTTCAAAAAAATTAGCTTAACGTAAGTGAAAATTTCTAAAAATTATATTTTGGCACTTATTAAAATTTTAAAATTATAGTTTGGCTCTTGCAACAAAACATTCCAGAGTCTGCCTCAAATTTGATATTCGTTAATGCTTTCCCGCTCAGTAGAGACACACCAGGATACGATGTTCTCTTTTGCATTTACAGCAATGTACAAGAACAGATTGTCTGCCTCTCAAAGCTTAAGAAAGGTTATTGAAACATAGACAAATTGATTTTCTACTTCAAAAATGATGTATTTGGTACCATCAATGATGAGGCATTGTCAATTGCTTTTATAAGGTGAAGAGTATGAAAGGTAGGTAAAGTGTAAGTATATATCAATTGTTATAATAGTTTGTTGTATCTTGTCACGTGAACCTTCTGTATCTTTTTAACTTACTGAAGTGTAGAGACCCTAAAAACAATGGAAAGTTTAACCTTTGGATTCTGGTGCTCATCAAACTGTGGCTACAACATATACTGACGGCATTGGAATTTTTACTGATGCATTCCTCCCATGGTAAAACTATTGTTTTTTTTTTGGTAGTGTTAATCAGGTTTCCCATTGAATATAAAACAAGTAAAAGAAAAAAAACTGAACCACTAAGCAGCCAACTTAGACATTTCAGAACCAAAAATAAGCATAAAATATCAAATCTTCAACGACTGAACTTTGGAACCGTAAACAAACAGAAAGATTTGTTGATAAAACAAAAGGCCTCTCTCTCTCTCTCTCTCTTTCTCTCTCTCTCTTCCAAGCAGTGATTAAAGTATAAGCTCTATTCCTTGAGGAAAACTACAAATCTACTGAAGAACAACAACAAAAATTGAACTTAAAAGAAGGAAACATGTACAAATGAAAGAAAAATGAATTTAGGGTTTTCAATTAATTATCACCTTCAACGCCTCCAAATAGACTACCCATTCACTTGAATAGAACTTCCTAACTAATTGGATCTTGGATCCATACTAAAATCCAATCCGTGTGAACCTGCATTCTTGATCCATTGTATGAACAGATCTGAGTGCACTGCTGCTGTCACTCTCTCTCTTTCTATATATATATATATAAAAGGAAAGGAAAGTTGGTGAAAAGCAGACCACTTGAGTAAGAGACAAAAACTAGACCTATTAAAATTAAGTATTAAAATATTTTTTGGACAATATAACCTCATAGATATGATCCCAAGAGTAATTTAATGAGAAACATATATTAAGTTAAGGAAATAGGCCGAAAGACTATAAACAAAACCTAGCTCTTGCTCCATAATTGGTCTAAGCCAACCTTGTGTGGCTAGTGCCACTTGATCATGCTCTGCTCTGTTGCTTTAGTTATAGAGACCTTTCACATCCCATTCTAAGCTCATAGTTCTGTCAAAGAGGTTTGTTGAAAGACAACAGCTGAACTGGATTACTATGAGTCGCAGACATCCTGAACCTAAGTCTAAATATGAAACACTCTTCACAATTGGGATGACCATCCTTGAGTTTGGCAAGGTCGATGGCCTTCCCTCATGGCACGAACAAGTTGTACTTCTAGTCAATGGTCAGATCACGAAACTTGGATGAGCTAAATAAAATTTGGGGTCCTTTTTTCTTTACAAAATCATGTGTAGAAACTTTTTTCAGATTTATTTAGCACCAATCATGGACCTTGATAGCCTGTACAGCACAAATGGGCAACCACTCTCCAATTTAAGTAGTGGGCAGGTTATTTACTCTCCACTAATTCCAATTGCAGTGGTGGACCTAAATTTGTTTGGCCTTCCTTCGTCCTCCTCTCCTTCCATTTTCAGATTTCTAGTTCTCTTCCTCTGCTAGCTCTTTCTTTTACCAAGAAAAAATAGAGATGACAACAGTAATTGACACCCTTGTGCAAACACCTATTTCTTTAACAAGCTTGTTGAAAAAAAAGGTGGACCTCATCTTGGATGCCAAAGATGATCTCGAGGTGCTCCAGGAGAAGCTGAGATTCTTCCAGCAGACCCTCAAAGTCATCTTCTAAAGGCCAGTGAATGGACAATAGCCACCTTTCAAAGCAACTGAATTCCCTTGGGGTTTTTCATGAAATGAGCATATAAGGGATGTTCTTGATAGTTTAGATGACTGTTTGAGACAATATAGGTACTTCCGGATGATTTACCTACCCCCATGCTCTGCATCCTTTTTTCTAAGGTGCTTTTCTTTCGTTGTCCTTATGTTGAGTATGTCCATCGAGTCAATTGGTCTAGGGAGTATTGGCTGTATCAACCTCTCGATCAGGTCCTCTACACATACGGTGATGACGGATGGGCTAAAATTCTATTTAAGTCATTGGTGAAGAGTGTATCAGATACATCATACTTCGTGGATACAACACCGCCCGAGGAGCAAGTTGTATGATGGGGTATATTCACCACATGAAATAAAATACAGTGATTGGTGCATTCAATGATCATGTCCATCATGAGGGTTCCTTTGCTATTCATTCTTCAACCATCATATCCATAGATTTTGGTTTGTTCAGGGTGATATTTGTCTTCACGGAAGCCGAAAGCCTTGACTGTGAGAACAAGATAAATATTTAAGTCACTTCCTCCAACGATCAATCCATGTGGCACAGTCATATCATTAACTTGGATGGCAATATAGAGAGTCTCTTTATAGTATTATCATCATTTTAAAAGATCTTTTTCTATATAAATGATTGACTGGTTTTTGGAGGCTTGAATCCAGTCTCTCTCAATATGACTTTCTTCCAAAATGATGACATCATCTGAATAACAAAGATCCTTGTTTGGGGAGTCATCTAACAACTCATCATCACCAACTCATAAGAAAAAAGTTTTTGAAATTATGGTAAAGTTTTTTTATGAACATTCTATTTTGTGGTTCATCTACTATTTTGGCGGCACCAGCAGGTGGCGCAGGCCAGCATCTGGACGCTGCCGTCAGGCGCCACGGGAGGAACGAATCCATTCTTCCCCTGCCACTGGAAGGTAGGGCGTCCGCCATCTGATGGAGGCAGCCTGCCTTTAGCCTGCGACCGCCATCCAGATGGAGAAGACACAATGATATGAAAGGGAGGTGGTTGAGATGAGAGGGATCGGGGAGAGAGAGAGAAAGTGAAGAAAGGAAAAAGAAGTGTTAAAAGTGGACCGTCCATCTAAGATCGACAGCTCATATTTGATGTTTGTAGATGTATATGTAACGGCAGATTCTGGATTCAGAAACTATATATATATATATATATATATACATGCTCACGCAAGCCATGATAGGATGGAGGGCAGGATAGCAAGAGGATTTCATCTCCTTATATGGTTCAGCAACCTTAATGCACTGTTCTTACATAAATAGTGCGGTCATGAAATTATAATTGTAGAAATAGTTCACGGAGTGCCAAATCCATGAGTTTTTTACCATTTGTGGCTGTTTTAGTGGTTCTAAATTTGTCAAAAAAGCCGGAGACTTATGTCAGGGATAAAAATCAGACCCTTTAATTTTTTGATAAAAGTTTATTTGAATAATATAAACACCTTTTGATATAAAACATGCTTTGAATTAAGTTGTTTTTATGAAAAATGTTGATTTCTTCTATAATCAAAATGTTGATGCTATGACAGTCATTCATTTTTGCTTATCATAAAAGCACTATTAAAACGCAAAAAATTTACCAATTTAATATATATTTTGCATCAACCTATCCTTAAGAACATAAACTTAAGGTTAGATTCAAACACTTTAAATATCTAATTTGAAGGGTCTGGATTCTGTCCCTGATCTATTGATCTGATTTATACCTCCAATCTATATATATATATATAGATATATATATATATATATATATATATATATATATATATATATAGTCTTTCCTGGTAAGGTCCGATTTCAAACACTTTAGATATCTTATTTAAAGGATCTACATTTTGTTCCTGACCTATTGTTCTGGTTTCTAAGAAGCCCAGGAAAGATCACTGACTCATGAAAAATCTTAATGATGTTACAGGTGGGGTATGATGGTTTCAGACTTATTTTGTTCTCAATTATAATCTTGGTTGACCTGCCAAATTATTTTAAAGATAATATCTAAATGGTAAGATTGTTCAAAGATATTGTTTTGAACAATGCATTTAGACAGCTAATTGTTCCCTTCGGTTCAACCATAGTTGGCAAAGGATGGGCCCCCATGAGCCAATTGTAATTGGCTGGATACTGAAGCTGGTATCTAATATCACTAGCCTTTGTTACGATATCTTTTATCGATCAACATGTCTATTCCAATTTTGCTCTTTAATATGTCAAAGTTGTTATGCTCTGCTGAGTCGGAACTCGGACTGATTGTGCTCACCTAGCCTAGTAGTCCCAACCTGTTATGGACTTGAGTCAAATAGCACTCTGCGAACAAATGGGCCTTGTAGACCTGGCTGGATCAAACTGAAGACCTCCAAAATCGGGGCGGAGGCAGGTGTGGGTGAGATATGCCGGACCACCAAATGATCTTACAATCTCCCACTTGAGCCAAATATGTCTTTATACATTCAGACATTACATAAAACCTTAGGACCTCATAACTGCTATCTTATTAAACATCATTTTTACCAATCTCGTCCATGACCATATCAACACAGAACCAAAGCGGCTTTCGCTATATTAAAATTAGCTAAACCTTCAATGATCACAAATGTTAACACAATCAATGACATAGATCTGATATGGATGTATAGCATGAGAATTACATGTAATGTGATTACAACATGTCTATTCTCAACTGGTCCAACTTTAAAACCTTACGGAGATCAAAAACACAAACACACAAAACACAGAATGGAACCAAAGAACTTTAAACTTTATTCTGCAGAAAACTGAATATGTGTCCATACATAAGAGCAAACAAAATGCAAACTCCCACTAAACCTGCACATCATCCAAGGATAACACCCCCATACGAACAACATGTTCATGGTTGACCTTATGTGTTAAACCCTTGGAAAGCGGATCCGCAATCATGGAGTTTGTCCCAATATGCTCTAGACACCTGACCATTCTGTATCCTCTCTTTAACAGCCCAAAAACTTAATGTCGATGTGCTTTGACTTTGACAAACAGTGGCTGTTATTAGAGTACATGACTGCTGAATTATTGTCACACAATAACCTTAGTGGTCTTTCTACACTATACATAATGCGCAGCACCGTAACAAAATTCTGCAATCACAAAACTTGATTGGATGCTTCGTAACATACTATGCTACTGTTTTGACACCCAATAAAGTCAGAATCTAAATACGCAATGATCTCCCACTGGTCTGACTTCTTGTATGAGAGCATAAAACATTTTGTTCTTTGTAAGTACCTCAAAACTCTTTTTGGCTGCTTTCCAATGATTCATACCTGGATTACTTAAGTATCTGCCTAACATTCCCACGATAAATGCAATATCCGAACGAGTGCAAACCTGAGCATACATAAGGCTTCCCACAACAGATGAATAGGGAATCCTTTCCATTTCCTTAGATTCGATTTCACTTTCAGGGCACTGTTGGAGACTAAACTTTTCTCCTTTAGCAACTGGAGTATCTCTTGGTTTACAATCCTTCATGTTATATCGCTGAAGCATAATATCAATGTAGGCCTTTTGTGATAATCCAAGAATACCCCGAGAACGATCTCGAAGTATTTGAATCTCTAATACAAAAGATGCAAAACCAAGATCCTTCATGTCAAACTTTGTTGACAAAAAATTCTTAGTTTCATGCAATATGCCCACATCATTACTTGCCAACAATATATCATCGACATATAAAACTAGAAAGATAAATTTACCCCCACTGAACTTTTGGTATACGCATTCATCAACCATATTAGTTTCAAAGCCAAATGAAACTATAACTTGATAAAATTTGTAATACCACTGACGGGAAGCTTGCTTTAGCCCATAGATGGATTTCTTGAGTTTGCAAACCATTTTCTTTGTATCTCCTGAAGCAAAGTTTTCTGGTTGCACCATATATATCGTTTCATCAATGTCTCCATTTAGAAACACTGTCTTAACATCCATCTGATGCAGCTCTAAGTCAAAATGAGCTACAAGTGCTATTATAGTCCTGAAAAAATCTTTCGACGAAACTGGAGAGAAAGTCTATGTATAATCAATGCCTTCCTTTTGAGTAAAGCCCTTAGCGACAAGACGTGCTTATACCTTTCGATGTTACCTAATGAATCCCTCTTGGTTTTAAATATCCATTTACAACCAATGGGCTTCACACCTTCAGGCAAGGGAAAAACTTCCCATACGTCATTATCCATCATGGACTTTATTTCCTTATTCATGGCATTCATCCACTCAAGAGATCTAGAACTCTTTATTGCTTGCTGAAGGTTGACAGGATCATCCTCCATTAAGCCCATATCAACAGCATGTTCTTGGAGATAGACAAAATCATTTGAAATTGTATTTCTCCTCTCTCTAGTGGATCTCCCTAGTGGCACCTCTACTTGATTTTCTTGAGGTTGTTGAGTTTGTTCTTCAGTAGGGAGATCGATATCATTGTCTTTTTCTGAATATGTTGATGGAACAATGACAGGAATGAATACCTGACTATTGCTTACAACATCCGTATGAGTGGACTCAGGTCCCTCTTCAAAGGCAATGTTTCTAACCTGATCACCTCCCCCAAACTCAATATCCTCAAAGAAATGGGCATTTCCCTTTCAAAGAAAGACTTACTGAATGGATTATAAAACTTATAACCCCTTAATGTTTGTTCATTTTCTCTTTATACATTCAGTGCAAACATTAAAGTTTGCAAAATCAAGGGACTCAAGAATTCCTTTCAACATAAGCCTTTATATTCTCTTTTCAGAGATATGTCCTAAGCGCCAATGCCATAACATAGCAGAATTCTCTTTGGCTAATTTTCTTTTAGTACCACTAGACGTAACATGCAAGGTTTCATTATATGAAGCAACCATATCAAGCAAATAAAGGTTATCGCTACTAGACAAAGAACCAGTGGTAATCAAATTTCAGTATAGAAACAACTTAAATTTACTTCTTCCAAATGAACAATAATAACCAAACTTGTGCAATAAGGAAATAGGAACCAAATTCCGTTTAAAAGACGGTACCACATAAGTTTCTATCAAATTCAAATAACAACCAGTCTTTAACAATAATCGAAAATCTGCTATGGCTTCAACCTTCGCCTTCTTGCCATCGCCCACATAGATGAATCTTTCAGCATCAATTGGCGTTTGACAATTTAGGCAGCCTTGCATAGAGACACTTATGTGAGTAGTAGTACCTGAATCTACCCACCAAGTGTTTCTGGGTACTGAAGTTAAATTAACCTCAAAACAAACCAAAGTGAGAAGTGTACCTTTCCCTTTCATGCTATGCGTGATACTCAGTACAATCCTCCTTCATATAACCTTCACCTTGCAAAAGAAGCAGCCTGATAGGCATTCCTTATGCTTCTTTTGTTTCTTAATGGATGACTGGTCAACTGCAACTTCCTTAATAGTCTTTCTTTTCTTACTTTCAAAAAACGAATCATTCATCTTAGTAATAGTACTCAAATTACAAATATCATGGAAGCAAAACTCACTATACAAAGAACAAACCAAAGCATGCTCACAATCAATACATGTACAAAGATGAAATAACAAATATAAATGAATTTAAA
This sequence comes from Nymphaea colorata, assembly GCF_008831285.2. Classification (NCBI taxonomy): domain Eukaryota; kingdom Viridiplantae; phylum Streptophyta; class Magnoliopsida; order Nymphaeales; family Nymphaeaceae; genus Nymphaea; species Nymphaea colorata. Next base: position 23,010,022 of record NC_045148.1, read on the forward strand.
TACAATGGCCCAAAACCCATCACAAGGTACCGGTGCAACGCTAATATCCAATCTTTGGATTGAAATACTAACTGCAAGTGGTATTCTTGGTCAACAATGAATATATATAATTAACCCTATCAAACAACGAGCCTATCTTTGGATTGACTCGCTATTCACATAGAAACCTGAAAAATTATCACATATTCATTGCCCTGCATACTTAAACCTGACCAAGCAACAATCCTCCTTTGGGTTGATCATTACCTGCATGGTTAAAGTATACTATCATCTAATGTTCAAAACAGGCAAATTCGTACATTAGAGGTCACTTTGGCGACAAAAAATACAAACTTACTCATTTCAAACAACAGACATGGTCAAAGATCAAATTCATAATCCAAATATTCATCTAAAGTAGACCCACAAATTTAAAACATGCAAAACATAATACATGAATTAAAATTTACATACAAAATTTGCCATTCATTGAATCTAAAACCAAAATGATTCAATGAAATAGGACCAAAAGAGTCCAAAATTTTATGAACCGGTACCATAATCGTGCTTAAGAGGGTCAAGAACCACTGAATCGGCCTTAAAATGGCCTGTATAGTTCTTAAACCGCAACTAGAACACCCACATAGCCCTAAACAGTGCTGAACCAGTCAAAAAATTGGACGAACCGGTCAAAAATAGACTGTATCGGTTTCGAAACCCACTGAACCGGTTCAAAAATGGCTACATCGGTTCCAAAACTGAATGAACCGGTCTGAAGTGCCCTGAATCGGTCTGAAAATCAACTGAACCGATCTGGAAAAGGCCTGAATCGTTTCCAAAATTGAATGAATCGGTCCTAAATTGGTCCGAATCGGGTTTAAAAGGTCCGAACCAGATTTAAGCTTAATGAGTCGATCCCAAAATGATACGAATCGGCCCCCAAAAGGTCTGAACCGGTCTGAATCGGACCGATCGGTTCTGAATCATATTGAACCGGTTCGAGTCTTTTCCAAAACCGGTTTAAAAAAAATGAACCAATTTACATAACTTAAACCACATGGATACGGGTCGCCTCCACCGCTCGCCTGCCGAATGGCAGGCGGGCGGTGAAGCTCCACCGGCAGGCCACCCAACACCGTGGGTGGCCGCCGGCGGGTGCCGCCAGCGTCGTCAGACGTCGGCCTCCACGATGGCAGGCCGACGCCCGTCGGAAACCGGCCGATTATGGCCGTTTTCCCCTTGATTTCAAATCTTCCCCTTTTCCCTTTTCTTCCTCTTGCGTGGCTGCAACAGACGCAGGGGAACCACCGACGGGCTGCCGGCGGGTCGCGCCAGGACGGCCGGCAGACGGCTGTTCGCATTTCGGCGACGTTTGCCTGCCAAAAACTGGCTGTCCCTTCGCCATACTTCCGTGTGCCTCAGGCGACTGCAGCGGAAGCCCGACGGCTTCCGTTGCTCGCCCATGAAATTTTTTTTTTTTTGAAACTCGCAGCCAAGAACAGGGAAGAACCGAACGAGAAGACGCACAAAAAATCATCCAAAAGATCAACGATTCAACAATGAGCATAGGCTCTGATTCCAATTGTGGGGATTTCTCCCCTTCATGCATATACAAAACCAAACGTATATACCCTAAAACAGGATCATGCTCATGCTAAATCATTGAAATAAACAAAACCTTAAACTGAAGCGGAAGCGTACCTGAATCCATCTGAACTGGTGCACGGGAAGATCGCAGTAGAGTCTTCCATGGTACGTGCGGGGCACTTGAGGTCTCTCTCAGATGGGGAAGAGGAAAACCCTAGAAACCAACGTTTCAAGCAACCATTGCACGACCCCACGGACCACTACCATTTTATAATGAGGACAATTACGAATTCCACCCATCAAAGAGTCCGTAATTGCATACTGATATCTATACATTTCGAAATTACCCAATACCATCTAAAATGACGTAATATCCCAAAATGCAATCACTTAAGCAGATATTTATTTTAAGACAGCCATAATGTCTGAAATTCCTCATAGACATATGCCGGCCCACCAAATGATCTTACAAGAGACACACACAAACCTAACTCTATGACAATCTTAACGTCATGTCCAAGGTTGGATCTGGTAAATCAATTCAAATGCGTACTCTTGCAACCTGAGTCCAAATTTAACTATGAAGTCCACCAAATTGTTTGTAAATCGATACTGTTTTTTCATACCCAATACCAAAATAAATTTGGATTCAATATCGTATATGCAAATGGTTTTTACATAATGAAATCAGATAAACAAAAGTTTACAAGAAATCTAATGAACCTGAAGAGGGGAACTATAAGAGCCGTAGGCATCTTGGGTTGGGGATCTTTCCACCAGATTTGCTTAGCAGGACAAGCCGACACCCATTTTGAGAGTAAAATATTGCTAATTTCTTTTCCATCAAGAAAGATAATATTTTTGGTCAAATTAATAATTTATTAAATTGCATGGTTGACAATAAAAAATAACATTGTATGTTTTAAATTTCAACAACAATGATCTTTCCTGGCCCTCTCTCTCTCTCACTCTCTCCCCCTGTATATATATATATATATATATATTAACACTCTATCAAGTTCGTACTCCTATCTCTTGTATTCTAACTCACAAAAAATCTTAATGACATTAGCGGTGGGGTATGATGGTTTCAAACTTATTTTAATCTCAATCATTAACTTGGCTCACCTACCAAATTATTTTTAAGATAGTATCTAAATGGTTAGATTGTTAAAACAAAACGTTTTCAATGTTCCAATTGGACACAATGTTCCAATTAGACACAAGTAATTGTTTGTTTGGACCATCATTGGCCAACTGTTCTTGCTAATGTTATGCTTATTTCTCTCTCTCTCTCTCTCTCTCTCTCTCTCTCTCTCTCTCTCTCTCACACACACACACAATTTAGGGCTGCACACGAGCCGAGCCCGAGCTTGGCCAGCTCAAGCTCGACTCGGCTAAAATTACTCAGAGCTCGAACTTGACTCGAGCTCCAGACGAGCTTCTTAGAACAAGCTCGAGCTCGACTCGACTACACAAAGTCGAGCTCGACTCGATTAACCCATTTAACTCGACTCGATTAACCCATTTAACTTGTTAACTTGTTTAGCGTTTACTCGTTTAACTTTAACTCGTTTAGCTCTTTTAGGCACTTACTCGTCTAGCTCGTTTAGACGTTAAATAGTTTAGCTCATTTAGGCGCTAACTCGTTTAGACGTTAAATCGTTTAGCTGTTTAGGCATTTACTTGTTTAGCTCATTTAGGCATTTAAATCCTTTAACTCGTTTGGGCATCTAACTTGTATCAATTAATGGAAGTTAAATGAGAACCACATCTTCTTCATCATCATCTGCGATATAACAATGCACATCTTCATCATCATCTGCAGATGTAAGAATGCTGTTAACATTTGAAAATCATGCAAAAACTCAGCTCAGCTCAAGCAAAAAGCACTCAAGGAGAACAAGGGGTAAAAGCAGAATAGAATGAAAACATAACAAGGTAGATAGAAGCAGAGAATAATATAAAATTAATTAACATTTGAAAATTAGAGAAAGATAAGCAGGCAAAAGTTAAAAAGATCAGGTGTACCACAGAATCTTAGAAAGAGAAGATAATGTGTGGCAAAATTAGGTGTATAAATGGAACGTAACTCAGACCATAAACAAAACTTATTTTACAGAGATATGCAGCAAAGAGTCCATCAGATGAATGCCAAATAATATTAAAAAGAGAGTCCCTCCAATTTTAGTTGGAGTAACTGTTGTAACCTTAGCTAATTGATGAAAAGAAGCAGCATAACACTTGAAACATGACTACAAAAATACCACACACACCATGAGAAACGAGGTTCTGTTATAGCTGCAACAAGATTCTGATTCTCCATAACACTCAAAGGTACCCATGAAATATGTGATTCTTTAAATCCACAAGATCGGAGAAATCCACCCAGCTGCATATTGATGGAATCAAATCTTTCTTTAGAATATCCTACAAAATCCATCTTATTAACAGCAACAACCAGCTGTTCAACACCAAAACTTCGGATAAGTTGTGCATGCCCCTTTGTCTGTCCCCCAACTTCATTTAAACCCATACCTGCCTCAAAGAACCAATAGATGCATCGACAACAAGTATCACAGCATGATCAGCATCTGCTTGTGTAGCACCAGATATCATATTTGCGACAAAATCTTTATGCCCTGGTGAATCAAGCATAACAACATGAAATTTCCTTGATTCAAAACGAGCAACTGCAACAGCCATAGTTATTCCTCTTTCCCTTTCCTGAACGCTTTCATCTAATGCCCATGCGTAGGCAAACGAGCCTTTCCCCTGCACTCAATGTAAAAATTAAATATAAAAGTGATTAAGTTGAAGTGAAATAGCACTTATTAAGCAAATATAAACATATTAATAAATTATTACACCTGCTGTTTGGCTTCCTTCTCATACTTGTGCATATCCTTCTGAGAGATCCACCCCAAAATGTGCAGAAGTCTCATCCTGTCAACGTTGATTTGCCAGAATCAACGTGGCCAACCTACACATGGTAATGAAAGTAAATAAATACAAACTGATCAACCTTTCAATAGTTCGAGTAAAATTTGCAAGTATCTTTTTTGCACTCAACCAGAACTGGAGAAAACCTTACAATAGCAAGATTTAGCTGAGACAAGCCCCCACATTTTTTATCAGGAAGCATCAAAGTCTCTGGTTTGTATGCATCTAATGGAGCAAACAAATTTCTTGATTAAGAAGAAGAACACATATCGAAGCGAAACCAGATTGGTGACTAATTGACAACTACAACTTGTCGATAATCATGTAATATGTGAAATAATATCTAAATAACTACTATACATGCAATAGGAAATCCAGAAATTAACGAACCCAACAGGCAAGAATGTGCAATGCACAGCAAGAAAGCTCAGCCAAAAAACAAAAAGGAAAAACCAGAACCGGTGAGATGTTTACACATTTTCCTGCTGCTTGCCAAACAAACTCTCAGATAAAGAGAAAGAAACTCCGGGAAAGGGAGAGTATGCCTGGAAAATACTATTGATTAGCAAAACCTGAACAGATTAACTTGGAGAAAGGGTAGGGGGAAAGGTTAGGAAGAAAAGAGAGGGTAAGCGGCAGAGGAGAGAACGTACCTGGTTCACGAGAGGAATGGAGCTTGCTGGACTAGGAAGTTAGCCGGAGAGAAGCTGAAAGTTGAAGAGGATCAAACGATGTCGCCGAACACCTGGCTGAAGACCACGAACCGGTTTTGGCTTCCTGGTAAAGGCAGCTTGCGTTGCAGTCTTGTCGTCTGGTTGACAGAAGAGGGAAGACGGGAAGAGAGAGCGCAGTTCGAAAGATGGAATGGAAGGCCGAAGGTCGTGGTCGCCGGAAGAGGGAAGACAGCAAGAGAGAGAGAGCAGACGGGAAGAAAGAGAGGCTGTAGAAAACTAAGGAAAGACAGAAGAGTGAAAATGTGACGACGCCGAAGAGGGAAAAGTTTTTACCCTAAACCGGTGAACCAGTTTCGCGAACCGGTTTATCCATAACGAGTCGAGTCGAGTTTAAACGAGTCGACTTCTTGCAACTCGAACTCGACTCGTTTATTGTTTCGAGTTTAACTTTCAGCTCAAACTCGACTCGTTTATAAATGAGTCAAGCTCGAGCCGAGTTTTTTCGAGCGAGTTCGAGTCGAGCCCGAGTTGGCTCGACTCGTTGTGCAGCCCTACTCACATATATATATAAAGTTCAGTTTGGCATAAAGTCAGGTATATATATATATAATGCCAAACTGAACATTATGGCAAAGGTTGGATTGGTTATTGGATTCAATATGTACTTTTGCAACCGAGTCCAAATTTGACTTTGAACTCCAGGAAATTATGTGAAGCTGCTGTTTGGTCATACGCAATATTGAAATAAAACTGGATTTAAGATTGTATATGCAAATTATTTTGGCATAATGAAATCTGATAAACAAAAGATTGACAGGGAAACTGACGTAGAAGGCTTAGGTTGGTGATCTTTCCACCAGATTTATTTTGCAGCAAGTAAATTAATTAATTTAATTTTTTCATTAGTACAACTTAATAAAAAAATGTATGATTGAGTGTTTTTCCCATGTGCTCCAGTATTATAAACATGTCACGTCACAAATATTGATGAGAAAATTCAAGTCAATGACAGAAGCATGGAAAACAAAAAGAAAGCAGCAACTTGAATGTAGCTAGTCTATAAAACAGACAAAAGAGCGTGGAAGCCAGGGCTGGATGTCATTTTATATTAAAGCCACTTGCTGTCGTGCTGTCTAAAGTGAAGGGAGTGAGAGCGCCATTGCATCTACTCTACAACTGACAAGCCAACCATGTGGGGGTGGAGCTACTTGTCAACGGTAATCTAATTGTTGCAGCGTGGTCTTTATATTTAAATGTTTGACTTTCTTCCCCACCACTTGAAAATTGCTTCTCTTCCTATTGCTCTTCCATCAACTGAGAAACCAGCGAAGATGGCACTAGTAGTCGATGCAGTTGCAGAAACAGTTATTTCTAATCTCTTGGGGTCTGTAACCAGTTTATTGAAAGACAAGGTGGACCTCATCTTGAATGCCAAAGATGAACTCAAGAAGCTCCTGAGGAAGCTTGAAGGCTTACAGAAGACCCTTAAAGAAGTAGATCGCATGCCCTTTTTCAGCAACGAGCGCGACAAAGATCAGGAGGGAGAGCTGAAGGATGCTTTTTATGATGCCCAGGACATCATCGAGCAATACCGAATCATAATTGAGCTCAGCAAAAGGGATAATGGTTCTATGTCTTCATGGAACAAGGTAAGAAAGCCCTGGATCACTCTGTGCTCCTGCTTTAAAGAACGTGTATCTGCTTCCTACCAACTTGGAAATGAAACTAGAAGCATCAACGAAAAGCTTGATGAAATAGAAGAAAATAGTAAAATGATGGATTTTCTCAACACAACTCCAAAAGAGAGTAGTGGTGAGGGTTCTATTGGTGGTGTACATGACAATCCTCGAGAGGTAACCCATCACATAGGTATTGTTCAACCACAGCTAGGCAGGGCAGACGATAAGGAGAAAGTAAAAGAACTCTTGTTTGATGGCTCTATAGAGAGTAGTGTCCTAGGAAAACATGGTGTTTCTATTGTATCCATTGTAGGTCAAGGTGGGATTGGGAAAACCACCTTGCAAAAATGATCTTTAAGGAAGCCGAAGAAGAGTTTGGAAAACGTAGGTGGTGGGCTTGCGTTTCAAGAAAACCAAACCGCACAGATTTGCTGCAAAAGATACTAAAGGTCGTGTGCAAGGGATCGGAAAAAGAACTTGAGGGTGTCACTTCCTTAAGTGACTTATGCACACGACTACAGAGTGAGCTTTCAAAGAGCAGGTTTTTGTTGGTCTTACATGATATATGGGAATTAAGTTGGTGGGGTGGAGAGGTAGAGGACACTCTGAGAGGAGGTGCAAAGGAGAGCAAGAATTTGATCACCAGTAGATACATAGAAGTCTCTCAAGGGATTGGTGCTAAAATGCATAAACTACCAGAAATGACTTTCGAAGAAAGTTGGAGTTTGTTTCTGGATGTGGCATTGAAAGAAGAAAATGAATTGGTGAGCCACAATTTGAAAGATATTGGGAGAGGATAGTGGACAAGTGTGGTGGGTTGCCGCTTGTAGTCCAGACTATAGGGTCCTTAATGCGTACAAAAAGGATGATGGAAGATGCCTGGAATAGCATAGAAAAGAGTGGGATCTGGGAATGGAGTATGCCTGTGGTCTCATCGTCTTCCTCTCAATATGGTGACATTCTTCCTCTTAATGTTTTGTATATTGTTCCACTTATCCAAAGGATTATGAGATAGAAAGGGACTTATTGGCCATGCAATGGGTGGTGCTTGGATTGATTGAGGAAAAGAAGGGCATAGATGTGGAAGTGACAGCAAACCAATGTATTGATGATTTGATAAATAAGTGCATCATTGAAGAAACTGAAGAAGGGGATGTAAAACTGCATGACACTTTGCATGACCTTGCCTCATATATAGGTAGAAAAGAATAGTCATGCCTTTCCTACTGAGCACAACCACCATCTGTCATTACTTGATGTAGATGATGCAGAGATGCCCATGCATAATGCTTCATTGGCAGCAGATAAGTTGCGCACATTGTTCTGTGCATCCTTGCCTTCAGAACACTTCACCAACGTCAAGTGGTTGAGGGTGTTGTCTTTGGAGGAATGTGAAATGGATGAGCTGCCGAATTCCATTGAATGCCTTTCACTACTAAAGTATCTCAAACTAAGTTATTCTGATGTGAAATGGCTGCCCAGTTCAATCGAAAAACTTTGGAACTTGCAAACGTTGGATTTAAGTTATAGTAAAATTCAAGAGGTGCCCAAGGAAATAGGTAAACTGTGCAACTTGAGGTATCTTGGGCTGGAAGGTACAGAGGAATTGAAATTTGTAGCCGAAGGCTTGGGAAAGCTTACCAATTTGTGGACCTTAAAAAGGCTTCTTTTATGCAATGACAAAGAGGATAGAAGAGGATGCAATATTAAGGAACTAAAAGACTTGAACAACCTAACGGGAAAATTGTCCATAGAAGGTTTGGGGGGTGCTAGAAAGGAAATTAATTTAGGAGAAGCCCAATTGCTTAAGGAGAAGCATCTTCTAACTGGTTTGAAATTTGACTTTGAGAAACAACATGATGACAAAGTTGCTGATGCTTTGGAACAGAGTCATATGCTGGAGGCTTTGGAACCTCCACATTGCCTCAAGAGCTTGAAGATACGTCATTATAAAGGAGAGATGCCAACTTGGTATTTAAAGACCGACTACACCAAGCTGTGGACATTGAAGCTAGAAAATTGCCCTTTATCGGAAAAACTAATAAGCATTACTTCATTGGAAAAACTAGAGCTCACTAAATGCCCAGCAGCGTGTGAAATAGCGAGCATGCCTTCTCCCAAATCCTTGAAGATTGGGAGCTGTGATGGACTCAACACAATTGGTCATGGCATGCCTGCCTTGGAGTCAGTGGAGGTGGACGGATGTGGTAGACTAGAGCAAGTAGCTGATGATCACATGCCAGCTTTGAAGATGTTGAATTTGACTAATCTGAAGGCTGTGAAGCAGCTTCCTACTCATCTTCCTTCACTTGAGGTACTGACAGTACAGTATTTGCCCAACTGGGAGGGGTGGCCAGCAATTGGATCGAGGGAAACAACAATTTCTATTGCATACTTAAGAGAGGCGGGTCTTGTAAATTGTCCAAAGATGCAAACACAAGGCTTGCTTTATGCTTTATCCGAGCAGGAGCATGAATATGAGCCTCAGCTCCAAGAATTGAGAGTGTGGGATTGCCCAAGTGCAAGATTGGGATGGAAATTGCTCAAGCAATTGCCTAACCTCACTGACTTGGGATTGGATAGGGAAGCTTTGGAATCAACACTGCCATCGCCATTGCGATCAGATGTATCAACATTCCTACACAACCTTGAGAATCTAACTTTGACAGACGCAAATGTTGATGAGCTCAAATGGGGAAGGGTGCCTGAGTGGGTGTGGTGTCTCTCCCAACTAGATTCATTAGGCCTGCAAGGTTTCACTGAGGAGTTCAGCTTGGGAGGCCACTGGCAGTGTCTACAAGAACTGGTGCGTCTGGAGCTTTATGACTTTCCCAATCTCAAGTCCCTTGTGGACATCAATAATACTACTTCCCTACAAAATCATGCAGTAGCCACAACAAGTCCCACGGATGCAAAGGAACAGCTTGCTTGCCTCTTGAATCTTGAAGACCTAGTTGTTTCCTGCTGCCCCGCACTGGATCTGCCACAAGAATTAAGGGACTCTCTTGAGGACAGGTTATGCATAGAAACAGAAAGGGCTTGAGGTGCTGTTATATCATGTTGAGGTGCTGTTATATCACGTTGCTGAAATTTTTGAGTTCATTTTTTGTCTGAAATGTCTGTGGTGTTTAAAATTGAAGACAGATTGTAACTAATTGTTTTGTTAAATATGAATTTTCGCATTTCATCGGCTCTTTTCTCTCTCTCCCTTATTTGATTTGGATCTTACAAATTTCTTATGTTATGTTTTCCATCTCCAAAAGTAGAGAGAATGTGTAAAAATCAATAGATTGCAACTGTTGTCAGCAAATGTGAACGAAGTTGGAGAGCATGTTGCCGTTTGACAGGATTTAGTCACCTTGGTGTGGTTTGTAACCATCTGGCTTAGCTTGGAAGTAGTGATTAATTTCTGATCAGATCATAATTTTCTTTTTTACTCACCCCCAAACTTGCTCTACTAATTCTTAACAGATCCAACCACCGTTTTAATTTCCATCCGCATAATTTTTTTTCTTTGTTTTTTTCTCAATAATCCATCATGATGGATTGGTTAGATGGCTGGATGAATCCGACAACCACGAATTACCCCTGTGTGTGTGTGTGTGTATCCAAGTGTGTTGGATCCATATTTAAACCTGGAAGGTAGCTAGCATAGGTGATCACCTCCTATTGTATTGCCATAAACATTGCTCTGTAAGAAGGCATGTATTCGATCATACATGATTCACCAGCCTCTGTTTGAATGAAAATTTTTAATTTATGTCACACCTTTTAATATTGTGATGAGTAAGGAGATCTCCAGCAAGTACCAGTACTTACTCTTCATTTGATTAAGCCATTATCCAGAAATATTTCAAATTTGAAAATAAATAAGACTGCTCCAAATCTGAGGATGTTAATGAAGTGTTTGTCTCACAAAATCTAAAAAGGTTCAAGACATTGCTTTAATTTGGTTACTACATTTAGTTAGAGGTTCATCTCTTCTTAAACTTCTTTAGAGGAGTGTTCAATAGAAAAAAAGACAAGTATTTACTGACACATGAAAAAATATGCGTCTTAAAAATTCCTTTTTACTGATGTTTATGTCCAAGTGTCAGTAAAAGGGAAGCATTACTGATGGGTACTGTATCTTCGTTAGTAAAACTTCGTGCCTTTGGGAAGTTCCCAAAAAGAGAAGCCTATAGCGGTGACCATGGTCTGACAGAAGAAATAAGCCTATAGCAGTGTAATATCCACCGATATTGGTCCAAAGCATAGCATAGAACAACATTACTGGCGTTTCAAGGAAGAGTCAATAAAGATGTGTATCTATACGGACGGATTTGTACAAGTGAATGTTTGTTGGTTTTTTTTGGAAGAAACTACAGCGGGAAAAATGGTCACCCGTAGAGTTTAAAGTTTCATATAGGCCCATCATTACTGACGTGGCTCTTGAAGCACCTTCTGTGTGTGTGTGTATCTGTATGTGTGTGTGTAGTGCACCTTATATGTCCACCACACATGATCTGCCAAGTTGCATGCCCATAGGAGGCGAGGAGCTTTAATTACTTTCATTGCACCCAAATCTGCCTTGTCTGTGTGCGTGCACCTCTTTCATTGCAGTGTTCCTTTGTTTCTTAGTGTGTGTGTACACCTCTCCCATTGTGGTGGTCCTTTTTTATTTGGCTCAAGTTTTCCTTTTTCTTTTAACGGCTGTTTTTTCTCCTCAATAACAAGCTTTTTTCTGGTGGGAAAAAAGGAAAAGCTTGCTAGAGGAAAGCACAACCATGCATGTAACCTCTTTAATTTGAATATACGTTTAGGTTGATAATTTGTTTTACCCTTTTGATTGAGACAATGAATATTACAGCACCAACTTACCCTGTTAAACTGGACTGTTTTGTTAAACAACTCAAGCTTGGGCTTAAATTAATCTTTGATTTTGTAAATAAGTCGCATGTATTATGGGCAACAGCAAGGAGCACCAAGTTAATTACTTATGTTGCAGAAAATTTTAAGTGATCTTGAACTTGTTACTCCTAATGCATTAATGCAATAGTGGATTTATTTTTACCTTGTTATAATTCAAGAATATGCATGCTGAGTCCATGATTCTTAGTTGTTGCTCGATGTTTTAATTCATTATATAAAACTGTAGTTTTACTGATGTGCAAAAATGTCAGCAAAAATACAGAAACCATCAGTAAACGTACTACTGACAGCACAAGAAATCCGCCATTGTAGATGGTGTGCTTAAGCTTTCGTTGATAGTTTTGCAGTTCATCAGTATATGTCCACTTATACTGGCAGATATGGATGTCAGTGGATTCCCATAGGACTTAGGAGGGGATGGGCTTAGACCGTATTTGTTTACTGCAAATGATACTGGAGGAAGTATGCAAGGGATGTGGGAGAACTTGATGGTATCACTTTGTTGAGTGACTTGTGCACACGACTACAGAGTGAGCTCTCAAAAAGAGCAAGTCTTTATTTTTTTTTTGTCTTTAGATGATATATGGGAATTAGACTGGTGGTGGGGAGAGTACAGGACATCCTGACGGGAGGTGCAAAGGAGAGCAAGATTTTGATCAATATTAGAAAGGTATTGGGCGTCTGTGCTAAAATACATAAATTATCGGAAATGACTTTTGATGATTGTTCGAGATTGTTTATAGATGTGCCATTGAAAGAGGAAAATGAATTGGTGAGTCACAAATTGAAGGCGTTGGGAAGAGTATAGCAGACAAGTGTGGTGGGTTGCCGCTTGTAGTCCAGACCATAGTGTCCTCAATGCGTACAAAAAGGATAACGGAAGACAACTGGAAAAGCGTTGAGAATAGGAATGAAAGATGCCTGCCCCATCGTCTTCCTCCCAATATGGAGGCATTGTTACTGGTCCCATGCTGAGCTATGATGACTTGCCAGCAACTTTGCATTTATCCAAAAGGATTATGAGATAGAAAGGGAGAGATTAGTCATGCAAGAGTGGCGCATAGATTGATTGACCAAAAGAAAGGCACTGATGTGGAAGTGGCAGCAATCCAATGCATTGATGATCTAATAAATCAGTGTTTGATTGAAGAAACTGAATACAAAAAAATCAAATTGCATGACATTTTGCTTGACCTTGCCTCATATATAGGTGGAAAGGAATATAGACGATGCCTTTGTGTTAAAGAAAACAAATGCACAACGTTCAGGTCAATGGCCATATTGTAGCCGGCTGCCATCTTTTCATAAGACGTCCATTCATCTCAACTCTCTCAACTTCAACTTGCTTCAAATATCACTAAGAAAAGCTTGACATGTAGAGGAAAGGAGAGCTCGCTCTTTAATGTTGTAAATATTGCCGTTGTAATTAACTGTTGTAAAGTTGCTGTATATAAAAAAATACCTCTATGTAAAGGAGAGCGACCTGCCTTCAAACCTTCTATATCGAGCTAAAATAGACAACAATTGGCTGACGGCCACACCCATTTTTATCATGCACAACCAAAAGGAAACAAGGATAAAACCCTCTGCATTGTGGGGAAGTGTGGGTGTGCTGATGCAAACCCTCTGGACCAGGCAGAGGGTTTTCGTTTAAAACCCTCCATGGGAGGGAGAGAGATAGAGAGGGAGAAAGAGAGATTTCACTAAAAAAGAGGGTATTCATAACTGACTCGTGGAAAAGGTCGTAAAAGTCGTGACAGTAAACATTTATCTTTGTTGATGCTTCCATCTGAAAGTTAGTAAAAGGAAAGCATTACTAATCTCTAATGGATCAGTGAAGAGAAATCATTACTGACGTACAGTGAATCCCTATCACTTCTTTCCTTATTTAGCGGTCATACGAAGAAACGTGTAGCAGTGAAATGGCTTACCCGTATAGACCTATTGCAGCGAAAACTTTAACAAACGCTTTAGTAACATCAGTGAAGATAAATCATGACTGACGATACTTGTCAAACATCAGTAAAAGTTTGAATATATCGAGCATGGATCCACATAACTGAAAGTTCGTCGTCTTTTTTCCCTTCTGTGAAGAACCGTCTACCTGTGAGAGTAATTACGGGCATGGGTCTATGGAATAAGAACTATCATCATCCTAAGTATATGTCGGTAAAGGTCGATCATTACTGATGTCTCCATTGAAAGGTCGATCAAGATATATAGAAAATTAGCCGATTGTAGTTTTTCAGTAACGTTCTTACTTTCCATTTGTCTTCAGTAGCATTTTTCTGTAGACACTACTAAGATATTCAATCTTTAGTGACATTTTCCAAAAAAAAAAATCAGTAAAAATGTCATTTTCTTTGGTTTTCAATGCCGTTTTTTTAAAATGTCAATAAAGGTGATAACCTTTGGTGACATTGTTTGTAAACACCAGTAAAAATTTCAAATTTTTTATCTCCCACACTTGTTATTTTAATTTCAAAAATCTAATCATTAGTGGTGTGATACTTCACATCAGTAAATGTTTTAAATTTCTTCCAATATCCTTCCTTGCCCATATTTTAAACTTTTAGTGACAGGAACACATTTGCGTACATACAATTCTGGCCGCCTTATTAAAATATATGTGCCTACCTCATTACCATATTTTCTCTCTCTTCCTCCTCTCTACCCGCTCAAAAGTTTGCCCCTCCCTCCCTCTCCCTTCCTTCTTTTTCTCTCTCTCTCTCTCTCTCTCTCTATATATATATATATATATATATATATATATAATTTATATGCCTAGTTTTTCATGCTTATGTTCATTTTAAATTATTGCAAAAAATAGGATGCCAATTGCCACTTCAATTATGGATGCTAAAATTTGTCGTGATCAGTACCTTTTATTTTCTTCTTTCTTATTTCTCATTTTCTTATTCTTATTAATTTTATAGAACATTAAGACATTAAAACAAATAATTTCCTTTTAAATAAAATGGATGACAGTCTCGAAAAAGGCCACTATCAATATGTTCTTGGTTAGTCCATTGGGATTTGCATGACTAAATGGTATTGGGCTATCCTGATCATAAAATCGAAATTCAATGACGTATTTAAATTGTGTAGCAATACCCTGATCACGTCGATGAGTTGGATTTCAACTTCGTATTAGCTTTGGTCAAAATGAATTTGGATTAACAATTAGAAACAAAAAAAAAAGAGTACCAAATCTAGATCCGAATAGCTAGCTAATTAATCAGATGGATTCATATAGTCAATCTGAAAAAGGTGTGCTGAACCATGCACAAGTGGACAAGTTAAGTGTTAGGTATGACAAAAATGAAAATTAAAAAAAAAGACTTTGTAAATATCAATATACAATTGACAAACAATGCGGCGCATTTTTTCGTTTCTTAATGGAAAAGTAATTCAAAACGAAAAAAAAACTTTAAATAGAATATTCAAAACGGTTAGAGAGATCATGTGCCACTAGTTTGTTCTTCACTTAGGAAATTGTTGGTCTTCATTCTAATAGCATTCACATTCTATTAGCTTACTTACCCCTGCCTGAGCTTACGCCGCCTCTATTTAGAACCCCAGATGACGTAGAGATTGGGGTTTGGGACTTTTCGGGATTTATTTAGCAGCAATCATGGGTCTTGCCAAGCTGTAGAGAACGTGGGCTCACCACAATCCAAATTAAGTGGTAGGCAGGTTAAACTTCCAGTGTCCGCTCATGGGATGATTCTTTCGTATAAGATCAGCAACTAGGAATTAAACAAACGGAGAGACCTGCTGCAGTTGTGTATAGAGAGAGAGAGAAAGAAGGCCAAGCAAGTTCAACGTTGTCTGCAATAAAAAATTCATATGCGTGTATAATATCTAAAAGGTTAGAATATCTCTCTCTCTCTCTTAAGTCCAACGTATTTGTTCTCAATTATTAACTTAGTTTACCTACCAATTTATTCTCAATATAATATCTAAAAGGTTAGAATATTGTTTAAAAAAAATGTTTTGAACGTTGTATTTTAATATAAGAAATTCTTCGGGTTCAACCATCGTTAGTCACGTGTTTTTGGTCATATTATACTTTTTTCTCTCCTCTCTCTCTCTCATTGTCCCCCCTCTATATATAACCAGACCACTTGGATAAGAGACAAATATCAGACCTATTAAAATTACTTGTGAATTCCTTTTTTTTTCTTTTGTAAACCTTATAGATATGATCTTAAGAGTGATTTGATGAGAAACATATATTAGGTTCATCATTTTCTTACTTAAATAATGTTTTTTAATAGTAAAAAAGTGCACGGCTCTTAGAGAGAGAGGAAGGGAGGGAGAGAAATCAAAGAGATGGAGGAAGATTAACAAAGAGATAGAAAATGAGATGTTAAGAAAGAATCCAAGGGAGGGAGAGAGAAAAAGATACCTAAGAGAAAGGGAGAGTGATGAATAAAAGAGAGAGAACAAGAGAATTTGAGAGAAATCAAAAGAAGAGAAAAAGGGATATATATTACTCGTGCAGAAAATTGGAGACAGCCACTTCACCTGCGGTTAATTAATCTTAATTGCTTTATAAGGATTAATCGCTCTCTCAATAATTTGATTAAAAAGCTGACACCTTTTCTTTGGAAATTGGTAATTGTAGAGTGATACATGCAAGTCTAATATATTCTTTATGGTAATATAATTTTATAATCTACACTCATTTTTCTGGTGTATTTATCATATATATATATATATATATATATAATGTAGTGTTAGAGGGTTAGCTCTAATCCTCATGGAAAACTACCCATCTAATGAAGAACAAGAACACAAAGTGAATGAAAAAGAAAGAAACATGTACAAAGGAAAGCAAAATAAATCGATTTTCAATTAATCATCTTCACCCTCTTGCAAATGAACTAGCTACACGTTCCTTTAAATAGAGCTTCCTAATTAATTGGGTCTTGGACCGAAAACTAAAATAATAATGTCCAAGCTCAATTTAATAAATGAAAACTTATAAAAGATTCCGATAAAATCAAAATTGAATGGATCCATTCTAAGATCTGGGCTGGGTGAACTGCTCCAGCATCATTGTTCCATTCTTGGATCAGATCTGAGTGAACTGCTATCTCCCTCCCTCTCTCTCTCTCTCTCTCTCTCTCTCTCTATATATATATATATATATATATATATATATATATATATATATATGCACACACACGTTGGAAACCTGCGCCAGGCTGGTTTTTGGATGTGATGTTAAAGATTAAAAGACTAGCTCTGTCCACAAATCCATCATGGATTAATTTGCCTGCCCTGAGCATGTGGTCTTGCCACAGTCCAAATTAAGCAGTGGGCTGGTCAAACTTCTTCTTTCTTATAAAATCATTAACTAGAAATTAAAGAAAGTTGGAGACCTGCTGTAGTTATATTCAGATAGAGAGAGAGAGCCTACAGTTGCACAACAATCTACAGTGCCATCCACACCTTTGGGGATGAAAAGATGTTCACAAAATTGGTAAGAGTTTTTTAATAACAAATAGGTGTTTTAGACAACACGGTAGACAACCTAATTAGCTTGCGTCTATACTTATCCAATTCTTACAAGTCTTTTAAAGTTGGAAAACATGATTCCAACATGTAATGGATCAGCTAAGGTTAATATTAGAATAGAACGAGTGAGAATCATTCATGGTCCCACTACATCAAAAACTTCACCAAGATAGAAACCTTTTTTGCTAGGGAGAGATGGCTCAAAGGATAAGCAGGCAATCAATACTTTCTTTTGCAAGAGTTTGATATTGAAGGAAGTTTAACTCTGAATACACCTGATAATTGACAAAAGAAGATGCACAAGAGGTATAAAAAAAATCCCATTAGGGCGTTTGTAGTAGACACCTTGGTTATTAAGCTCTAACCAAACATCTTATGCAAGCTAATTAAGCTGCTAGTGCACAACCATGGAAAAAAATGCTTACCAATTACTGAAGAAGTATCTCTTCTCAAATGGGCACCACAAATCTCCATTCACTGGCAGCTTATCTACTCTTTTCCGTATACAAAAATAGGTGTTTCATGTTATTGGATCTATCAATCCATTTTGAACATCGCAACGTGGGCAGACATTGATGTTACAAAATATGAAGGAAAAATTAAATGGTAAGTTCAGTTTAGACAAAAAAATGATATGTCGAGGTCTTTTTTTTTTTGAGAAATACAACTAAGTGCATACGTGAAAGCAACAAAACATGAATTAACAATTCATTGCTAAGTTTAGTTGAAAAATTATAATTAACAATTTATTTACACCTTGTACTTTCTCTGCATATGTTGGGGTCCACCCATTAAAGTATGCTTGTTATGTACATGGGTGGAGTAGAGACCTTGCTTTCCAATTCTATTTCTATGTTGAACAATTCGACTCAAATAAGCTCCAATTGGCAGTCCGATACGTGACCCTTATATAGGATATAGGCAGGCACCAAGCTGCCAAATTGACTGCCCTCTTATTGGCCCGAAAAAGTTTTGAACCGAGTATCATCGCCCTAACTACCATGATAAATTTCATATATATATATATATATATATATATATATATATATATATACATATATATATATATATATATATATATACTTGTCTCCCATTTGCTTTCTTATTATTTTTTTTTCATTTAGTCAGCTCTCTATCTCTCTCATTTACTCCCTTCGCGTCTTCCACGTCTCTCACTTTTTCTCAACAAATTTGAATAGGTATATACATATATATATGGTTGGTTGCCAGTTGCAGGTTCGAGATATACATAAAGTTAGACTATTTTGCCACCATCACTGTGGGTTTAGAAGCTACAACCGTGCTGCTGTTACAAAACTGGACTATTTTGGCAAAAGTTTTGACCAAAAGCACCGACCTAAATTTTTGATATTAAATAAACATGAATTTTATGTGAACGTTGACATGATTTCACTGGAAGTTTAATGCTGCTAATAAAGAGTACTATTGTTTATGCAACCTTACTTCAAATGACAAGGAAGTTGATGTAAATAGAAGGCTACTTTTTTTTAAAATAATATATATATATATATATATATATGACAATTCAATCCTATTGAATGTGGAATATTTTCTCAGATGACTAAAATTTTCAAAAGAATATCAGAAAAAAAGGTGTTATTATATTGATGCTGTAGATAGTCTATGATGCAATGACGGTCTGTATAGGGTGGCTGTAGCAGCAATGCTTGTTTTTATATGTCTTATTATATTTTCTTTTAGTCAGATAGCTCTCTGTTTCTCGCGCTAAAAAATTGAACATGTCCTCTTTGTTGCTTCACGTACGCTATACGGCCTGGCTGTATGTGCCTTTTGTTTGCCGTCAAGGCAGGGGCAGTCTTAGAAGATTGGTGCATGCTTCCCTGCAACTTATGTGTCCACAAGATTTCTTTCCCATATATGCACGAATCGGCAATCTGAAACTCCTTCCCCTCCATTAATTTCACTCTAAATAACAAGAAGGTTGCCCGTTGCTGGTTCAAGATATACATAAAATTAAGTTGGCAACAAAATTGCTGAGTACACAGCTTGGAGGCAAAAGGGGGTGGCGGTCCGGTGCCAGCCGTGTACCCACCCACTCCGTTACCTTATTCCTTTACCAGCTCTTGCATCTTATGCTATACAAGCACTCAGTTGCTACTAGCTAGATCTCCTCCTTTGCCTCTTGAAATTTGGAAATAATTCCTTGTAGCCTGAAATTAGTCTACACCATAGAGGAAGAGAAATCACCACAGAAGGCCTTCCAATGGCAAACACCCCATGATGGCCCTCAAAAAGGGAAAGGAAAAGACATAAAAGGTCGATCGACTTCCCGGTTCGTATATAAATGTTCATGTCCTGAGTTTCATTTTCGGTCGTTCCCTGTCATGCAGCTAGTGGAATCTTCTTTTCATGCCAATCCGGCTGCTGGCCACCAAGTGTTCATTCCCCAAAGGCATATATAGGGCTGAGATATCTGATCATTTGACAGACATGTAGACAAAAGGAGATGACTAATCCATGGACAACGTTGCTGATCATCATCAAAATCAAAAGGAAAAGGAAGAGCCAGGTAAATTTCCATTTAAATTAACTCTGTACAACATTGCTGATCAACCTTGCTCGAGCTCCACTCAAACTCTGAAGTTTAAATTTATGCTCTACTCTAGCTAGGTACCCCATATAGTTTTTCATGTAATATTACCCCGTATAGCTTTCCATGTATTTGTTTCATCTAAATAGGCACCTCTTATCAGATTCAGCAGAATTGGTGAATTTGCCAATTCACCAATCAAACGCCTCACTGATACCGCACCTCACTCAATTCTACAACACGAACGGCAACTTGAGTTGGCTAAATTTAAGATATTATTGACCATCGTTATTTTAAGTTTGCCTCATGGATAAAGTCTATGCTCATTTATCTAAATGTGTGAAACTTAAACACCTCGGACTTAGCTTAAATCCCAATGAAACATTATTAGGACACCTCAAATTTGTGTTTTGGCACGAGAATAGATTTATCTCAAGACAACTGGATAAGTTTTACTATGGCACTTTAAATGTAAGGTAAGATGGATTTTCCGACATTGAGGTACTTGGATGGTGATCAGGGGCAGAGCAAAGGAGGAGCCCTCATGGGCCCTGTCTCTACCTAAAAAAAAAAAATTACATGTAAATTTTATAAAATTTCACTTGTCTTATATAAAAATTTTGCAAAATGATATTTCGGCGCCCATCAAAATTTAAAAACTTCAATTCCGCTCTCTTCATGAATATTTCTGGCTCCGCCCCTGATGGAGATCACCATGTACACTTTAACCTCACATTATCATGTGTCTTGGCTTGTAACTTACATCAAGTTATATAGAAACTTAAGTTGTAGGCAAAAAGTGGAGATTGACCATATCAAAAGGTGTCAATTTTATACTTGGTCATTATATATTGTATTAAAATTATTGCTAACATCACCACTATTCCTCATCAAGAAGATTTTTAACTTAATCATGCTGAAAATTCTGATCCTCATTTTCCTGGTATGCTAATAAAATGGGGTTAGCTCAACAAGAATGAAGAGGGGCTAGATGGTGACTAGTTTCTATTTCAAATTCGTGGGGCACCAACTCTCTATGTTGTAAAAGGGACGGTACCGACATGCAAGTTGAAACGCGGCTGGAGCATTGGGATGAAGGCTTCAGCTTTTTACCTAGCTTTGGAAACACCGCTCACCTGAACAGAGTATGTGATACAAAATATGGTATATATATATCAATATCTATCCATGTAAGAAATCAGAATTCATCATATTTAAATAAGAAACTCCATCTTATTGGTCTCAAATTCAGTTTTAAATAAAAATTATTATAGTCGGTCCACCAAAATTATTAGAAGAATTTGTTCTCTTTCTCTCTTCTACCAAAAGTTATGTAGTATAGTCGGTCCACCAAAAGGTGCACGCAGTGCACACGAAGGAAACCAAGTTCTGTAGGCCACTCTATGTGTATCATGAGCATACACAAGATGTTGACCCTTCTATCAATATGCATATTTACTTTAATGTTCAAACATTATTGCATATGCACAACTTTATATATTTTTAATCATGTCCTTATCTCACACCTCTATAATTGTCTTATACCTCTGTCATTAGTTCACACTTCTGTCATTATCTCATACATATTATCTCATATCATTCATTATCATAGTCATGTCGTTATCTCATACTCATTATCTCATACCTTCTTCATTATTGTGAACCCATAACACCTCATACCTTTGTCATTGTTACACTCATGTTATTATCTCATACTTGTTACCTCATACTCTAATCATTATCTCATACCCATACCATCTAAGATAATGACAGGGAGTGGCAGGAGATAATGGTTGGGATATGCGATAATGAAATAATGGTTGGGGTATGAGATAACGGCAAGAGTATGAGATAATGAGTACGAGATAATATAATAGAGGTATGAGATAATGTGAATGAAATAAGATAAAAAGTATAAGCATATGTATGAGATAATGCTAAACAGAGGTATGAGATAATGTGTACAAAGAGCAAAAGATATATGAGATAGTGAAAGATGTACGAGATAACGCTATGAGCGGAATAAATAAAACGAAGATGCCTTTTTACATTTCAGGGACGTATATTAGTTATAGCGATACGCATATACTCACAAGCTTTACCTTTATCGAATCTCAAATTGTTTCTTTCGATTTTCTTTTTCTGTCATTAAAAAAAAAAATTCTTCTATTAATCATGAGCTTTTTTTTCATTATTAAAATGATGCATGAAAAAATCATACATAAAATGGTGTATATAACCAACATCAGACATGAAGTACATCTATTGTTTGATTTCCATTGGTATTACTTTTCTAGAGGCATTGAGGGCTGGGTTAAAGAATAATATTATATATATATATATATATAAGCACTTCACAATGCAATATTACATGGGTTGGTAAGTTTAATCACACATGTATTTGGAGGGAGAGAGAGAGAGAGTCTTTCTTACAAAAAAAAAAAAAGAAACTCTGTCAAACGTTTTGCTTAGCTGGTTTGAGCCATCCATTCTGATGGCTCATGTTCTTTGTTTAAAAAAGTTAAAAGAAAAAGAAACATTAGGCAAAGATGCCTCTCTAGCATACTGTATCTCACCGGCAAAGCAGAGGAAAGAACGGGGCATCATGCCGGGTAATCATTTGATTGGGGAATCTGGAAAAGTCAAAATCAAACACGGCCAATTTTCCCCACTCAAGTATATTTTTCTTCTAGTGGTGAAATCTGAAGTGTCTGCGGTTCACCCCTTTTTAATATGATAATCAATGATGAGGTAGCAATACATGCTACTTTACGAGCTAGCTAGGCTTAGCAAAGCCCCAAACGGGCTAAACTGAAGAGATGAGTCTTACCTAGGTATTAAAGACCTGACCTTTAGAGGTTGCACGTCTAAGCCTCTCATATATATAGGTCAAATCAAACATAGCAACGTGGGCAGACATTGGTGTTACAAAATATGAAGGAAAATTAAATGATAAGTTCAGTTTAGACAAAAAATGATATATCAAGGTTTTGTTTTTTGAGAAAGTCAACTAAGTGCATACGTGAAAGCAACAAAACATGAATTAACAACTTATTGCTAAGTTTAGTTGAGAAATTATAATTAACAATTTATTTACACATTGTACTTTCTTTATCACAGAGGTCAATACTGAAAGTTCATATATTGATAGTGGGGTCCACCTATTAATTTACGCTCGTTATGTACATAGGTTGGTGTAGAAACCTTGCTTTCCATTTCTATTTCTATGTTGAACAATTCTTCGACTCAAATAAGCTCCAATTGGTAGTCTGATACGTGACCCTTGTATAGGATATAGGCTGGCCCCAAGCTGCCAAATTGACTGCCCTCTTATTGGCCCGAAAAAGTTTTTTACCGAGTATCATCGCCCCAACTACCATGATAAATTATATATATATATATATATATATATATATATATATATATATATATAATATATATATATATATATATATATATATATATGTATGTATGTATAAATAGTTGTCTCTGATTTCCTTTCTTATTATTTTTTCATTTAGTCCGCTCTCTGTCTCTCTCGTTTACTCTCTTCGCGTCTCTCACGTTTTCTCAACAAAATTGAACATGTATATGTATAGTTGGTTGCCAGTTGCAGGTTCGAGATATACATAAAAATTGCATTATTTTGCCACCATCGTCGTGGGTTTTCAAGCTACAACCCATGACAACGTTGGATTGTCATCACAAAGTTGGACTATTATTTTGGCAAATGCTTCAACCAAAAACACGGACGTAAATTTATGAAATTAAATGAACATGAATTAATGAGGCCAAACCACAACCTGATCACGTCTATAATTTAATATAAATGTGGGTGATAACTGATAATGCAGTACTATTATTGTAAATGTCGATGTTGGAAAACTTAAAATTCACGTTTGTCATCCATTAAAGAATCAAAGGCCAACAAACAATGTCTCCGGTGTGGCAGTCTAATCATAGCCACAAATAATATCTCGGAGTTTTAAATAGCAACGTTTTTCTTGGGTATAATACAACAGACTTGAAAAATACAGGAAAAATAGTATTTAAAACAAATAAAATAAATAAAAATGAGAAAAAATAAAATAAATGAGAAATTAATAACACAAGCATCAAAAGATAGGTAGATCTGTACCAAATAAAAATAAAAAATGTTAAAAAGCTGGTTAACAATAAAAAAATGACAAAAATGAAAAAATGAAAAAACCGAAAATTACAAGCCTATCTTGATCTATCATGCCACACAAAATTTGAAATTGTAGTATGATAAGAACTAGCAAATAAAGATTCAAACTTATGGGATTGGTCCACTTTATTCCAGCCACTTGCCTGTTTATCCATTAGCTGGACATACATATTGTCTTTACCGCTTCCCCTCTCCAAACTGCATTTTCTTGTTCGTCTCATCCTTAACCTAAAAGAAGTAGATTTGTTAACTCAATATTGCACTTCTTACCTTTGCATATATTAGATATGGATTGAAGATTTTACTTTATTTCTAAAACATGGTCATGGGTTAATAGAAACGTCTTATTTTTGAATTGATTTGCCTTAATTTGCCATTGGGGCATGCACGTCATTGCCTACCATGACACCAACTAAACGAAAACACTCCTATTTGGCATCAAACATATAGACCTAAAGTCGCAACACGATGCACAGTACTTGTATTTGGATGCCATTGATTGTCTTGCTTTGACTTCGTAGTCATTTCCATGAACGCCTCTAGTAAATTCTAACAATCTTGGCCATTTTATTCCTCCTAGCACATAATTCACCAATTACATGACTTTTCGATCCATAATGAACTTGGATATATACCTTTTCCTACACTCTAGAATCATTTATCACCTCTACTACAACCTCTACCTTTGCCAAGGTCACACCTATTTTGAGAAAAGAAGGCAACTATTGATGACCCACTTGCTGATTGCGAAGAGTTCCAATCACTTCTCTTGATTTATGAGAATATCATGTATTTCCCAGAATGAGGGAAGAGATTTTGAAGTTCTCATCGTTATGACAAAACCTTTATATTCGTTGCATATTTAAGTCATCCTCATTTATAATTTCAACAACTAAACTAAGTGAACCAGTTAGAAACATGAAATGGTTGAGAAAGCCAACCACAGATTCTTCACACTTAGACACATTTTGGCAATCGTGGTTGAGCTGAAGAATTTGTAATTTGGATTCTGAGACAAATGCTTTCTCAAGGAATATAAGGCTTGTGATGGATAATTTGGCTGAGCACCAATTCTTTTCCGTTACATTTTCTTTTTCGACTTGTTTGCGGATTGCATTTGACATTTTTGAATGATGTGCTTTGATCATTTTGCACTTTATATTTAATCAACTAACCCTTAACATCATGATCAACCCCATTATATGCTTGTTAAACACTACTGACTTCAGCATGATCATCAGTCCTTTTACAGAATTTGATGCATTATCTTGAGAACGATGTCATCTTATCATAGTATATCTTCATATACACTTATATCTGCATTGTCATTGAATTATAACATGAATAAAATACTGAAGTGTTTTTCTAAGTCGCTCTTTCCAAGTACACCTTCCCTTGGGGGCACTACGTACACAAGTTATACTAAGCATATTACTGCATATTTGAGCAGTTTGGCCAATATATCAACCAAAATAAGAGTCATCTTCAATATATCTGCCGTTGCAATTAATCTTTCCCACTTTCACTTCCTACTTTAGGTTTAGATTCCAAGACACTCCCCCTTGTCGGCCTTTCTCTCATGTGGCCTCTCCCTCCGCTCCTTTTCTGTGCATTCCCTTCAGCATCACCAAGTCAGGTAGGTCTCTAAATCATATTGATAATTTTGAAACGCGTGAACGGATTAGGATCACAGAAATGAATGCTATATATGCCATTTTTCAGTGTCTTTTTACTGAACCCACGTATACTAACTTCCCACATACCATTATCTTCCCTTTTCATACCCATCCATGAAATAACAGCTTCAGTTTTTAGGAAAAGCTCAACAATTCGCTGACATCCCAGTTTCCTGAATGAACCACATTTCCGTAAGCTAATTGACCTGCGGCAGCATGTGAGGAGGCACTCCTATACTAGTTAACCTCTGCAAATCGTCATATTCCAATTTCTCCCCCAAGCATGAAATAATGATTACAGTTTTCCGGAAAGGGTTGGAATATTTTCCCAACCATCATTAATTTCCAATATTGATAGGATGCTAACTTTTCATATCTTATAAGACACTGGGGACTCATTTCTTACCTTCAGACGTACCCAGTTTCAATATCCACCTACAGGATGCCTTTGTTGGTGTTTGGCATTCAGAAAATAGTTAGCCTTTAGAAAGAGCTCTTGCATTTTCTAATGGAGAAAAATGCATTCAGATTCATGCTCTACTTTTCAAACGGGATTCCATCAATATATATCTAATCTGGTTGATCGAATGTTTGTCGTGAAGCTTTGGCTTTGGTTTAAAACGTATGAGGGACAGAAGGAGGGCCTTATTACATGACCAGAACAGGGAAAATAAAGGCCCCAATTGGTAACTAATATGCCCCACATTGGTCTGCTTCGTTTAAAACGTCAAATTGTACTGTAAAATTGAACTGACCAAGTATGTACTGAAGCCCCAACAGTCAGCATTGAAAGATCTCCAAAAAGGGCCATGGTGGTGACCAGTAGAATGGGCTGCTGGAACTTTGTCGGCACACACTCACCTGCAACATCTTACTCTCGTTATTGTTTCCCGGGTTGTACATTGGAGAAGTAAAGTACTGAATAGTTGATATTAACATAACCATGAACGAGGTCCACAGACAAGAAAGTGAAAGCACTGCCACCTACGTAGTAAAGGAAGAGGTAGATGACAATTCCCACTGCAGTTAAGGTCATGTAGAAGACGTGGGAACGGGAGTGGGCTGGGAAAACTGACGTGTTGAGAAGAGCAAGCCCAATCGCCACATTCAGCTTAGCCATGCAGCTTTGTGAAGGTGTCACACTCCCGTTGACAAATTAAATGAGAAGCTTTCAGAAAGAAGTAATTCACAATGAGAGAGAAAACTTTGGGAGGAAGCATTCGACAAGCAGGAGCGATGCATGGAGTGGCTGTGGCTGGTGAGTCTCACCATCCGATTGGGGGGCCGATGTCGGTGCAGGCAGCCAGCTCCTAATTCGGCCTTCTCCCAACTCAACGTTCATCTCCGTCGTCGGCCGATGTTCCGGCGACTTCGTCTTGCCCGTCCACCTCTAAGGCCTCCTCTGGGCGGATCTCAATGGACAGGTCCTCGAACGCACCTGATGGGGATACCAGAGGATTAGGAATTGGAGGGTTCTCCCTGTTCTCTTCTGGATTACCAGAACTCGGTTCAAAGAGGCATTCCAAGCCCAGGACGAACATAATGGGATGACGTCCATATCTTCCCTCTGCGTTCTTCTTCTCAATGGCAAGGAAGTGAGCAAAGAACTGCCGATTTAACAAAAGCCGGCAATTTTGGGGAAATTTCACGAAGGGTCGATCATCATCGGGTATATGGGGTCAAAAGTCACACGACTCACGTACGCAGTGTGAAGGTCGACATAAATGTGTAATTTTTTTTTTTACTTATCTATATACACGGATAGGTGTCGTCGCGTATATTTTTCAAGTCAACTTTTCAACTCCAGACGTGAATCTTATGGGGATAAAAAATTTCGTGTGTTTTAAAGGACGTCGGTCTGGTGGTAATTATTATTTACAATTTGGGGCCTATATATTCTGATATGCATCAAAAATCACGCCTACACTTGACATTAAAGCCACAGCGAACAGCAAAGGCTTAGCTTCAGGAGTTCAGGAAAGTCACTTCTAAAC
Organism: Nymphaea colorata; assembly: GCF_008831285.2. NCBI lineage: Eukaryota > Viridiplantae > Streptophyta > Magnoliopsida > Nymphaeales > Nymphaeaceae > Nymphaea > Nymphaea colorata. The sequence goes on from NC_045148.1 coordinate 23,037,752, forward strand.
ATAACTGGGATGTCAATGCCAAGCCATTGGATTTGAATCAGATATTACCATATCTGTTTTTTTAGATATTCATAGATTCAGATATGAACTCAGATTCGGATGTGAATGAAAGAACTTATATATCATATGCAAATCTAACTTTTGTGTGTATATATATATATATATATATATATACGCGCGCGCGCACACACACACACACACACACACCCCACATCCAAATCCAGCATTTGGATTTTGAATATCCAACTTAAGATCTAAATCACCGGACTCTTTTATTTTACTACCGCACCCGAGTTGGGTGTGGCTCCGACTCACACCCGAGCCCAGTTAGAATGTCATATTACTAAATTACTATAATGCAATTATTGTTGTTTTGATATTTTCCTACGCAATACAATTAGTCAAATATGTTATATGCATTCATAACTAAATTATAATAAAAATATATACTTGCATATTCTGTTATATATATAATAAATTAATAATAATAATAATAATAATAAAATATCCTCACCGCACCGCCATACCTAAATTTGTTGGAATGTGCCGCTCCAGCATCCGCACCGGCACCCGCACCCCAAACTCTGGTGACATAGCTTAAAATTAATGGTCCAGGTTTAATCCAAGTCTAGATCTTGTCCAACCAGTTAACTGTACCATAAGTTCGCAACTCTTGCTGTTTTCTAAAAAGATTCTCTCACCATCTCCCACCTGTTGCTTTGATACAGGACTAAATCAGTATCTCTCTCTCTCTCTCATTAAGGCCCTGGTAGTTTAATTAATTTCCTTTTCATAACACACACACTTTCTCTCTCTCACCCCAAATGTTCAACTCTATCTCTCTCCTCCCTGATCCCCAAACCTTAATGTCTCTCGGTCTTCCCCCATTTCCCAAATCTTCATAAAAATGTTTTGTCTAATGGTTTTTCCTTCTCATAGTGCCACCATTTTCTTTTATAATTGTTGCAAAGTAGTCAACGCAGTGTTGTACAGTTTTTGTTAATGGTTTCATATAATCATTATCTGCACCTCATGTGGTTTATTAAATGCCCCAGATAAAAATCCATCTCATACATCCAGCAAGCACACCAAAGGGACTAGAACAACATCAACTTTTTGCTCTAAAGCATAGCAAATTTATAAGCATCAAGTAGCATATGAAGTCTTGATTTTACGAGACAAAGGCATTCAACGTCTTGATTTGGCCCCACGCTGCCAGCCTAGAAAATGAAAAGCCATAAGGGCTACATAGTTGGCCACCTTCGCTGGATTAGAATTTGCCAATGGAAGTCGTTGTTCATGATTTTTAAAACCTTATGCTGAACAAATATGGTAGAAAGGTTTAATTCTCGACCTTGACTGTGTTCTTTGAGGATATCCCAACAAACCAGACTATATGAGAACACCTGATAACATATAATTCATTTTAAAATCACTGCATTAAACAGTACTGCTCTCAATTTTGCTATACATATTTCTATGTGTCTACGTTTGGAAATAATTGTATGTATGTGCATCAACATCATCATTGTATTTCTTAGCTTGCGTGCTATTACCTGTTCATTTCAAATAAGTGTCTTTCTCTAAATTATCTCCAAGAACCTCAAGCCCATTCATTAATCTTCCCTTCCCCACAACTACGGAGATCATCTTTCTATTCAATCAAACTGAAGTCCTACAAATTAAAAGTGAACATAAATGTTGCTCCATATGAGCTAACACTATATCATCAATATGTCATTTAATTAGTCTACCATGTTGATTGCTCCATGTCTCTCAGAGATGCATCTATATCCTAGAGCTCTACAACCACATCACCTGACGTCCAAGAATTAGTACGTCGTCTATAGAATGGAATCACCTTATGTGCAACATTACTTTTATCACAATAAATTCAAACTCAAACTAAGATGCAGGTAGAAAATTTGTCTGAAAAATGACGAATCACTTCTACAATGTAAAAGTTGTTGCTAGCATACTAAGATCACCTAACTAATTAGGAAAACACATTTAAATGGTTGCTTCTGAGCACCTCCAGATAATGCATCAACCTGTTGCGCATCATCACAAGCCCAACTCACCTCGTCCACCACTCCACTCCTTTCCTCCCCTTGCAAGATCTTCCGAGCTTCAGATGACGCACAAGAGAAAATAAGGGATGCGATGGAATCAACTGGACACAACAGAGAAGGCTGTAAATGGATGGAACAGAGCATCGTGCTCTTCTTCATTTCACATATTTGAATCCTTTTTGTACATAATGAATTACAAAAATGAAAGAATATATTTTTTTTATGTAGCAAAAACATGCCATCAACCTTATAGAGAATTGCATGTGTGACAAGGAACACCACAATTCAATTTTACAGCTTTGCAATGGGCGTAAAGAAAACAGAGTTAATAACACAACTTTAAGAATTTGTTTTCCTTTTTCATCCTTTAAACTGGTGTGTGTGGGTCTCCAAAACCCAGTTTAAACTTTAAAATATTGAATTAACCTTTGACAAGAGACTTGGTAAATAGATCAGCCATAGACTGTGACAATTGTTCCACTTTTGACTTGATCACACACTAGATGGCAGTCAATCTCCACATGCTTGGTGCATTCATGTAAAATGGGGCTCACTGCTATTTGCAATGTTGTTTTGTTGTCACAAAGAAGCTACGCTGGTGAAGGAGGCACTTGGAGATCTTTCAGAAGATATCTTAGCCAGATAAGTTCATAGCAGGAGTTCGCAATAGCGTGATATTCTACTTCGGCTGAGATACGAGATATTGTGCTCAGTTTTTTTGTTTTCAGAAGATTAGATGTTCTCCCAAGTAAACACAGTCACCAGAGATTGATCTTCTGGTTTCTTTTCAAGCTCCCTAGTCGGCATAAAATTGAATTTGTCATCTACTAGAAGAAAAACTCCTTGACCTGGTGAAGTTTGAGATAGCGTAATACTTTTATAGCAGCATTGTAGTGAGTAGTTGTCAGTTTCTGCAAATGGTGGCTCAGAGAGTGAACAGAAAAAACTATTTCTGACCTGGTTATAGTCATATATATAAGATGCCCCCAAGTTTTTGGAACAATGAAGGTTTTTTGAAATTTTCAACATCATTGACTGCAAGGGTTTCACTAGGTTCCATGGGATCCTCAGATGGCTTGGCATTGAGAAGGCGAAATTCATCAAGAATGCCACAAGCATACTTGCGCTGTGATGAAAATATTCCTTTCTTCCCTTTGGTAAGCTCTAGGCCAAGGAAATATTTTAAGTTGCCCATGCCTTTCATGCAAAATCTTTTGCCAAGATACAGTTTGAAGTTTTCTATGTATTTCATATCATTTCCTGCAATAATGACATCGTCGACGTACACCAAAATTGCCAAGCACACACTTTCTCTTTGATATGCACACAGTGTGTAATCACACTTGGATTGCATAAAACCATAATTTACTACTTTTGACAAGAACTTCAAGAACCAGTTTGGGGAGTATGTTTCAGCCCATAGATAAACGTGTTTAGCTTGCACAATTTTGTTTCTCCTTTTTCGCAATGACTAGGAGGCAATGTATTGTAGACTTATTCATCCAATTTCTCGTTTAGAAAGGCATTATATACATACATTTGTTGCAGCATCCAATTTCGATTTGCAGTTGCTGCTATCAAACAACAAATAGTAACAAGTTTGGCGACAGGCGCATAGGCCTCATGATAATCCAAGCCTTCCACTTGTGCGTACCCTTTGGCCACTAATCTGGCTTTGAACCTTTCTATTTCACTATTTGCCTTATACTTGATCCTATAAAAGCATTTGCTGCTGATGGGTTTGACATTGGTTGAAGGAGAGATTAGCATCAAAGGTTCGGATTGAAGAGAGATTCAACTGAAAGTTTTTAAGAGCACCTGAAAAATACGAAAAAGACAGAAGTCACAAAGCTTATAACAAACAATACCTTGTAGAAGCCCTTTTGCATGATGGTGATGGACTTCGTGAATCAGGATGGACCATACCACAGTAAAAATCCTTCAATAAAATGGATGGCTTTGACATTCTGGATTATTTGCAGTGGTTGTTGGGGGCTTGGTAAAGTTTCTTGTGAAGTATTTGTTTCAGCCTCACCACATGATTCTGAAACAATTTCAGGTGGTTATTCAATGTTTGTGCAATCAGTAGTCATGTCCTCATCTTGGCTTTCAGTCAGTTGACAAGAACAGGGGCCTTGCTCACTTGAATTTCTGTTCTCAAGTATATGATTGTCATCAAATACGAAATGAATAACTGGAAAAGACAAGACTTTGCTTTGATCCTTTGAGAGTTTGATGGGAAATTCTCTTTCATTGAAGATAGCAATCCCTACTAACGATTTTTTTTGTTTCCAAATCAAGTAGTTTGTAGCCTTTTTGTTCAGCAGGATACCCAATGAACACACCTCGTTGAGCCCTGCAATCAAATTTTCCATGTAGTTTGAGGTAGGAAACAAAACACAACACACATTGATGCTTGTAAGTTGGTTTACTTTTAAATAATTTTTCAAAGGGAATTTGATTGTCCATTTTTTTTTTTTTGACAGGGTCCTATTTATTAAATATGTGGCTGTTAATACATGTAGGTCCCAACATTTTAAGGGTAGGCCTAAGTAAAACTTGAGACCACGCGCCACATTCAAGATGTACCGATGCTTTCTCTAAGCCACGCCATTTTGTTGAGGCATGTAGGGGCATGAATGTTGATGTAGGATGTCTCTATTACAGAAAAAAAAATTATGTCATTTGAGAAGAACTTGGTTCCACTATCTATCATGATTCTAACACATCTATTTTGAATTGTTGCTCACTCATGTTAATGGAATGTTTACGTAAATCACCTATTTCACTTTTATATTTCATTAGGTAAAACCACATGGCTCTCAAAAAATCATCCATAATAGACAAAAAGTAATGTGTTCGAGTATGTGATGCTTGGGGGTATGGTCCCCAAAGATCACAATGTAGCAAATCAAAAGGTTTAGAAAAACAATATTCACTTAATTTGAATCACTTTAGATTGTTTAGCAACACGACAGACTTTAGAGAAATTATTTGACAACTTAATGATAGTCATGCTTTCAGAGCATTTGTGATTCTTTGAGTGAGATGGGTGCCCAAGTCTCGGATGCCAAACATCAAAATCTAATTGAGTGGGTTTCGTAAACAAGCTGTCTACAGTGGAAATTGAAGAGTCTGCCTGATGAATTGCCCAACTCAGTCCTCATCATGGAGATCGGGTCCTGCGCAAAGCACCTAGCAGTCGGGAAAATCAAACGACATTTGGTTTGCTGAATAAATATGCTCACAGATAGCATGGTGTAAGCAAAATTGGAAGATAATACACGTTTTCAAGAAAAATGGAAGCTGACAAAACAACTTTATGGACATGTGTAGCACAAACCGTTCTGTTGTTAGAAACTCTAATAGAAAATGAAACAACTAATTTTGTATCATCTAGCAGTGATTGAAGGCATCATGATGTGTGGTGACTAGCACCAATATCTATTACCCAGGTGTCAAGTTTGAAGGATGACATACCTGCAAAGTTTAATTGGGTTACTGATCGATTTTTGAGGAGCTGTTTTAACTGAATATATTCATGTTGAGTTAGTGTTGGAGCAATGTCCTTGTTGGACTATTTTCCATGCATGGTGGAGATTAAGGTAGTGGAATCAGTTTTCTCTCCAACAGAGGCGTTGATAATAGCCCCCCTGCCACTATTTTCCACCTTTAAAGTTTGGAGGGTAACCATTTAATTTGAAGTATCCTTCCTTTGAGGTCCAGCAATCTTGCCATAATTGCAGAAGTATTGTGGGTGCTTGTTTTGCTGCTCTTTGAAGGCCTTCAAGTCTGCACTTGCTGAGATACCAACATGCTCGACAGCACTACTTTGAAGACAAACTTCTCTCTGCTTCTCCTTTTGAAGGACCGGTGCATAAGTCTTTTGTAGAGAGGGCACGAAATCCATAAGATGAATATGTTAAAATATAAATCCTTCACCAGCACATTGAAGAGGAGTCTCTTAGGATTCCACCTCCATGTAGAATGTGTTAAGATATTTAATGTCCTTGTAAAATGTGAAGAGTCTCCTAGGATTCTATGTTGTAGTTAATATCCTTGTTATATGGGAAGTCTCCTAAGATTCTATGTTGTAGTTAATATCCTTGTAATATGTGAAGTCTCTTAGGTTTCTATGATGTAATTAATGTCCTTGGAGCTTGTGAAATCTCCTAGGATTCTACGATTGGAGACTCTTAGAATTCTGGAAATGGGATTATAAATAGAGGCCGTGCAAACCATTTTGGCTACGGCTTCTTCTCCTCAGTTTCTTCTTGTTTTCATTCTCTCTCTCCCTCTCTCTCTCTCTCTCTCTCTCTCTCTCTCTCTCTCTCTCTATCTTCCTGTGTGAGTGCTGTTTTCTGGTTACAGATATTGGTGCTAGATTTCTATCATGGTATCAGAGCGCCAGGTTACATTATCTCTACCAAACGAAATGCCCAAACAGGTCTGATCTAGTTAGAACTCTTTTCTCATCTTGTCTCTATCCTGAATTTACTTTTCTCTTGCGCAATTCTTGTTCCTTTTTCTTCTTGCTTACCCAAGGACACATCTTGTTATATCGTGTCTTCTATCCCTCTCATCTTCTACCTATATACCATTCCTTTCTGCTGTCATGGAAAACCTTTCGCATTTTGGCATGTCCTCAAGTTTTCTTCCTCACCTTATTACTGAAAAACTCAACCATGAGAATTATTTGATCTGGAAAAGGCAAATCATGCCTTTCATAAGAAGTCAAGGCCTCTTTGGACATCTCGATGGTTCAACAAAGGCACCACCAATATTCGTCTTACAGGAAATAAAAAATGAGGTAGGAGAAGTTATTGCTGTTCATGAAGACAACAATACTGAACATGCTATGTGGATGAGACGTGATCAAAGTCTGGTTGCGTATATTTTGTCCACTTTATCTCAACAAGTGTTACTTTCAGTTTCTGATGATTGTACTGCAGAAGAATTATGAGAAACCCTTGCTGATACCTTTTCCCAAATATCAGAAGCTCGAATTATGTACTTAAGGAAAGAATTTCAGAATTTGAGCAAAGGTTCAACGTCTATCATGGATTATTTGGGGCGTATTAAGGCCGTCGCAGACCAACTTGCTACCTCAGGGAATAACATTTTTGATAAGGAAAAGGTGCAGCAAACCTTGAATGGACTTGAGCATGATTATCATGCTTTTATTACAGCTCTTGAGGTCATTCCTGTTCTGCCTTCCTTCAACGAACTACAAGGTAAACTTCTCCAACATGAAATGAATATGAAAAGAGTCATCGAAAGGACTGATCAAGGGAACTCCCAAAATGTGTTGGCTATGAATGTAAAGTTTGGTAAGAGCCATGGGAGCTCCAACCATGGTGGTCGTGGCATTCTACCAACACCACATAACCAAGGTATGTCTCCTTTGGATACTTCAAGAAAAATACCAATTTATTTTCAGTGCAACAAGAAAGGACACATGAAGGCACAATGTTGGTTTAATCCTCAAAATAAAAACAAAGGGGTAAGACATGATTATAAACAAGGAGGACAAAGTTCTAAATCCACCGCTGAAGATATGCAACAGCTATTGATGACCGCATTCTCAAAGATGACTATAAAGCAAAATGAGCAGGGAGAATGGTTCTTGGATTCAGGTGCAGCTACCCATGTGACAAGAAATGCAGGTAAATTGACTAACTTATCCCCTCATTACTATAGAAGTTGCATTATAACAGGTGATGGAAAATCTCATCCTATTACACATTGGAAATGCACATATTCCATTGTCATCCTCGTCTCTATCACTGTCTAATGTTGTTCTTGCTCCCAATATCAAAAAGAACATCATATCCATTTCTAAACTCACTGATGATACAAGCTCTTCTGTTGAATTCACACGTTCTTCTGTCTATGTCAAGGACCTCCAAACGAAGAAAATGTTCGTCAGAGGGGAGCGTCAAGGGAATATGTACGTCCTCAAGGAATGTCTACCCAAGGATTCATCCACTTTTGATATAGGATTGAAGACATTTTCTCTTTCTCATAATGCGTCATCAGTGCCAAGTTCTTGCCATTTTCAATCAAAAGTAAGGGGCCCTAACCAATTTTTGGAGTCTGATTTGTGGCATAGTGGGCTAGGACACTGTGGTCGACATTTCATTGAAAAACTTGTCACAGATAGTCTCATTCCAATATCAAGTTTACCTCTTACTTCAAGTGTCAAAAAATGTTGAAGTTGTGGACTTTGTAAGAGTCATGTTTTACCTTTCCATAATATAAATCAAAGGGCTTCCAAACCTTTTGAAACTATTTTTTCTGATGTATGGGGGCCAGCCCCTATTGATTCCATGTCTGGGTCAAGATATTATGTCTTATTCATTGACTCTTACTCACGTTTCACCTGGATTTACTTCATGAAACACAAATCAGAAGTACCTCACATATTTCGAAACTTCTATGCCATGATTCAAACTAAATTTTCATCCAATGTGGTGCATTTTCAATGTGATGGAGGGGGAGAATATTCCTCGCTTGATTTTATTGAATTTCTACGTGAAAAAGGGATAACTAGACAAATTTCCTGCCCTTACACACCACAACAAAATGGTGTAGTTGAGCGGAAACATCGACATATAGTTGAAAGCGCCATGAGCATGATGCATGATACTAATGTGCCCATTTCCTTGCGGACTGAAGCCTTTCATACTGCTGTATACATAATAAATTGTTTGCCTATGACACTCTTGATGTCTAAATCGCCATATTTTACACTCTTAGGCAAACAACCTGATTACAAGAACTTGAAGGTTTTTGGTTGTGTATGCTATGTTCACGTTGATGCTGCCTTGAGGAACAAGTTTCAAGACAAAGCTATTCAATGTAGATTCGATGGATATACTGATGAATATAAAGGTTTTCGATGCTATGATCCAACAACTAAACGTATCAAAACTTCAAGAAATGTCATTTTTGATGAACATAGTTTTGATAATACAAATGAAATGCCTATGACCATTGAATCTTATGATCCCTAGACCAGTACACAGTTATTCAATGCAGATACTGTTATAGAAAATGATGTGCCTCAAAGTGAAGATTCAAAGAGAGCAATACAACTGTCGGATATGGCTCAAAGTGAAAATCAAGAAGATCCAACACAGTCATCAAGTCATCACGAAAACAATAATGAAGAACAAAGCAACGATGCACATCGGTATTCGGGTCTTATCTACAGTCGACGACTAAGGGACAGAGATGCTCACAGTGAAGAAGACAACATGCCCCACCTTAGAAGATCCCAACGCATTCGTCATCCCATTCACAGGTGGGTTAGCTATGATTCTTTATCACTTGATTTTCAGTTATTCATGGCAAAACTTGGCAAGGAGGAAGAACCTACTTCATTTGATCAAACATCAAAATCACATCATTGGAGAAAGGCTATGAAAGAAGAAATGGATGCCTTGCATGAATGTGGAACATGGGAGATCGTTCCGAGGCCACATGAAAAGAACGTAGTGGGCTCCAAATGGGTATACAAAATTAAATACAAACCTGACGGTAGCATACAATGACACAAAACAAGGTTAGTAGCAAAAGGGTTTACACAACAATATGGAGAAGATTATGATGAGACATTCAGCCCTGTGATCAAAATGAGAACAATTCGTGTGATTATATCATTGGCAGTTGAATATGGATGGAGACTACATCAAATGGACGTGAAGAATGTTTTTCTTCATGGTGATTTAAGGGAGGAAGTATATATGGAACAACCTCCAGGATACACGAAAGGTGACTCTCATGCATGGGTTTGCAAACTAAGAAAATCTATTTATGGACTTAAACAGGCCTCACGTTCGTGGTTTGACAGTTTCTCTTGCAAGATTCAAGAATGTGGTTTTCGAAGATGTCCTCTAGATCACTCTCTTTTCATTTATTGAAAGGAAAACATATTTACTTTACTTCTTATATATGTTGATGATATTGTTATCACAGGAAATTCAGAAAAACACATAGAAGAAGCTAAAGTTTTGATGATGCAAAACTTCAAAATGAAAGAGCTTGGTGATTTACGATTCTTTCTTGGAGTGGAGATTGATAGGCACAATAATCGCCTCACACTGACACAACAGAAATACACGTTGGATCTGCTAAAAAAGTCAGGTATGTCTGATTGTAAGCCTGTTGGAACTCCTAGTGTTCTAAATCAAAGACTAAGTGCTCAAGATGGGGAGTTATATGAAGATCCTACGCAATATCGAAGTATTGTTGGGGCACTTCAATATCTTACATTTACTAGACCAGATATTATATATGCTGTGAATCAAGTATCTCAATTTATGCATGCACCTAAAGATACTCACATGGATGCTGTCAAAAAAATATTAAGATATCTTAAAGGGACAGCAGGAGATGGCTTAGTTTATGGTAAGAGTGAAAATATAACTACTGGACATCAACTTATGACATTCACAGATGCAGATTGGGCTGGAGATCCCGATCAAAGAAAGTCCATTTCTGGTTTTTGTATTTTCATTGGACGTAATCTTGTGTCTTGGAGTTGTCGAAAGCAAAAGGCAGTAGCAAGATCCAACACTGAAGCTGAATACAGATGCATGGCTTCAGGTACTGCTGAAGTCACATGGGTTAGACATTTCCTAGAAGACATTGGAGAAAAGATTAAAACATCAATGTTAATGTGCGATAATCAAAGCGCTATTAACATTGCCTTTAATCCCGTACAACATGGTCGAACAAAGCACATTGAGATTGATCAACACTTTGTTAGACAAAAGGTGGAAGACAAGGAGATTCAGCCTATTTATGTTCGTACAGATGAACAAGTTGCAGACTTTTTACAAAAGGATTAACAAAGGAACAATTCTGGTTTCTAAAAGGCAAGTTGTACATGGTGCAAAACCATGCACAACTTGAGGGAGGGTGTTAAAATATAAATCCTTCACCAGCACGTTGAAGAAGAGTCTCTTAGGATTCCACCTCCTTGTAGAATGTGTTAAGATATTTAATGTCCTTGTAACATGTGAAGAGTCACCTAGGATTCTATGTTGTAGTTAATATCCTTGTAATATGTGAAGTCTCTTAGTTTCTATGATGTAATTAATGTCCTTGGAGCTTGTGAAATCTCCTAGGTTTCTACGATTGGAGACTCTTAGAATTCTGGAAATGGGATTATAAATAGAGGCCGTGCAAACCATTTTGGCTACGGCTTCTTCTCCTCAGTTTCTTCTTGTTTTCATTCTCTCTCTCTCTCCCTCTCTCTATCTCTATCTTCCTGCGTGGGTGCTGTTTTCTGGTTACAGATATTGGTGCTAGATTTCTATCAGAATATGCCTTCCTATAGCATTGGATGAATCATTCAATCCCATAAGAAATTCAATGACTCTCTCTTCTTGTTGCTTTTCAGCAACCACTTTCATGGCACCGCAAGAGCATTCCGAAAGAACATCATAGGATGAAAGCTTATCCCAGTAGGACTTCAGTTTTGTAAAATAAAGAGCAACAAATATATTTTCTTGATTCAAAAGACTGATGGAGGATTTGAGCTGGTACTTATGAGGGGTTGTGCTTTCAGTGAATCGGTTCTTTACGTCTGCCCACACTTCAATAGCAGGGTGGTGTAGATGACATTGCTTGATAATTCTTCCGAGATGGAGTTAAGAATCCATGAAGGTCCAAGTGAAAGCAACGTCTCCACATCTTGATCTCATGAGCTGCAACGCTGGGTTTGGGAAGACTGCCATCAACAAAGGTCAACTTGTTTTTGGCATACAGTGCCATTATCATAGCACGACTCCAGGTTGAGTAGCTTTCACTAGTCACTAATTGTGAAACCAATACAATACCATAAGAGGACTCTGCTCCTCCAGCTGAAGAAGAGTTGGAAGCATTGCCTGTTGATGCCATGGCTCTGAGACCATGCGAGTATCAATGTACGCACAAGAGAAATTCAAGGCTGTGATAGAATCAACAGGAACAACAGAGAAGGCTGAGCATGATGGAACAAAGCATCGTGCTCTTCTTCCTTTCACATATTTAAACTCTTTCTTTACATAATCAATTACAGGCATAAAAGAATATTTCCTATTATAACAGAATTATGCCTTCAAACTTCTAGAGAATTCCACATGCGTGACAAGGAAGACCACTATTCAATTTTACAGCTTTACAATATGTGTAAAGAAAACAAAGTTAACAACAAAGTTTTAATAATTGGTTTTCATTTTTCATAACAAATGCCAAGAGGCAGAATGCCCAAACGTTCTTCCGTTTGAGCTTCATAGCCTCGTGATGGTTCGAAATTGCGAAATCATACTTTCTCCCGTAAATCTCTTTAGAAGACGATGATGGTGGAGTTGCCAACAACAAGCTCATGAGGAGACCTGCTACACACTTTACACCTAAGAGAGGAAATAAACTCTCTACCCCTTCTTCATATGCTCCCAATCCCTGTTTCCATCTCAGAAACTCTCTTTCTCTCCGTCTCATGTGTTTAGTCTAGTATCGATGACATGGGTGGATGTTCAAAACTGGTTATATGCCTACGCTGGTGCGCAGGCTTTTGTGGATGCCAAGTACCCGAAAAGTGGGCAACAGAGCCAGTGGACCCCGAGGGGCACTTATCCTTTTCCTAAAGGCTATCGACTATGTAACGTTATCTCGTGGGTAGTTGTTAAAAAATGCAGCTATAAAAGCAAGAAGGCTTATGAACAAAATATCACTTGGAGTAGATCAGGAGGTGGCCTAAACCTCGTCATGTGCTCGACCAAGTTTGAATTGGTTTCAGAATTGGTCGATATTAATTTAAAATTGGGGATTCAAATTTGGATTGAGATTTATAAATTTACAATAATGTAGAATAAAATACTTTATTTAGACTCAAATCTGTAAATTTGGGTTTTTGTATCCATTATCTTTTTTTGTTTCCCATTGGGTATCTATTTGATACTGAGTCTGAATCCAAATTTAATCGGATGCCAATTTTTAATATCGAATTTTATCTGATTTTTTGTTTGGATATCAAACTTCTCTTCTTTTCATATCTGATTTATTTAAAGAAACTTGATCAGATATTTGATCTGAATCAGATTCACTGACATCCCTAATAACCAGCCTCCCCACGAAAGGCTAATAGGATGATGAACCCCAACGGTATCCGGAAGCTTGAGGAATTAAATGCCGACAAAGAAATAGAAAATGGCAACAAGAAATATGGGAGATGAAGATCTCAGATGATGTTACAGAGCCATTTGTGATGTGTTATTTCCACCGTCAATTGGCAGCATACATCATCACATCAGATTCTATATCTATATCATCTTCACACAAACATGTGAAATCCTTCTTCGTTCTTATTGCTCGGTCACTCTTGGCATTCATTCTTCTCCTACTTTGTCAGCTTTAGTTGTTTCTCTTTTTCGGTTCTCATTTTCCATTAGATCTTGTTATCCTTGTTATTGTTATTACATCACTAGAAGGAAAGAAACAAGGGCAGCAAGTGTGATATAGCGCACATCTTTGAAGGTATGCTTCATGCAAATTACCTCATATGTCCGCAATGCTGTTTCTCATACCTATATATATATTATGGCCCATGTGAAAGGTAGGCGGTCATGAGTATGTGTCAATCCCTTCGTCCTGAACCTTGGAGGCAAAGGAAGGAAGAAGCCATGGCTGCCTGCACTTTTAAGGCCTCGTTACTGAGGCAGCCAGCTTCTTTTAGTTATTTCTCCATCTTATGGTCTGAAGGCAGGGGCAGAGGCAGGTGTAGGACTGCTTCGTGCATATTTATATTTATGGAATAATTACATAGTGTTTTGTTTGGTTCAAAATTTAAAGTATTACTGCCCTTCAGCGAAGGAACTTTTGGAAATTAAAGAAAAAAGTTCTTACAACCCAACAGTTTTGCAAATCCTAACAAAAGGCTTTCACAATGGTAGACGCAGCGATGGCTTTGCTAAACAGTGATAAGGAAAAGAGGAAACATCTTCTCAGTTCATATGTATGTGTACATCTCCTGAGTTTCATTTGCGTTGTTTCCTGGCAGAAGAATTCTTTGGGTGCACCAATTCGACTGCTCACCAGCAATTAGCGGCTTTTCATAAAAGATAATAAGACTGCATCTTCTTGGACGTATCCATGGAGGTGGAGGTAAATCTATGGAGAAGCTTAGTCATCATCAAAGAGGGCCCAGCAAGGTAAAATTTTCATCATTTAACTTCTCACACAAGCTTTCCTTCTTCTTTTCTTCTCTTTTGGTAATTCGATAAGAGGTTGAAACCTCACACCCTTGCCCCCCATCCCTGTGCTCATGGCTGTCGAACGGTTCTTTTCTTCCCTTTAAAATGAGTAGTTTTTCACTGATTCTTCACCACAAAATGATGTCATTCATCGTTAGGGTAGCCATTCCTTTTCTTTCAATTAATTAAATATCAAAGAAGGGCAAGAATGGAGCACAAAACGCTAAGGTTATTGAATCAAATTACTCAAAATGTCGACCAATAATTGTATTGGGAATGGTTATGTCATTCATGAAAGAAAAATAATTCAGCGCAGTCACAGTCTTCCAAATGAAATAGAAATGTGTACTGCTTCCTTCTAATTAATGCTTTATTTTTTTTAGTATCATTGTTGTCATTCTTTTTAGCTAATTCTCTCCTTTCTTTCAGTCCAGTTGTACAAACAACCACAGAATCACGGTCTTTCAATTGTTAAAGGTTGTTAATGTCATGTTGTATTTTGGTTATAAAATGTTTGTTCTTGCTTGTTTGGTAATTACTTTGTTTAGAAGAGTACTCTAATCTATTAGAGAAAACAACTGATAAGAAAATTATCTTAGCCTAATTCATTGTAATTGAAAATATATGAATCCATACTCCCTATATGTGAGTAGAGAGAGAAATAAGGTTTGATGATGTATATATTGAATTAAGTCAGGCCATAATACCCAGCCTGGGCCTGCCCGACCTGCCCGTTTTTTTCTTTTTTTACACGGCCGGCCCTTAGGTTTGATAGCGGAATAAACTCTACAATATACATTGATTTTCTTTTGGCATATGCAAACCATTCACATCGAAGCCACCTACACATTTTTAAATTGCAACGATCTCAGGGAGAGAGGGAGAGTGTGTGTGAGAGAGAGAGAGTGAAATAAAAATTAACGTAACATTAACATAAGTCCAACAAAAAGTTGAATCTGAAAAAGTCATTACATCTAAAGATTAGCTCTTAATTCCTGTAAGAAGTTCGAGGTACCACCATTTCCCCATAGGTTACTGGAAATTAACCAGACATCATACAAAATAGAGGATGTCATGCGCTGAACTAAGACAGTCTCATTCCTATAAATAATATCGTTTCTGGAGTTCCAAATGCCCCATATGTAAACAGTCATTCTCAAAATGGTACGCCATTCTTTTTGTTTCTCACTCTAACTGGTCCATGGATCAAGGTTCTGAATTGTAGAGATGTTTGTGACTTCAATATGAGGCATAGACCAGGTAAGCACATAAAGATCTTGAGACACTCGACAAAACCACATCAGGTGAGTGGTAGACCTCAGCACAATAACATGAAGGACACTTGCTCCCATGGTGAAAACCAGATCTTGTGAGGTGATTTTGAGTCTGAATGTGGTCCAATAGAATAAACCATGCAAGAATTTTGGATCATCGAGTAGGACCCCCAGTCCAAAGGAGGTTATGGGGAAACCAGTTGACACCAGTTGGTTGAAGCAAGCTATATGCACGATGTATACAGAAACACCCTTCGCCATCTCATTCCCATGAAAAAAAAATGCTCTATGAAATAAATCCATCTTGGAAGGGTGAGAGGGGGAGAGAGTCAAGTCTTTCGAAAAATAAACCTATATCTAAAAGTATGACTATAATTATACCAGCATTCACATCGAAGCCACCCTGAATTTTGTAGTGGTTTTTCATGCATTTTTTATTGGTTGTTCACTGAACACATCTGCCTACCATTTTATATATTTTTTTTTGACATCTGTCAACCATTCAATAGTATGACTATAAACTATCTCTGATTATTTCAATAAAAGAGTATTTTGATTATTTCCAACCCTTGGCATGGTATCTAGTGTTAGGACTTAAGATATGACGCGTTCTGAAAGTGATCAAACGTTTGTAATTTAATTTTGACTGTTTAGTTGTCTCGGCAACCCACATGCATTTAATTAGTAAGGTTTTAGAAATAATTGCTCAAAACACTGGTTTTGGTGAGATGGTTTTGTATATCTATGGGTTAAACTTTTTTTTTGTCCCATGGCATATTCCATCCGTTGACTTTTCTGCCGCGTACCAAGTCAAAAAAACTTTAACATATAATTTTTTTGTGTTTGGATCGTTTTCCAAGAGTGTCCTGTTAATTTCCTCCCTCAGAGGATTAATATTTCATATTCACAAGAACGCATTCTTAGGTTGTTTGGGTGGCAAAACTCATTTTTTGAGGTAAAAACCGATTCTTACTTCTAAGACACTATTTCGTAAGAGTTTGGATGATAAGAAGTGCAAGTTTTATAAAAAAATAATTTTTGGAAGAAAATATTTTCCCAAAATTAATTAAAAACAAAAAACTGTTTTGATTCTATATCCAAACATAAAAATCTGTTTTGCAAGACTAATTAAAAAATAATTTTGAAAAAACTATTTTTCGTCAAATGTTTTTTTGTAATGTGCCATTAAAATGCTAGCACATCTTAGATTGAACGTACTGAAATATTTCCACAATCTTTCACAAAATTATACAAAGTGGCTCGATTCTTGCAAAAATAGGAAATCACCAGTCAACTCTTAAAGATCAAAAAACGTGCACTCAACTTTTGGGATAAATCTCAATGAGTTGCTTCAGGCATGGAAGTCACTAAACTTATAAGGAATAATTTACACAGTTGCCCTTTTATTGAAAATTATCCATTTTATTGTTCTCTTCCTTTGTAGATAATTTAGATTGAGATGAGTAATTTTGTAAATTATCCCTTTATTTTAATGGCTGCTGCTGCTGCAGCTTCTTAAACCACTAACACATAAGTCCCTGATTTTCCATTGGCCTGTTCAGTGCCACGACAAATTCAATACTTGGGAGACAATACCCTTGGAGTCCAGGCTTTACCTTTTCCTCTTTAGGAATTAGGACTTTCTCCAACACTTGAGCGCTCTACCTTGTCAATTAGAGTGTAATCCTTTGCAGCTTTAGTAGTTTTCATGGAAATCAGATTGAAGAACACTTTCGAGGACTCGCCAGCCCGATCAGTGAGACTTGAAGGGTCAGCGCAGCTGCACAGCCGCACTTTGGTGAGCGGGGAGCTTAGTGTAACAGAGAACCTAACATCTGATGCAAACAATCAGTCAAACGAGCAGAGCTTAGACCCGGCGGGGCACACTCACTCTAACAGCAACCTTTCGGGAACAGCTGCTTAAGTCGTTAAGTGTAGGTGCTTTCTAGAGGTTGCAGATGATAGTTGTTCCTATTTGACCCTAAACTGATCGAACTTTCCAGGTTCAAACAAGCTCTACCAGGCCTTCAAGGACTGAGCCCATGTATGTGGCAAAAATGTGGGAACGACTTGTGGCTAGGGTTGAAAGGCCAACCAAGAAAGGATATAGCTTGTTTTCCTTGAAATCTATTCCAAAAGGAATCTCGGTGCATCACAAAAGACCCGATCAACAAGTAGATTAATATTATGTCTGAAAGAGAAGTCCAATTAGGGATGTGCAACAAGCTGAGCCAGCTCGAGCTCGACTCGATCGAACTCACTCGTTGAAGCTCAACTTGAACCCGACTTATTTATTAACGAGTTGAGCTCAAGTTCAAATGTATGCTCGAAATGTTAAACGAGTTGAGTTCAAGTTGTAAGAACTCGACTCGACTATACAATAAATATTGAATTATAACAACAAAAAATCTGAACGAGTAGAAACTAAACGAGTTAATAGAGTTAGACAAGTTAAATGAAACAAGACATGTTTAACATAAATGAGTTCAGTGAGTCGAGTTTGAGCCCAATGTTGTATCATCGAGTCGAGCTTGAGCCTGTTCAGGAACTTGAGTCGAGTTTGACCTCGAGTTTTCTGAGTGAAGTCGACTCCAGCTGACCCAACTAGAGCTCAACTTGACTCGTGCATGCAGCCCTGGTTCCACCACATATTACAATGAATGAAACCCTATTTTTATGTTTTGGTATGAAACCAAGCCCTGGTCTGCCGAAGCCAAATTAAATCAAGCTATAAACGAACAAAAAGGAGAAAACTGGAAAATCATTGGAATTTGGAAAATAGTTGGCTAATACAGGGTGTCTAACTCGTTAATTATATGTCAGTTGATATCAACTAATTTAAAAGTGATTTTTTGTTGTTTTTTTTTTCTATTTGTAGATAAAAGTTAGATAGAAAATATAAATTAATCAAGATCAGAATATGCCTAACGACTGGTTGTAAGCCAAACAGAAAAATATATACCATGTTTGAAAAATATATACCAATTTTGGAAACCCAGAAAACCAGCTATGCTTCATGTCTATATTTGTTTCAACATGTGTGATGATCGATCGTGCAGAAAATTTCAACAGGATGGTATGATCCTCTCCATTTTTTTGAAAAAATATGATAACAGATATTAAGAAAAATAACTTAGCAAATAGTATAACTAAAATGTTTTTGCTGTTTTTCGTAATTAAAAGAGAAAGCAATTTTCTAAGCCTTTAACTCACTAATATTTCATTTGTGTTTTTTTAAACAAAATCAACTATATCTCTCCCCCACCCCTCTCTCTCGCTCCCCCCCCCACAAAATAAATAAATAAATAAATAAAATTCAATTATTGGCTGTTCGTTCATTGGTGCACTGTTTGGGATGTCCATTGTACATGAGGATTCACAATCCCTGCAAATGTTGTTGTTGTCTCAAAGATATGCACAATGAGCTAGAATCAACAGATTAACTGGCACCATTTTGGGGATTTTGTTCAGTCTTGTTAGCAACCGACACACACCACTTTTATTAATGACTTTTCAGAATATTTTCGTAAAAAACTTAATAGCCTCAATAATAATTCATTTTGAATAATTTACTGTGGAAATTTAATATCCTCCTACGTGTTAATTTTCAACTCTGCTACCAATTAACTAAGCTAAACATGCCAAATTGTTTCGTTCAGACAACAAGGAAGAGATGCCTCTATATTTATTCAGAAATTAGTATATAGCTTTTATTGTTCCTTTAAGCACCAAATTAATTATATATCTTCAGGGAGTTCTAGACTTAAATATTGCTCTTTTAATATTATGGCAACATATTAGGGTAAAACTAGCTAAGTGATTTACAGGTTCTTACGTAACAGATTATGTGCTTTTCACAAGGATAAACAATAGGAATATTTTCAATTATTTGCTGCGTTAAGAATAAAATTCGCATGAAATGGAGGCACTTTGGGCGTTACTCTCTTCCACTGTAAAACATGAGGAAACAAATGGAGGCTCCTGAAATGATAAAGGCAGGGGCGTACCCCAGCAAGCTGTTACCGCAATCCACGAGCAAAAAGGGAGGCACTAATTGGAACTTGTTATATATGCACTGTTTTAATATATTTTAATATAACGTCTAGGAAGAAGAACTTAAATTAATTCATGCATTGTTGCCCCGCAAACTACTCGACACATTAGAAGGTCCGAGTAAATGACATGTCTATGATAAACCACAAAATAAGTAACCAACACATAGAGAGTTCAAAATTTTGAGACCCACTTTGTAAACTTAATTGATTTCCTCCATCCCTACCCACGTAGTATTACCTTTTAGTACTGCTTCATCATGTGAACCACTCAGATCCACATTTTACAGGTAACTCAATCGTTTTCTAATGCACTATTGACATTTAAAACATCTCATATTTCATCCTTTAATTTTGTTGATTTTTTCGAAGTCATTTAATTGCAAAACGTTGCATTCCTGGATACATGTTCTATATGAACACCACATTCTTGGATACATGTTACAACACAATCACACCTTCAACCTTATAGAGACTTCCATATGTGTGACAATGAACACCATGATTCAATTTTACGGTTTTACAATGGGCGTAAAGAAGACAGAGTTAATAACACGGCTTTAAGAATTAGTTTTTATTTTTCATAACACCCCTCCTTCAAATTGGTGAATGAGGTCTCCAAAAACCAGTTTGAGCTTTTAAAATTTGACTTGATATTTGACAAGGGACTTGGTGAATAGATCAGCCAGATGTAAGTACGATGGAACATAGCTTGTGACAATTGTTCCATTTTTTACTTGCTCACGCACTAGATGACAGTCGATCTCCCCATGCTTGGTGCATTCATGTAAAATTGAGCTGACTGCCATTTGTAATGCTGATCTCATCACAAAGAAGCTGCGCTGGTGACGGACGAGGCACTTGGAGATCTTTTAGAAGACATCTTATCCATATATGTTCTCAGCAGTAGTTGCGCGATATTTTTATTTCGGCAGAGAAGCGAGATACTATGCTCAGTTTTTATGTTTTTCTAAAGATTAGACATTCTCCTAATTAAACATAGTAACCAGAGATTGATTTTTTGGTGTCTTTGCAAGCTCTGTAGTTGGCATCAAAATATGCGGTAAGCTTAAAATTGTCATCTACTGGAAGAAAAATTCCATGACCGGGTGAAGTTTGATATAGCGTAATACTTTTATAGCAGAATTGAAGTGAGTAGTCGGTTTCTGCATATGGTGGCTAGGAAAGTAAATAGCAAAAACTATTTCTGGCCTGGTTATAGTCAGATATATAAGATGCCCCACAAGTCTTCGAAACAGTGAAGGACTTTTTAAATCTTATCCATCATTGGCAGCAAGGGTTTGACAAGGTTCCGTGGGATCCTCAGATGGCTTGGCATTGAGAAGGCTTAATTCATCAATAATGCCACAAGGATACTTGCGCTGTGACAAAAATATTCATGTCTTCCCTTTGCTAGGCTCTAGGCGAAGGAAATATTTTAAGTTGACCATGTCTTTCATGCAAAATCTTTTGCCAAGATACATTTGAAGTTTTCTAGGTATTCCGTATCATTTCCTATAACAACGAGAGCGTTGATGTACACCAAAACTACCATGAACACCCTTTCTTTTTGATATGCACACAGTGTATAATCACACTTGGATTGCATAAAACCATAGCTCACCACTTCTGACGAGAACTTCAAGAACCTGTTTTGAGGAGCATGTTTCCGCCCATAGATATACTGGTTTCGCTTGCACAATTTTGTTTCTCTTTTTTCGCAATAACTTGGAGGCAATGTCATGTAGATTTCTTCATTCAATTTCCCGTTTAGAAAGAAGTTATACACATCCATTTGTTGCGGCACCCAATTTCGTTTTGCAGCTATTGCAATCAAACAACAATAATAACAAGTTTGGCGGCAGCAGCATAGGTCTCATGGAAATCCAAACCTTTTGCATACCCTTTGGCCACTAATATGGCATTCAACCTTTCTATTTCACCATTCGCCTTATACTTGATCCGATAAACTCACTTGCAGCTGATGGGTTTGACATTATTTGAAGGGGAGACTAGGGTCCAAGTATTGTTTGATTCCACCGCCATCATTTCTACATGCATGGCTCTGCCTGACTAAAGGATGAAGGTTTTGTTTGAAGAAAGATATTCAACAGGAAGCTTTTAAGAGCAGCTGAAAAATGGGAAAAATACAACTTATGACAAATGATACCATGTGGAAGCCCTTTTCCGTGATGGTGATGGACTATGTGAATCAGGATGGACCATACCACACTAAAAATCCTTCCATAAAATGGATGGCTTTGATATTCTTGATGATTTACAGACTCACTGTTGAGGACTTGGTAAAGTTTCTAGCGAAGTATTTGTTTCAACCTCATCACTTGATTCTAAAACAATTTCAGGTGGTTGTTCAATGTTTGTACAATCAGTAGTCATGACATCATCTTGGTTTTCAGTCAGTTGACAAGAACAAGGGCCTTGCTCACTTGAATTTCTGCTCTCAAGTGTATGATTGTCATCAAATGTGAGAGGAATAACTAGAAAATGTGAGACTTTGCTCCGATCCTTTGAGAATTTGAAGGGAAATTCAGTTTCATTGAAGACCATATCCCTACAAATGACTTTTTTTTTGTTTCTAAATCAAGTAGATTGTATCCTTTTTGTTCAATAGGATACCCAATGAACACACCTCGCTGGACCTTGTGACTAGTGATAACGGATCGGATTCGGATCCAATATATCCTTAATCATATCAGCTTTTTCGGATATTCAAATATTCAGATCCGAATTCGAATAAAGAAGTCATACCCAAACCCGAAATCCAATTTTACGATCCGAATCTGTTTTCTATATTTTTATTTTAATCCAAATTTTGAACCAGATTTTGCTAATTTTCAAAATTTAATAGCAGTAGATATAGGATATTTATCTAAAAATGAATCTGATCTGAATTTGCATTTGAATTTGTTCGAATATTTATGTATATCTGAATCTGAATTTGTATATGATTTGATGCCATTTATTAAATCTGAATCCAATCTGATTTCCTAATTGGATATTACTTTTTTTTTCCACATCCGATTTTTTTTGTTCGGATTGGTCAGATATCCAACTCAAATCGAATATATTTACATCCCTACATGTGACCGAATTTCCATGTGCTTTGAGGTTGGTAGAAAAATACAAACAACCAAACACGCATATACGATCATAACATGGTTTTCTTTTAAATAATTTTTCAAAGGTCATTCATTGTCAAGTTCCTTTTTTTTTTGATGGGGTCCTATTTATTAAATATGTGGCTGTTAATGCACGTAAGTCCCAACATTTTAAGGGTAGACCTGACTGAAACTTGAGAGCATACACCAAGATGTGCTGACGCTTTCTCCCAACTATGCAATTTTGTTGAGGCATGTAGGGGCATGAATGTTGATGTAGGATCTCTCTATCACGGAAAAAAAAATTGTCATTTGAGAAGAACTCGGTTCCACTATCTATCCTATTTTCAACACATCTATTTTGAACTGTTTCCTAGTCATGTTATTGAAATGTTTAAGCAAATCACCTACTTCACGTTTATACTTCAATAGGTAAACCCACATGGCTCTTGAAAGATCATCCATAATAGACAAAAGGTAATGTGCTTGAGTTTGGGATGCTTGGAAAGCATTATTCCCAAGAGCTTTAGTAAACAGAAACTAGCAAATCAAAAGGTTTAGCAAAACATGATTCACTTAATTTGAACATCAATCAATATTGTTTAGCAACACTACATACTTCACAGAAATGATTTGACAACTTAATGATAGAGTCATGTTTTCATTGCATTTGATTCTTCGAGCAGGATGGGTGCCCAAGTCTCATATGCCAAACATCAAAATCTGATTGAGTGGGTTTCGTGAACAAGCAATCTACAGTTGAAAGAGGTGACTTGAAAATGAAAAATACCCCTGATGAATCTCCCAGCTCAGTCCTCGTCATGGAGATCGGGTCCTGCACAAAGCACCCAGTAGTGGGGAAAATCAAATGACGCTTGGTTTTCTGTTATAAATCTGCTCACTGACAATATGTTGTAAGCAAACTTTGGAAGATAATACACTTTTTGAAGAAAAATGGAAGATGATAGAACGGCTTTACCGACACGTGTAGCATATACCGTCCTGTTGTCCTGAAATCTAATTGAAAATGGAACAACTAATTTTGTGTCATCTGGCATTGATTTATGACAGCATGACATGTGGTGACTGGCACCAATATCTATGACCCAGGTGTCTAGTTTGAAGAATGACATAGCTAGAAAGTTTATTTAGGTTACTGATCGATTTTTGAGGAGTTGATTGAATTGAATAAATTCATCTTCAGTTAGAATTGGAGCAATGTCCTTGCTGAACTATTTTCCATGCATGGTGGAGATTAAGGCATTGGAATCAGTTTTCCCTCCAATAGAGGCCTTGATAATATCCCCTTTGTCTTGCTCTATTTTCCACCTATAAAGTTTGGACGGTAACCATTTAAATTGAAGCATCGTTCCTTTCATGTCCTGCAATCTTGCAGTAATTGCAGAAGTATTGTGGGTGCCTGTTTTGTTAGATTTCGAATGCATTCAAATTTCCACTTGCTGAGAGACCAACATACTCGACAGCACTAGTTTGAAGACGAGCTTCTCCGCTTGAGGGACCAGTGCATGTCTTTTGTAGAGAAGGCAAGGGTTTCATATGTTGAATTTGCCTTCTTATAGCATTGAATGAATCATTCAATCTCATAGGAAATTTTTTTTCATCAAGACCCACGACATCTGGTTACATGTATGGTGCATAGCCTTTACAAAAATGACAAGTGCCCCCTGCCCACTTGTACTAGCTCCTTAGCCCACTTTTTGGGTACTTGGCATCCATGGGAGCCTATGCACAAGCCTGGGTATATAACCAGCTTTGAACATCCACCATGTCATCGACACTAGACTAAACACTTGAGAGAGAGAGAGAGATAGAGAGCTTCTCAGTGATGGAAATAGGGATGGGGAGCACAAGAAGAAGGGGTAGAGAGTTTATTTCCTCACTTAAGTGTAAAGTGTGTTGCAGAACGCCTCATGAGCTTGTTGTTGCCAACTCTACCATCATCAACATTGTCGTCCTCTTCTAAAGAGATTTACTAGAGAAAGTATGATTTAGCAATTTCCAACTTTCAAGAGGCTATGAAGCTCAAACGAAAGAATGTTAGGGTCTTCTACCTCTTGGGATCTGTTACAAAAATGAAAACTAATTCTTAAAGTTGTGTTATTAACTTTGTTTTCTTTACACCCATTGTAAAGGTGTAAAATTGCATCGTGGTGTTTTTTTGTCACGCATGTGGAATTCTCTAGAAGGTTGAAGGCATGATTCTGTTGTAATAGAAAATATTCTTTCATCCCTGTATTTGATTTTGTACAAAAAAGAGTATAAATATGTGAAACAAAGAAGAGCACGATGCCGAATATCGTGGGTGAAGATGAGCCAGCCGAATCTCATGGGTGAAGATGAGCCAGCCGAATGTAGTGGGATAAGATGAGCCAGCCAAATGTCGTTGAAACCAAAAACCATGGTGACTTAAACTAGTGACTTTCTTAATCGCGTGCACTGTTTCTGGCATCCAGCGGTTCAGGTAGCATTGCCAGCCTTCCACGATCCTCTAGAAGTCATCCCAAAACAGTTTGAGCAAGCATCGATCCAATCCCTACGATTGGTGGATTCCCTGCATTCTGTAGAGTGGTTCTTCGGTGAACTGGCCCCTTTCACTACTGTTTGCGATGCCAACCACCTTTTCCTATCAGACTTCATGGACAGCATCCCAAATGAAGGCGAACCTAACAAGCCAAGCTCGATCACTGAGGTAGCCTCTCAGAGCTGGAATCCTCGAATTTGTGGCCGCCCCTCTCTTTCTTTCAAGTTTCTTCCTGCCCTCTATTTCTTCACTCACGCCACTGTTGTCGACCCCCATTGGGCCCCAAAAGGGTCAAACAGCATCGTCAAGCCATGGTGACTCGTACTCGACTGGTGACGTGATCAGAGCCAGCCAGAATGTCTAGATTTCTGTAGTCTTCCCTGTGGCATTTTTTCTTCTCCTATGCATGGGAAGTCGGGTATTGAGTCCTCAGCATTAAGGAGCAGTCATGGCCGACAGAGGAAAGAACAATGAGTCGGGAAGTATCAATGGCCATGAAAATGCCCAGGTGATATTTGATCTCTTCTATTTGCATCATTCAGATAATTTTGGAAGTGGGTTAGTATCTCAACAACTTATCAGTGATAACTATGCAATCTGGAGCAGAGTCATGATCGTGGCTCTATCAGCCAAAAACAAGCTAGGATTCGTTGATGGGACTATCAAAGAGCCTAAAGAGGATGAACATAATCGTATGTTGTGGGTACGATGTAACAATTTGGCTCTAGCATGGATTCTTTATTCAATTAATAAGGAGATTCATGCTAGCATTGCTTATGCTGCCTCAGATCAAGTAATATGGGAGGAGTTAAAAGAAAGATATACTCAGAGTTTTGCACCAAGAGTCTTTCAGCTACACAGTTCAATACATCGATTACAACAAGAGTCCATGTCTGTTACTACATATTACACAAAACATGTTATGTAAAAATCAAAGTGCTTTGGGAAGAATTAGATTACTACATTCCTGTGTCTGTGTTCATGTGGTGGCATAAAAAATTATTCAGATGAAATCCAAAGAGAACGTGTAATTTAGTTCTGGAAGGGACTGAACGACTCATATGATGCTATTAGAGGACAGATTTTATTCCTTGTCCCTTATCCACAGTAAACAAATTATGCTCTAGTCTTGCAGGAGGAACAGCAGCGTGAAGCAAGATTCACGCCACGCCATCAGCCTCTCACACCATCTTGGCAATATCACACAATCATATTCCCAAAGCAGCATCACTTTAACAAAGTTTCAAGTTTCAATGCAATAAAGAAAGACGTCAAAGACGACCATTCTGTAGCTATTGTCATAACACAGGTCATGTGAAAGATAAATGTTTCAAGTTGAATGGCCATCCTCGAGGACATCGATTCCATGATCCAAACTTTCGGCCACCACCAGCTGCAGCTACCATTCATAATCAAAGGCGGGTGGACCTCCATGCAAGCGATGGTACTAGTTTCTCTAGCAGCAACAGTCAAACTTCCAAGGAAGTTGTGCCTTCATTCACTATGGTGAGTATCATAAACTCTTATCACTTGTTAGAACTTCGTCTGCCTCTATCAATTAGTGTCTCCCATATATATCTTCATATAGTGTCTCCCATCTTCCTTGGATTGTCGATTCTGGAGCAAGTCGGTGCATTTGTGCCGATAGCTCTCTACTTCAAAAACCAACCAATTGCCGAGTACCTATAAACTTACCTAATCGACATACAATAACTGTCCATCAAACTAGTGATGTTAAACTTCCACCATTCACCCTCAAAAATTCCTTGTATATTTTCTCTTTCAAAGTGAACCTACTCTCTGTGAGTCAATTGAGCAAGGCACTAAACGTTTCTGTAACTTTCTTCCCTACTCATTATTTTGGCTCCGTTGACCAATGGTAACTTGACATTTAATGCAATGAAAGGCACAAGGTACCCTCTTTGTTGACTTCACTTTCTCGTTTCTCTCCTAAAAACCCTTGAAGTGGCAGTTCGACATAGGGAGTGGCGAGACACAATGAACTCAGAAATTAGTAGACTAGAGGAAAACAACACTTGGACAATGAGCACTTCACCACAAGGAGTTAAGCCCATCAGTTGCAAGTGAGTTTACAAAATTGAGTTCTGATCAGACGGTACTACTGAGCCATACAGGCCAAAAGGTTATTCCCAATAGGAGGGACTAGACTACAATGAGACATTTGTACCAGCTGCAAAAATGGTAACTGTCTGAACTTTACATTCAGTTGCTGTGGAAAATGATTGGTTATTATAATAAATGGATGTGAACAATGTCTTTCTTCATGGTGATTTGCTTGAAGAAGTACATATGCAAGTTCCACCAAGATATGACTGAAAGGGGGAGAATCTGGTATGTAAATTACATAAATCTGTCTATGGTCTCAAACAGTCTCCTCGAAATTGGTTTCACAAATTGTCGTTGGCACTAGTGGAGTTTGGATTCAGTCAATCAAATGCCGAACACACATTATTCACTTACAAACAAGACCAATTTTGTGTTGTTTTTCTCGTTTATGTGGACGGCCTTATTATTACGGGCAACAACAAGGAGCTGATTGACAAATTTAAGCAATTTTTATGTTAGAAATTTCTTGTGAAAGACTTGTACTCTTAAATATTTTTTGATTGCTTGTTCAAGTGCAGTAATTTATGTTTCACAGCAAATGTATGCTCTCAACATTATAAGCAAAACAAGTATAATGGGTGCCAAGCCAATGGAATTTCTAGCGGAATAAAAGCGCGGTCTCGAAGAAGGTACTCTCCTAAGCACACAAACCAATCTTCAAATGAGTGTGTTTTGTGATTATGATTGGGTGGCGTGTCAAGAAATGAGAAGGTCCATAACTAGTTATTGTGTTCTTCTTGGTGATTCTCCAATTTCATGAAAGACAGAAAAACAGCCCATAGTATCTCACTCCATTGCAGAAGCAGAATACAAGGTGTTGGCAAATGCGGTATTTGAAGTGACATGCTTGAAATTCTTATTGTCGGATCTAGGCATGAGACATCTACAACCGACAAATCTATACTGTGACAATCAGGCTGCCATGCATATTGCTGTCAATGCTGTTTTTAATAGCGTACCAAACATATAGATTTAGACTGTCATGTGGTATGAGAAAAAATAAATCAAGGTGTAGTGAGAACCAGTTACATTAACAAAGATAAGCTGGCAGACTTATTCACTAAGGCCTTAGGCAAGGAAGCATTTAATCATCTTCTATTCAAACTGAACATAAGAAACTCTAAACTTAGTTTGAGGGGGAGTGTTAAAATTAAGATTCGCTTCTTATCTTGACATCTTAACGATAAGATTTTCAGTTGGTTAGTGAAGCTGTTAAGATGAGCCAGCCAAATATCGTGGGAGAAGATGAGCCAACCAAATGTCATGGGATAAGATGAGCCAGGCAAATATCATGGGATAAGATGAGCCAGGAAAATGTCGTTGAAACTAAAAACTGTGTACTACTTTTTCTTCTGTATATAGGTGTGTAAGATCAATAGTAAAATATGAAGCAATTCTCTGTTCTCTTCCTTGTGTTACATTCTTCCTTAACTCAAATAATTTCTACATACTATAATACAGAGCCATGGCGTCAACAGGCAAGGCTCCCAATTCTTCCAACTCTTTTTCAGCTAGTGGAGCAGACTCCTCTTATGGTAACAACATCATCACTATTGAAAACCTCTTTTTCTTTAATCATTCAGACAACCCTGGTACTATATCGGTTTCACAATTAGTAACCAGTGAAAACTACAAAACCTGGAGTCATGCTATGAGAATCGCATTGTCTACCAAAAACAACTTGACCTTTGTTGATGGTAGTCTTCCCAAACCCAGCGTTGCAGCTCCTGAGGTCATGAAGTGGAGGCCTTGCAATCACATGGTCTTTCATGGATTCTTAACTCCATCCCAAAATAATTATCAAGCAATATCATCTATGCCACCACAACTATTGAAGTGTGGGCAGACTTAAAGGACCGATTCACTGAAAGCACAAACCCCTCATAAGTACGAACTCAAGTCCTCCATTAGTCGTTTGAATCAAGAAAATATATTTGTTGCTCTTTATTTTACAATATTGGGATAAGCTTTCGTCCTATGATGTTATTTCGGAATGCTCTTGCATTGCCTTGAAAGTGGTTGCTGAAAAGCAACAAGAAGAGAGAGTGATTAAATTTCCTATGAGATTGAATGATTCATTCAATGCTCTACGAGTCTGCAGCATTTTCTTAGAGTATAGCTCAGGCGTGTTAGCAGATGACATATATGCCGAAGGAAAGAAACGGGCGGCAAGTGTGATATAGCTCACATCTTTGAAGGTATGCTTCATGCAAATTACCTCATATGTCCGCAACACTGTTTCTCAATCCCTTCATCCTGAGGCAAAGGAAGGAAGAAAGTCGTGGCTGCCTGCACCTCTAAGGCCTTGTCCCTAAGGCGGCTAGCTTCTTTTGGCTGTTTCTCCACGTTATGGTCTGAAGGCAGGGGCAGAAGAAGATGTAGGACTGTTTCATGCATATTTATATTTATGAAATAATTACATAGTGTTTTGTTTGCCTAACAAGTCCTCGACGTTCAAAATTTAAAGTATTACTGCACTTCAGCGAAGGAATTTTTGGAATTTAAAGAGGAAACATCTTCTCAGTTCATTTGTAGTGTACATCTCCTGAGTTTCATTTTCTGTTGTTCCCTAGCAGAAGAAATTCGACTGCTCGCCACCAGTTAGAGGCTTTCCATAAAAGAGGTAAATCTATGGAGAAGCTTAATCATCATAAAAGAGGGTCCCGCAAGGTAAATTCTCATCATTTAACTTCTAGTTCTCACACAGGCTCTCCTTTTTCTTTTCTTCCGTTTTTGGTAATTTAATAAGAGGTTGAAACCTCACACCCTTTCCCTCGGTGCATCACAAAAGACTGGATCAATAAGTAGATTAATATTATATGTCTAAAAGAGAGGTAGACTTGCGGCTGCACAACAAGTTGAGCCAGCTCAAACTCGATTTGATCGAACTCACTCGTTGAAGCTCAACTCGAAGTTGACTTGTTTATAAATGAGTTGAGCTCGAGTTCAAATGTATACTCAAAATGTTAAACGAGTCGAGATTGATTTGTAAATGAAAGAAAAGAGAAACAAGAGAGGGAGAAAGTGACGACTCAAGAGGCTTATAAAATTCCATACACAGTAACCAGTTTCACATGAGTGTTAGTATGCATGCATGCAATAGTTTCACTTATTAATTAATTGTGGGCATTATGTATGCTGTTATTATGTTTGTCTAAATTTAGTTGATTCTTTAGAAAATCTAGTAGGGACTTAGGAGGGAGAAGCTCTCCCAGGGTTTTTTTAGGGCTGCTTTCATAGGGTCATTCATTTCTCTCTTTCCCCTGGCTATGCTTCTAGGAGACGATGCAACAACTGTGAGGAAGCAAGGCCCCCACCCCGGATGATGATCCCATAGATGCCGGTGGAGACCATGAGGTGGTCCTCGATCCAGGGAACCGACAAGGAGGATATGCTTGAATTTGTGTGGAGTGAACGGAAGTCGATCCCTTCACAAAGGTTCAACTGCAGATGGGATATGCTCGAATTTGTGTGGAGATACTACATTCCTTCACGTTCTGTCCAATGGTGGAGTCGGAGTGTGGCAATTATGATGATGTCCAATCACAAAGAGTTGAATGAAAAGCACAAATAAATTCTGCTCAAGATGCAAGACAACATCTCATTTAATGCAGGACTATAATGTAGTAGGAACTCTCCAACCACATCAAGATCCCCAATGGTTCAAGGATGAAAGTATCTCACCATCTCCAAAAGAGGTTACCATAGTAGACAAACTCCTAATGCTTCCAACATCACGACATCACGGAGTTTCAGCTCAATGCATTGTGCAATAGTATTTACAAGATCATTTCAAAAGTCATGGCAGCTAGAATGGAAAAGATCCTGATTAGAACTGTTAATCTAGATCAAGGAGCATTTCTGCCTAATAAACATATTCATGAATAGGTTTGGATGCTACTAGATGGTTAATAGCTTAGCTAATCATAACTGCCAATCAATGCTTCTGAACCTTGATATGTCAAAGGTGTAGGACAAAGTTAAATGAAACTTCATTAGGAAATCCCTACAGCACCTTGGTTTTTGTGATAATTGGGTTTCTATGGTAATGATTTTGAAGAAACAAACACATATGCTCTCATTATTAAAGGAATAAATGAGGTTTTTTTTTATAGTCAGGGGGGCTTCATCAGGGAGATCCCCTCTCCTTCCATCATTTCTCCCTACAAAAATACTAGAAGAGGATCATATGAGGCAACTCATCCCGGTTGGCCTTGAATTTCATATAGTATGCTGATATAGAAAATGCATCTTCATTAATCTTACTAATCACAATCTTAATTTGAAATTTGTGTGGTACTTTGGTAAAAGCGTTCTTGTAAATCTAATTGTACTTTTCTCTCTATATATATAACACTATCTTCTATTTTATGAGACAATCAGTTGATGATCTAGAACAAGACCATACAATTGTAATAAGATCTCAACAGAAAATTTAGAGAAAAAACTTCAAGCATAGGCAATGAACTATTAATGAATGATATTTTGTTCTTAGTGGCAACTGTCATTATCATTGGCCTTGTCCAAGTGCCATAGCTGTTACCTCTGAGATGCTAATTCACCAACAAATCTCATGGGTTATCCAAATGTTACATCAAATAAGGGATGTCAAATTCTATGTTGATGTCAGACAAAGTATTTGAACTGGAGGTGATTGAGTTTTCTCTAGTAAGTGAATCCATATTTGCATTTGTTTTTGCCATATGTTGACCAAGATGAAAGTGCAAGCAAGGATGACCAGATGATGATCAGTAAATAACCACATAGCGGTCAATAAGAGACCAAGATCATGCACAAAGAAAAAGTTCTTAGAGGTCTGATACCATAATAAAATCAAAACTTCATATGGTGGAAAACAAAGCACAAGTAAAACAGACTGAAATAGGTATTAGAGCAAAACAGAAAGCACAAACACATGCGATGGAGAGGCTAAAATAGCACTTCCTTGGTTACTAAACTCTTATAGTGTGCAAGAAGTTTGTTGAGAAGAATCAAATGATATCTGTCCTAATTACAGAAAGTGCCTTTATAAACAATTAATAAAACTATTATTTGCTTTTTACAATTAAATTTATCTGCTAGTAATGATCCTTATCTTAATAGAAAATATTCTGCACAATAGTTCTCCACTACCAAATCCCTCTAGAGATTCCAGCAGATGAACAAACTTTCACGTAACTTCTGATTGTGCCACAGCAGGCTAACAATTACGAGTCCTCATAGGTCAACATGCATTATTTAGAAGGGAAAAATTCTAAATATGCTTAAATATTTGAAATGGCAAACAACCACATTTTGTAAGAAGGCCATTAAAACATATTTCTGTATTTTGTTTTTTGCCTTCAAAATAACATCATCATTTCTCAACAGATTCATTACATAATTACTAGCCTATCTTGATCTATCATGCCACACAAAATTGAAAATTGTAGTATGATAAGAACTAAAAAATAAAGATTCAAACTTATGGGATTGGTCCACTTAATTCCAGCCACTTGCCCGTTTATCCATTAGCTAGACATACATATTGTCTTTACTGCTTCCCCTCTCCAAACTGCATTTTCTTGTTCATCTCATCCTTAACCTAAAAAAGTAGATTTGTTAACTCAATATTTCACTTCTTACCTTTCCATATATTAGATATGGATAGAAGATTTTACTTTATTTCAAAAACATGGTCATGGGTTAATATAAACCTCTTACTTTTGAATTGATTTGCCTTAATTTGCCATTGGGGCGTTCACATCATTGCCTACCAAGACACCAACTAAACCAAAACACTCATATTTGTTATCAAATACAGTACTTGTATTTGGATGCCATTGATTGTCTTGCTTTGACTTCACAGTCATTTCCATGAATGCCTCTAGTAAATTCCAGCAATCCTGGCCATTTTATTCCTCCTACCACATAATTGACCAATTACTTGACTTTTCTATCCATAATGAACTTGGATATATACCTTTTCCTATGCTATAGAATCATTTATCACCTGTACTACGACCTCTACCTTTGCCAAGGTCACACCTATTTTGAGCAAATAAGGCAACTATTGATGACCCACTCGCTGATTGCGGATTTCCATTGAAGAGTTCTAATCACTTCTCTTTATTTATGAGAATATCATGTATTTCCCAGAATGAGGGAAGAGATTTTGACGTTCTCATAGTTATGACCAAACCTTTATATTCATTTCCTAAGCCACTATGTACATGCATATATAAGTAAGACATCCTCCTTTATAACTTCAACAACTAAACTAAGTGAATCAGTTAGAAGCATCAAATGGTTGAGAAAGTCAACCACGGATTCTTCACAGTTAGACACATTTTGGCAATCATGGTTGAGCTGAAGAATTTGTAAATTGGATTCTGAGATAAATGCTTTCTCAAGGAATATAAGGCTTGTGATGGATAATTTGGCTGAGCACCAATTCTTTTCCGTTACATTTTCTTTTCTGACTTATTTGCGGATTGCATTTGACATTTGTAAATGATGTGCTTTGATCATTTTGCAGTTCATAGCACACCTTCACTTGAATTATAACATGAATAAAATACTGAAGTGTTTTTCTAAGTCGGTCTTTCCGAGCACACCTTCACTTGGGGGCACTACGTACACAAGTTATACTAAGCATATTACTGCATATTTGAGCAGTTTGGCCTATAGATCAACCAAAATAAGAGTCATCTTCAACAAATCTGCCGTTGCAATTAATGTTTCCCACTTTCACTTCCTACTTTAGGTTTAGGTTCCAAAACACTCCCCCTAGTCCGTCTTTCTCTCATGTGGCCTCTCCCTTCGCTCCTTTTCCGTGCATTCCCTTCAGCATCACCAAGTCAGGTAGGTCTCCTCATCATATTGATAATTTTGAAACACGTTAGTGGATTAGGATCACAGAAATGGATGCTATATATGCCATTTCACATTGTCTTTGCACTGAACCCGTGTATACTAACTTCCCACATACTATTATCTTCCCTTCTCATCCCCATCCATGAAATAACAGCTTCAGTTTCATGGTGTTTGGCATTCAGAAAATAGTTAGCCTTTAGAAAGATCTCTTGCATTTTCTAATGAAGAAAAATACATTCGGACTCACGCTCTACTTTTCAAACGGGATTTGATCAATATATATCTAATCTGGTCGATCAAACGTTTGTCGTGAAGCTTTGGCTTTCGTTTAAAACGTATGAGGGACAGAAGGAGGTACTGAAGCCCCAACAGCCAGCATTGAAAGAGCTCCAAAAAGGGCCACGGTGGAGACCAGTAGAAGGGGCTGCTGGAACTTCGTCGGCACGTGCTCACCTGCGACATCTTACTTTCGTTATTCTTTCTCGGGTTGTACATCGGAGAAGAAAAGTACTGAATAGTTGATATTAACATAACCATGAATGAGGTCCACAGACAAGAAAGTGCAAGCACTTCCCACCTGTGTAGTAAAGGAAGAGGGAGATGACAATTCCCACTGCAGTTAAGGTCATGTAGAAGACGTGGGAAAGGGAGTGGGCTGGGAAAACCGACGTGTTGAGAAGTGCAAGCCCGATTGCCACGTTCAGCTTAGCCATGCAGCTTCGTGAAGGCGTCACACCCCCTTCAACTTTTGGACAAATTAAATGAGAAGCTTTCAGAAAGAAGCAATTCACAACGAGAGAAAGAGAAAATTTTGGGAGGAAGCAATCAACAAGCAGAAGCGATGCATGGAGTGGCTGTGGCTGGTGAGCCTGCTGGCTCCTAATTCCGCCTTCTCCTAACTCAATGTCCATCTCGGTCGTCGGCTGATGTTCCAGCAACTTCATGTTGCCCGTCCACCTCTAAGGCCTCCTCTGGGCGGATCTCAATGGACAGGTCCTCAAACTCACCCGATGAGGATACCAGAGGATTAGGAATTGGAGGGTTCTCCTTGTTCTCTTCGGGATTACCAGAACTCGGTTCAAAGAGTCGTCGCCAGGCCTGGACGAACGTAATGGGATGACGTCCATATCTTCCCTCTGCATTCTTCTTCTCAATGGCAAGGAAGCCAGCAAAGAACTGCCAATTTAACAAAAGCCGGCAATTTTGGGGAAATTTCACGACGGGTCGATCGTCATCGGGTGCATGGGTTCAAAAGTCACTACTCACGTCCGCAGTGCGAAGGCCGACGTAAATGTGTAAATTTTATTTCACTTGTATATATACATGGGTACGTGTCGTCGGGTATATTTTTCAAGCCAACTTTTCAACTCCCGACATGAATTTTGTAAGGATCGAAAATTCCGTGTGTTTTAAAGGACGCCGGTCTGGTGGTAATTATTATTTACAATTTGGGGCCTATTTGTTCTGATATTCAGTCAAAATCAGGCCTAGACTTGACATTAATGCCACGGCGAACAGCGAAGGCTTAGCTTCAGGGGTTCAGGAAAGTCACTTCTAAACATAACTGGGTTGTCAATGCCAAGAGATTGGATTTGAATCAGATATGGGTGTGGCTCTGACTCACACCCGAGCCCAGTTAGAATGTCATATTACTAAATTACTGTAATACAATTATTGTTGTTTTGATATTTTCCAACGCAATACAATTATTCAAATATGTTATATACATTAATAACTAAATTATAATAATAATACATACATTCTTATTCTGTTACATATATAATAATTTAATAACAATAATAAAATATCCTCACTGCACCACCGCACCTAATTTGTTGGAATGTGCCGCTTCCGCATCCGCACCCCAAACTCTGGTGACATAGCTTAAAATTAATGGTCCAGGTTTAATCCAAGTCTAGATCTTGTCCAACCAGTCAACTGTACCATAAGTTTGCAGATCTTGTTGTTTTCTAATAAGATTCTCTCACCATCTCCCACCTGTTGCTTCGATGCAGGACTAAATCGGTATCTCTCTCTGTCTCACATTAAGGCCCTGGTGGTTTAATTAATTTCCTTTTCAGAACACACACACACTTTCTCTCTCTCAACCCAAATGTCCAACTCTATCTCTGTCCTCCCTCGATCCCCAAGCGTTAAATCTTAAATCGTCTATCTGTCTTCCCCCACTCCCCAAATGTTCATAAAAATGTTTTGTCTAATGGTTTTTCCTTCTCATAGTGCCACCGTTTTCTTTTATAATTGTTGCAATTTAGTCAATGCAGTGTTGTACAGTTTTTGATAATGCTTTCATATAATCATTATCTGCATCTCATGTGGTTTAATAAATGCCCCAAATAGAAAATCCATCTCATACAACCAGCAAGCACTCTAAACGGACTAGAAGAACATAACCTTTTTGCTCTAAAGCATAGCAAATTAATAAGCATCAAGTAGCATATGAAGTCTTGATTTTATGAGACAAAGGCATTCAACGTCTTGATTTGGCCCCATGCTGCCAGCCTAGAAAATGAAAGGCCATAATGGCTACATAGTTGGCCACCTTCACTGGATTAGAAATTGCCTATGGAAGTTGTTGTTCATGATTTTTAAAACCTTGTGCTGAAAAAATATGCTAGAAAGATTTAATTCTCCACCTTGACTTTGTTCTTTGAGGATAACCCAACAAACCAGACTATATGAGAAAACCTGATTACATATAATTCGTTTTAAAATCACTGCATTAAACAGTAGTGCTGTCAATTTTGCTATACATATTTGTATGTGTCTACGTTTGGAAATAATAATATGTACGTGCATCAACACCATCATTGTATTTCTTAGCTTGCATGCCTGTTGCCTATTCATTTCAAATAAGTGTCGTTCTCTAAATTATCTCCAAGAACCTCAAGCCAATTCATTAATCTTCCCTTCCCCACAACTACGGAGATCATCTTTCTATTCAGTCCAACTAAAGTCCTACAAATTAAAAGTGAACATAAATGTTGCTCCATATGAGCTAACACTATATCATCAATATGTCATTTACTTAGTCTACCATGTTGATTGCTCCATGTCTCTCAGATATGCATCTATATCCTAGAGCTCTACAACCACATCACCTGACGTCCAAGAATTAGTAGGTCGTCTAGGGGCCATTTGATGGCCTGGAAATATATTTATGGAAATATATTTCTAGAAATACAGGAAATGGAAAAATGGAATGGAAAAGATTTTTCCGATTCCAATTTTGGTGTGTGTGTGATGACTCGGAAATATATTTCCAATTCCCTATTTCTGAGTTTGATGTACAGAAATATATTTTCAGAAAATTAATTCTGAGTTTGATGATAAGGAAACATTTATCCAGATTTACAAAAATATGGCAAGAACATGGTTATGAATGTTTGGATGTATAGACCGGATATAATCGCCCACACAATCGATTATAACAATTCTGATTTGCCGACCTTCTGCCCCTTTTCAAGTTGACATTGATTTGAACCTTTCGGTTCAAATTCACCCACCGGTCTAATGATGAACTCATTCACCCTGTTCAAGAGGAAGCGCCTTCCTCAACCATAAGGATTGCATGAAAACAAAATCACAATTTTAACATTCTAAATTGAGATATTCATTACGAAGTACTGAATTGTTGCCCAATTGCATCTCACGCTCCATTACGCAGATGCAACAACTCAATTATAAGGAACATATAACAAACATGAAAGCCATAAAAAAACCAAAATTCAACAACACGTCAATAGACTATCAAACATACCATACAATTCAACAACAAAGCGCAACGTCAACACAACATACATAGTCCCATCAGTGATAAAATGCGCATCAAACCACATACAAAGTCCCATCAGTGATAAAATATTTACATATTCCCATCAGTGTTCACTGTTCAGAAGAGCTTCAACGTTCAATAGAAAGCCAAGTGCATGTGTCGAGCATCCATAGAAGCAAATACATATGCAGTGTCTCTGCACCATAAGAAAACAAAAAACACAAACAGAATCAAATTTTCCCCTTGCACGACCTTCGAACATTCGTCACAATCATGTCAGTGCTTCATCTTCCATCAGTCCTGAAAACATAAACAAGGACATCACATTTTCGAAGAGATTAAAGCGTAAAAAGTGATAAAATGAAATTGTTATTGTACTGCGACAGAATCGTTTATTTGTGTGATAAGTTAATCCGCACCTACGAATTTGAAAATCTGTAAACATTTGAGATGTTATTGTACTGCGCAGATCATTATTCGATCCTCGACGAACACTTTGTATCCTACTTTCATCCTCGTTTACAAACGATGTGCCCTCATTTGCATCGTCAAATGCACTTTCATCAACATCAAACTGCTCTGCTTCAAGATTATGGTCTAAAATGAAATTGTGTAGAACACACGTGGCTAACACAATCGCAACTTGTGTATGGTAAGGGTACGACACTTGTGTTTTTAGTATAGGAAACCGTCATTTTAATAAACCAAAAGCTTGTTCCACAGTTGTTCTTAACGATGAATGACAATGATTAAATAGTTCCTCTACACATGTAACACATCGTGCCCCAGGTGCATTAAATTCAGAGAGATGGTATCGATGACCTTGATGTGGAGTTAGTAAACCACATATGTTTGGATATCCTCCATCACCAAGGTAGTATTTCCCTACACAGTACAGTTATTATGAGTTCGACATTAAATGCAACTGTAACCTAAAAAGTACCAACGTAGTAGATTGACAACCTAACCTGTAGGTATGAGAAGAGGATCGACATCGTTGTCTAGTGCACTGGACAATACTCTTGAATCTGTCGCACTGCCTTCCCAGCCCGCCAAAACATGGTGGAATCGCATGTCGAAACCAACTACAGCCAGTACATTTTGTGAGAGAGTTCCTTTTCTATTTCGAAACCTCGATTGTTCTGATGTATGTACCCATACTGGTATGTGAGTGCCATCTATAGCTCCTAGACAATCCTATGTACAATGAAAAATGTTAGTCGACTGTCTTAGTACAATGTACTGTGTGATCGTGAACTACCTTACCTGAAAATATGGATTGAAACGAGGATTGAGTCGGATTTTTGGTGGAGTGTCATCGTTTGGTCGACTGATGTATTGTTCACCCAATTGACATAGGGACAAAAAACAATGGCTAGCAGCAGAAATAGTAGAGCAACTCGAAGAGCTGATCAGCTTCTTGTCAAGCAATGCTTATTTAAGTTGAAGCACCAAAACAAATGAAGAACATGCAGAAGAAAATAAGGACACCAAGACAAATGAAGAACCTGCATAAGAAAATGTATACCATAGCAAATGTGAAGTCAACTTAATCAAAATAAAATTACAGAGAATCTTTATGTCACCAAGTTTACTTTGAAATCCGGTGGGGCTCCTTATCTTTGTTTTTCTTGTTCTAAAGGATAAACTATCGAGTCATACTCGATCCACCTTCCTCAACTTAGCACTCTAACCATTTCGAGAGTTTTTAAGTCGTTTTTCCGAAAAAGAAAACTTGTAGCTTCAGATTTTCCCATATAAGCTGTGGCTTTGTCAAACTGCAAAGATCAGGCAAGCTTAGAGCACAGTTTTAAACCTTGGTCAGTCCAGTTACAACCCGGACTATTACTTCAGACCTGCTAGTTTCTCAACCATAGCAAAACCGAATTCTGTCTATCAGCAATATCTTGTGTTGTTGGGACCTGAACCTCAACCACAACCAATCGTATCAGCTAGAAGTTTGTTTGCTGCTAGATGTAATCCTTGTTCAGCAGAATCAGACATCCATCATCGGTTGTTTTTTATCTCAGTTCAACATACAATTAAGTGCTTGTTCATTCTCTTCCATCTTAAGCAGATGTAATGAACAAAACCGACACATCCTGCATATTTTCTGCAATGCTTGTCCTTTCACTTTTGAAACAAGCAGTGGTGCTGAAGGACAATCCAGCAAAGAAGCGACTGTGAATCTGTGATGCTTTGTGCAAACACTTACGTTTCTCCTCAAGAACTTACTAAGCACATCAGCTTATTTGAAGTGATGTAAGTCTTTTATCATTGTTAACTGGTGCTTGTCATTAGGCATTCAAAATTCAACTTATCATTTGTTTGCAGCTAAACAATTGTTCATGCGAGTAAATCCCTTCATTGTACATGGTATAAGGGATGGGTATGCTTGCCTGAGCCCTGGCCAGATCTGACCTAAGCTGATTTTTGGCCAATTAGTCTGTTTTTTGCTGCAAGGACTTGGCCTGGGTTGCAGGTGAATACAGTCTGCTTAATGTGTAAACTGGTAATCGAGCAAAAACTAGTAGGAAAGGACGTGCTTATCAAAGCTATACGTGCAATGGTTCAACTGGACCTAATAAAAGGACATGGTTGAACCTTAATCTAAGATCTGAATCTGATAACCCTTAAGTAACGAAAATGCACATCACATTCAGAAACAATATTAGTAACAGTTCTGATGACAAAATATGAGATGATGAAGACAAATGTTCAGATATCATTGTGATAATCAAAATATATGTGAATCAATCAAAACGCTTATTAAAGTTTTACTCTTAAATTATTAAATAAATGTGAAGATTCTGAACTGATTAGAAGACATATTCAGGTATCATTTCAATGACATGAATCAGCCAAATCTGATAATAATTCAAATGGATAAATCTGAAGCAATTTGAACACATATTGTAGTTTAATGTGAATATGAGAAATTAACAGCCCTTGCGAATTGGATAAGAACAAAGAGTGTCCGTTGACCCATGTGTGTTGCTTGAGTCGTGTCTTCTACAAAACAAATGTCTTGTTTTGGAGCCAACACCAACTCATTAAATTGCTACAACAACCAGAAATCCCCCAAATGGCTTGAGTAGTTGGAAACGCTAAAGCAAGCTTTTTCAAAATGTTGAGGATTACATTTCCATCAAATGCGTGGTTCCAATATTCACACAAAATGTTTGACAAAAAATCAGTGAAATAACACGTAAGAAACTTATACGCAACTGAGAAGTTGTGTGCTTTACAATGTTCAAACATCATACCAAAAAACAAAAAATACAGAATATTTCACAAAAAAAGAGAGGAATGGAAAACACATTTAAATGGTTGCTTCTGAGCACCTCCAGATAATGCATCAACCTGTTACGCATCATCACAAGCCCAACTCACCACGTCCACCACCCCACTCTTTTCCTCCCCTTGCAAGATCTTCCGAGTTTCAGATGACGCACAAGAGAAAATAAGGGTTGCAATGGAATCAACTGGACACAACAGAGAAGGCTGTAAATGGATGGAACAGAGCATCGTGCTCTTCTTCATTTCACATATTTGAATCCTTTCTGTACATAATCAATTACAGAAATGAAAGAATATTTTTTTGTTATATATAACAAAATCATGCCTTCAACCTTATAGGGAATTCCACATTTGACAAGGAACACCACAATTCAATTTGACAGCTTTACAATGGGCGTAAAGGAAACAGAGTTAATAACACAACGTTAAGAATTTGTTTTCCGTTTTCATAACACCCCTCCTTCAAGCTGGTGTGTGGGGGTCTCCAAAACCCAGTTTAAACTTCAAAAAAATGAATTGACCTTTGACAAGAGACTTGGTAAATAGATCAGCCAGATGTAAGCATGATGGAACATAGACTGTGACAATTGTTCCATTTTTTACTTGATCACACACTAGATGGCAGTCGATCTCCACATGCTTGGTTGATTCATGTAAAACGGCGCTCACTGCTATTTGCAATGACGTTTTGTTGTCACAAAGAAGCTACGCTGGTGAAGGAGGCACTTGGAGATCTTTTAGAAGATATCTTAGCCAGATAATTTCACAGCAGGAGTTCGCAATAGCGTGATATTCTACTTCAGCTGAGATACGAGATGTTGTGTTCAGTTTTTTTGCTTTTCAGAAGATTAGATGTTCTCCCAAGTAAACACAGCAACCAGATATTGATCTTCTGGTGTCTTTGCAAGCTCCCTAGTCGGCATCAAAATTGAAATTGTCATCTACTAGAAGAAAA
Organism: Nymphaea colorata; assembly: GCF_008831285.2. Classification (NCBI taxonomy): domain Eukaryota; kingdom Viridiplantae; phylum Streptophyta; class Magnoliopsida; order Nymphaeales; family Nymphaeaceae; genus Nymphaea; species Nymphaea colorata. Next base: position 23,080,083 of record NC_045148.1, read on the forward strand.
AATCCTTAAACTGGTGAAGTTTGAGATAGCGTAATACTTTTATGGCAGCATTGTAGTCAGTAGTTGTCAGTTTCTGCATATGGCGGCTAAGAGAGTGAACAGAAAAAACTATTTCTGACCTGGTTATAGTCATATATATAAGATGCCCCCAAGTCTTTGGAACAATGAAGGATTTTTTAAATCTTCAACATCATTGACCGCAAGGGTTTGACTAGGTTCCATGGGATCCTCAGATGGCTTGGCATTGAGAAGGCCAAATTCATGAAGAATGCCACAAGCATACGTGCTCTGTGATGAAAATGTTCCTTTTTTCCCTTTGGTAAGCTCTAGGCCAAGGAAATATTTTAAGTTGCCCATGTCTTTCATGCAAAAGCTTTTGCCAAGATACAGTTTGAAGTTTTCTATGTATTTCATTCATTTCCTGCAATAATGACATCGTTAACATACAGTAAAATTGCCAAGCACACGCTTTCTCTTTGATATGCACACAGCGTGTAATCACACTTGGATTGCATAAAACCATAATTTACTACTTTTGACGAGAACTTCAAGAACCAGTTTGGGGAGCATGTTTCAGCCCATAAATTTTGTTTAGCTTGCACAATTTTGTTTCTCCTTTTTCGCAATGACTAGGAGGCAATGTATTGTAGACTTCTTCATCCAATTTCATGTTTAGAAAGGCATTATATACATACATTTGTTGCAGCATCCAATTTCCTTTTGCAGTTGCTGCTATCAAACAACGAATAGTAACAAGTTTGGCGACAGGTGCATAGGCCTCATGGTAATCCAAGCCTTCCACTTGTGCATACCCTTTGGCCACTAATGTAGCTTTGAAACTTTCTATTTCACCATTTGCCTTATACCTGATCCGATAAAAGCAATTGAAGCTGACAGGTTTGACATTGGTTGAAGGAGAGATTTGCGTCCAAGTGTTGTTTTATTCCAACCTTAATTTCTTCTTGCATGGCCCTTCTCCAATTTGGATCTTGCTCTGCCTGACTAAAGGATTAAGGTTCGGTTTGAAGAGAGATTCAACCGAAAGTTTCTAAGAGCACCTGAAAAATGGCAAAAAGGCAAAAGTCACAAAACTTATAACAAACGATACCTTGTAGAAGCCCTTTTCCATGATGGTGATGGACTTCATGAATCAGGATGGACCATACCACAGTAAAAAACCTCCAATAAAATTGATGGCTTTTATATTCTGGATGATTTGCACTGGTTATTGAGGGCTTGGTAAAGTTTCTTGGGAAATATTTGTTTCAGCCTCACCGCTTGATTCTGAAACCATTTCGGGTGGTTATTCAATGTTTGTGCAATCAGTAGTCGTGTCCTCATCTTGGCTTTCAATCGGTTGACAAGAACAAGGGCCTTGCCCGCTCGAATTTCTGTTCTCAAGTATACGATTGTCATCAAATATGAAATGAATAACTGGAAAATATGAGACTTTGCTTTGATCCTTTGAGAGTTTGATGGGAAATTCTGTTTCATTGAAGACTGCATCCCTACTAACGATTTTTTTTTGTTTCCAAATCAAGTAGTTTGTAGCCCTTTTGTTCAGTAGGATACCCAATGAACACACCTCGTTGAGCCCGGTAATCAAATTTTCCATGTGGTTGGAGGTAGGAAGCAAAACACAGGCAACCAAACACACGTTGATGCTTGTAAGTTGGTTTTCTTTTAAATAATTTTTCAAAGGGTGATTATCAATTTTTTTTTCATGGGGTCCTATTTATTAAATATGTGGCCGTTAATACACATATGTCCCAACATTTTAAGGGTAGGCCTAACAGAAACTTGAGAGGACGTGCCACATTCAAGATGTACCGATGCTTTCTCTAAGCCACCCTGTTTTGTTGAGGCATGTAAGGGCATGAATGTTGATGTAGGATATCTCTATCACGGGAAAAAAAAATTATGTCGTTTGAGAGGAACTTGGTTCCACTATCTATCATGATTTTAACACATCTATTTTGAATTGTTGCTCACTCATGTTAATGAAATGTTTAAGTAGATCACCTATTTCACTTTTATACTTCATTAGGTAAAACCACATGGCTCTTGAAAAATCATCCATAATAGACAAAAAGTAATGTGTTCGAGTATGTGATGCTTGGGAGTATGGTCCGCAAACATCACAACGTAGCAAATTAAAAGGTTTAGCAAAACAACATTCACTTAATTTGAATGTCACTTTAGATTGTTTTGCTACACGACACGCTTTACAGAAATTATTTGACAACTTAATGACAGAATCATCCTTTCAGAGCATTTGATTCTTTGAGCAATATGGGTGCCCAAGTATCAGATGCCAAATATCAAAATATGATTGAGTGGGTTTCGTAAACAAGCAGTCTACAGTGGAAAATGAAGAGTCCACCTGATGAATCACCCAGCTCAGTCCTTGTCATGGAGATCGGGTCCTGCACAAAGCACCCAGTGGTCGGGAAAATCAAATGACATTTGGTTTGCTAAATAAATCTGCTAACAGAGAGCATGTTCTTAGCAAAATTGGAAGATAATACACGTTTTCAAGAAAAATGGAAGCTGACAAAACAACTTTACGGACATGTGTAGCATAAACCGTTCTGCTGTCAGAAACTCTAATAGAAAATGAAACAGCTAATTTTGTATCATCTAGCAATGATTGAAGGCAGCATGACATGTGGTGACTAGCACCAATATCTATTACCCAGGTGTCAAGTTTGAAGGATGACATACCTGCAGAGTTTATTCGGGTTACTGATCGATTTTTGAGGAGTTGTTTTAGTTGAATATATTCATGTTGAGTTAGAGTTGGAGCAATGTCCTTATTGGAGTCTTCACTTGCTGAGATACCAACATGCTCGACAGCACTACATTGAAGATGAGCTTCTCTCTGCTTCTCCTCTTGAAGGACCAGTGCATAAGTGTTTTGTAGAGAGGGCAGGGGATCCATAAGAAGAATATGCCTTCTTATATCATTGAATGAATCATTCAATCCCATAAGAAATTCAATGACTCTCTCTTCTTGTTGCTATTCAGCAACCACTTTCAAGGGACCGCAAGAGCATTCCAAAAGAACATCATAGGATGAAAGCTTATCCCAGTAGGATTTCAGTTTTGTAAAATAAAGAGCAACAGATATATTTTCTTGATTCAAAGGACTGATGGACGATTTGAGTAGGTACTTATGAGGGGTTGTGCTTTCAGTGAATCGGTTCTTTACGTCTGCCCACACTTCAATAGCTGTGGAGGCGTAGATGATATTGCTTGATAATTCTTTTGAGATGGAGTTAAGAATCCATGAAGGTCCATGTGATTGCAACGTCTCCACAACATGATCTCATGAGCTGCAACGCTGGGTTTGGGAAGACTGCCATCAACAAAGGTCAACTTGTTTTTGGCATACGGTCCCTTTTTCATAGCACGACTCCAGGTTGAGTAGTTTTCACTAGTCACTAATCGTGAAACCAATACAATACCATAAGAGGACTCTGCTCCACAAGCTGAAGAAGAGTTGGAAGCATTGCCTGTTGACGCCATGGCTCTGAGACCATGCGAGTATCAGAGTGCGCACAAGAGAAAATCAAGGCTGTGATGGAATCAACAGGGCACAACAGAGAAGGCTGAGCATGATGGAGCAAGGCATTGTGCTCTTCTACCTTTCACATATTTATACTCTTTCTGTACATAATCTATTACACGAGAATTATGCCTTCAAACTTCTAGAGAATTCTACATGCGTGACAAGGAACACCACTATTCAATTTTACCGCTTTACAATAGGTGTAAAGAAAACAAAGTTAATAGCACAGTTTTAAGAATTGGTTTTCATTTTTCATAACTAATCACAAGAGGCAGAATGCCCAAATGTTCTTTCGTTTGAGCTTCATAGCCTCGTGAAGGTTGGAAATTGCTAAATCATACTTTCTCCAGTAAATCTCTTGAGAAGATGACGATGACGTTGATGATGGTGGAGTTGCCAACAACAAGCTCATGAGGAGGCCTGCGACACACTTTACACCTAAGAGAGGAAATAAACTCTCTACCCCTTCTTCGTATGATCCCCATCCCTGTTTCCATCACAGAAGCTCTCTTTCTCTCCCTCTCATGTATTTAGTCTAGTATCGATGACATGGGTGGATGTTCAAAGCTGGTTGTATGCCTACGCTGGTGCGCAGGCTCTTGTGGATGCCAAGTACCCCAGAAGTGGGCTAGGGAGCCAGTGGGCCAGGAGGGGCACTTATCCTTTTCTTAAAGGCTATGGACCGTGCATGTAACATGATCTCGTGGGTAGTGATTAAAAAATGCAGCTATAAAAGCAAGTAGGCTTCTGAACAAAATATCAGTTGGAGTAGATTAGGAGGTGGCCTAAACCTTGTCATGTGCTCGACCAAGTTTGTATTGGCTTCAGAATCGGACGATATTAATATAAAATTGGGGATTCAAATTTGGATTCAGATTTATAAATTTACAATAATGTAGAATAAAATACTTTATTTAGATTCAGATCTGTAAATTTGGGTTTAAATATCCATTATCTTTTTCTGTTTCCGATTGGGTATCTATTTGATACTGAGTCTGAATCCAAATTTAATCGGATGCCAATTTTCAATATCGAATTCTATCTGATTTTTTATTTGGATATCAAATTTCTCTTCTTTTCAAATCTGATTTATTTAAGGAAACTTGATCGGATATTTGATCTGAATCAGATTCACTGACATCCCTAATAACCAGCCTTCCCACAAAAGGCTAATAGGACGATGAACCCCAAGGGTCTCCGAAATCTTGAGGAATTGATGCTGATGAGGAAATAGAAAATGGCGTTGAGAAATATGGGAGAAGAAGATCTCAGACGACATTACAAAACCATTTGTGACGCATTATTAATCCAAGTGCTATGCATCTCTCATCAAATCCACCGTTAATTAGCAGCATACATGATGACAACAGATTCTATATCTATGTCATCTTCACACGAACATGCGAAATCCTTCTTCGTTCTTATTGCTCGGTCACCCTTCGCGTTCATTCTTCTCCTACTTTGTCAACTTTAGTTGTTTCTCTTTTCGGTTCTCATTTTTCATTAGATCTTGTTATTCATGTCATTGTTATTATTATTATTATTATTATTGTTGTTGTTGCTGTTATTTTTATTATTGTTCTTGTTATTTAATTAAGCCAACCCAGTATGTTTATGCTTTGAGGCTTTCTCAGCAACGACCCTTTCTTTTTGAGAATATGTTCCGAAACCTTCTTAACTTTAATTTTTAACTTCTTAAGCGTTATGAAAGTTTCATCCTTCAGTATAAAGCCATCCACTTAATCTAAGTTGCCAATTTTAGTTGTAAAGTAAAAGTACCTATAGCACCCATTTGAATATATTATGCACACTCTCCTTCGTGCAATCACCTTTCTGCTGAAGTTACTATTTTAATATTAATACTTAAAAATGTTCAAGAAATTATAGTACATCAGATTAAGCCATAATTATTTACACTTGTATAGTATTAAATGTCATAATGAATGGTCTAACAACGAAACTACCCTTTGCCACCAAAATTTAGTCTATAGTATGCAGTTCCACATTCAGTATATATCTGATCAAAATTTAACAGATCTGGAAAAGATAGATTCACATTTTCATTTATTTGAACACCACATTTAAAATAGGTAGAGTTGCACACGAATTCCAGGACTCCCATTCCTTGCTAGACCATCGCAGTGTTTAAGAGTACTGTGATATGTTTGTGTGCACAGAAATATACTATTGCTGTGCCTTAGTGGTTTACATTTTGGCTTTTAATATTCATTAAAAGCTGATGTACTTCGGGTGAGAAGGAGATTAGCATTCCACCACCCAATTATATCTTGAAGGCCCCTCCATTCCCCTGCCTTCATGGTCTAGACTGCATCTGAACCTGAGCAGGATATGATACACCCTTTAAACTAATATGTTTCAGCATATATTAAGAATTAACTGTAATTTGCATAGGAAAATAAAAACATTACAGTTTGACGTCTCACTTGTTAAGGGCTGACTTTTAATCACATGTAAAACCATTCAGAATAATGACGCTCGTTTCTCGAATTATGCCCAAGAAAATTGGATCCTAAACAGAAACTGCCTATGATGTCAATATCCTTTCTATAAATATGCCATAATTTCACATTATTTATCATAATTTCAGCAAAATGTTTTTGTCTTTCTCTAAAATTACAGAAAACATGTCTGAATTTTTTTTTGACGAGTAGTGAAAAGATCGTAAGAGGAGACTGGAAGCACACCAGGAAGAACAGATGACTAATTGGAGTGACAATAGTTCAAGACTAACGAGCTTCATATCCCCCAAAAGGCATTTGTTATAGAGAAGACCGTTCATGCATAGTTCTTAGGTTCAAAGAAAATAACACGGGCCCTCTTCTTAGAAGGTAAAGCAGATAAATGTTTTTCATAACAGCAATGGGTCCATCTATTCCATGTCTCTATGAGAAGGTGTAGCTAGCTTCAAAATTAAATTTAAATTACAAACGTCCAGGTATTCCAATAGGTGCAGGTTGCTGGTTCAAGATTCCGGGCCCCTAGCATACGAAGCTCATGACGTGCACATCCTTGTGCTTGTGCAGCTTGCTCGGTATTGGCGTGTGATCTCATGGATGCCTCCTCAAGTTCATCTTCTACCAGTTCTGGTGGCTCTTGGACGTCAGCCCTCACTGCATCAATGCTCCAACTAGTCTGCAGCATTTTCTTGGAGTGAAGCTCAATCTTTTATGGGAAAGCCAGTTCACTCCTCTGCTCATCTCATATAACCTACAAGGGTTTATAAATGTATAAATGGAACCAAGCAACGCCCTCCTCAGTATATTGCACAAGAAGGCACTACATTAGGAAACCCAGAATACATTGGTTGGATTAAGTTGGATCAATAGATGTCTGGATTGATCATTTCTTCATGGTCTAAACCAATACATGCTCATGTTATTGGATTGCTTACTTCATTTGACATCTGGTCCAAACTAAAGAAAATCTTTGCCGCTCAATCTAGATCCAAAGTTATGCAACTTAAGAACAGCTTACTACCTTGAAAAAGGATCTAGTTCTATTGATGAACTGTTTCAAAGGGGTAGTTTAATTGCTCACCGGTTGGCCGTGGTGTCTAAGCCAGTGACTGACGATGATTTAAACGTGCACATTCTTCGTGCACTGCCTCTTCAGTACTCAGCCTTCAAAACCTCTATTGCAACAAGGAGTGAAGCCATCTCTTTGACCAATCTTACAGTCTTCTCCTGTGATGAAAATCAACTAAGAGAAATTAAAACCAAAGAAGGTAAGGTGTCTGTCAACTACTCCACTACATCTACTTCTTCGGAATTCAATAATCAAGTACATCAAAGGAACCGCTTCAATGCTCGAGGAGAAGGGGGTGTCAGGCCAGGAATAGAGTGATTTGTCAATATTGCAACAAACCTAGCCATAGTGCAAAGGCATCTTTTAAGATCTCCAAGCCATGTAGTAAACAAGGTGGAACGACATCCAGTAAGCTTCTCGACCACTAGCCTTTCAAGTAAGTTCCAGCGCCTTAGATGATGATGCTTGGTATCCGGACTTCGGAGCTTCAGACCATGTCACTAATGATTTTAACTCCATCACCACTCATACACCGTATGAAGGAAAAGCAACACTCATACACCGTTTGAAATTTCATCTCAAAGGAATTTTACATGTTCCTGAAATCAGAAAAAAATCATGTCTATGTACACAAGTTTACTAATGATAATAATGTTTTCGTTGAGTTTTACCCTAATATTTACATTGTGAAGTATCAAGTGTCAAGGAAGGAGCTTATGCAAGGATGGAGCCATAATGGCCTTTGTCGCTTCACATTTGATGGAGAAGATCAAGTGAAAATTAAAGATGTCTTCTTTGGTGAAAAGGCATCAATGGACTAGTGGGATCATAGACTAGGCCAAGCTGCTCACCACACCATGCAACTAGGCCTGGGCACCGGGCCGAGCCACCACCGATTACTCGGTACTCGGCCCGGTTCGGGCCCGGGTCCAGGCCTTCAATTTTGGCGATGGGTTTTAACCCATTGTGCCCGGCCAGGACCGACATCATAACGGGCCGGGTCCGGGTCAACAAATCAGCCCGTTTGGCCCGTTAACTCATGTACATTTCAATTTCGAATGATACTGAGGGTTTTCGTTTTGACTTTGGATAGATAAAGAGCTGAGCCACCGTCACCACACCACCGCCGGATTACCACATCCGCCGTCAACCTTAGGTCTGCCACCATCGATCTCCGAGGAAAGATGGCATCCATTCAAATAAGGAAACAATTTGAGATAGTCATACTGTTCTTTCCTTCAAAATCTTGGACTGCGGCTGGAATTGTGAGAGTGAGATCAGAGAGCATAACTGAGAATGGTGAGAGGGAGAGGCAGACCCAAACAGGGAGGGCAGGAGAGACTGAGAGAAAAAGAGAAACGGGAAGAGGGAAAGTAGTTACCTGTGCCGTGTCACCTCCTTCCTTCCCCTCGTTCCTCTTCTTCCTCAACTTCTTCTTCCTCTTTGTTTCTGCCTCCTTCCTTCCCCTCGGTTCCTCTTCTTCCTCAACTTCTTGTTCTTCTTCATTTCCACCTCCTCCCTTCTCTGTTTGTTGTTTCTTCCTCTTCTTCGTTTTCCCACTGGTTGGATTCGGACCAGATGGCCAGGACAGTCCGGCCCGTTCGGTCCGACCCACCCGGCTATTAATTTAAAAACGGGCTGGGTTGGGCCTCGGACTGAAAAGACGAGCCCGATACCAGGCCCGGCCCAGCCCGTTAATAAATGCGCCGGCCAGATCTGGCCCATTTTTTTAATGGCGCTTCCAAATTGAGCTGGGCTGGCCCAGCCCGGTGCAACACATAGTTAAGTGTTTTAATTCACCGATTTTTAGTTACTTTGCAAACAAAGTCTGTTATGATTGCCAACGTGGCAAATCTCATGCTCCTCCATTTCCTACTTTATTCATTCAGTTTCAGAACCTCTTGAATTAATTTATAGTGATGTTTGGGGCCCTGCGCCAGTCTTGAGTATTGATAAATTTAAATATTATGTTCATTTTATTGATGTAAATTCCAAGTTTACCTGGACATATTTTTTGATGCATAAAGCTGATGTGATTGGTGCGTTCAGGAACATCACGAGTAAAGATGAAAATTTTTTTGGGAAAAGATTAAATACTTCCAATCGAACGGGGGAGGTGAGTTCATAGCTCTCAAATCTAGTCTGAAAAATTCTGGTATTGTGCACAGATTTTCTTGTCCACACAGCCATGAACAAAATGGGCAGCAGACCGAAAACATAAACATATTGTGGTGACTAGTTCGTGTTTGCTTAGTCACTTCGGTATGCCATCCAAATTTGGGACTAATGCTTTCTATACAACAGTATACTTAATAAATGGATTACCATCTTACGTCTCGGAATCCAAAGGTCCATTTCAGAAATTTTATGGTTTTGAACCAGATTATGAAATCCTTAAAGTTTTTGGCTGTTCATGTTTTCCATATATAAATGGCTACCGTTAAAACAAGTTGTATTTCAAAAGTGCATTTTTTTATTGGTTACAGCAATAAACATAAAGGTTATTTATGTTTTAACATAAGAAATGGGAAAACTATAGTTTCTAAAAATGTTGTTTTTAATGAAGCGAAATTTTCCTTCAAATAAGAAAAATCTCATAATTCTGTTTTTTGCAAATCTGAAATAACGCGTATACCCATAGTGATTCCTCAAAGTATTAGTACCCAATCTGGTTCCTGAAACACCTAAAACCCAAGGCAATCGACCCCTTTAGAAAGTCTCAAACATAGGAGATCCTTCAACCATACAACCCTCTCCTTGTCAAATGATGAGCTCCTCAACTTTCATGACTAGAGTCCAAGCTGATCAGGTCATGCCATCCTCTAGCTCTTCTCAACCTCCCTTATACGATAAGCCTCCTTTAAGGACTCATCCTATGACAACCAGATCCATGAATGGCATTCGAGTCCCATGAGTGTTCACAACCACCTCTCATCCTCTAACCGTGGCTCTCGTCAATGAAAACTAAATTCTGAAGAGAAATCATACTATAAAGCCAAAACCAATCCAAATCGGTGTGAAGCAACCAGAAATGAATATGATGTTCTCATATCCAATCACACTTGAGAACTTGTACAACGCCCAAAGAACAAAAACATTGTAGGATATAAGTAGATTTATAAGATCAAATGCAAAGCTGATGGGACCCTAGAACACTACAAAGCTCACCTAGTAGCTAAAGGATATACCCAATAGAGGAGAATAGGCTACTCTGAAACCTTTACTCCTGTAGTCAAACCTACAACCATTAGAACCATTCTCTCTATAGCCATGTCATTCAAATGGGAGGTGATCGAACTAAATATTCACAATGTCATTCTTAAGAGAGATCTTCATGAGAAAGTCTATATGGACCAACCTCCGAGTTTTGAAAAGGATTTCAATCGGGTTTGTCGACTCAAGAAAGCTATTTATGGCCTCAAACAAGCTCCAAAAGCTTTGTATTATGAAATGAGTCAAGTTTTGTTTTCTCATGGATTCCGAATTTCAAAAACATACACATCTCTCTTCATTTACAAACAAGACATCTTGATCTTTGTATTAATTGATGTAGATGATTTAGATGTATACTCATTTACAAACAAGACAACAAGTAAATTTCTTTCATTGATTCAACAGATTATAAAATGAATATTTCCTCAAGCACCTTGGACAACTCCATTTATTTTTTAGCGTAGAGCCATGTTACACCACAGAGGGTCTTGTTGTCACTTAGCAAAAATACTGTGTGGATCTCATTCAACGAATTAACATGGCTGGCACCAAGACGTCACCTACACCTATGTCCACATCTAGGGTTCTTGGACAAGTAATAGCTGCACCATATGAAAATACAACCTAGTATAGGAGTGTCGTTGGAGCAATACAGTATTAAACTTTAACAAGACCAGATTTATGCTAGTACTGTGGCCATCTACTACAAGACTCAAGCCCTTATAGGATGAACTAGACTCACTCGACCCTCTGCCTGTTTGTTTTTGTCGAGCTATGAAGGCACCTCTACAAAAATGTAGGAAGAAAAGGTAATACAATTTCTGATGGGATTGAATCAATCCTATAGGCTCATAAGGGAATAAATACTACTTATTGAGCCTTTCCCCTCAGTTAACAAACTTACTCTCTCATTCTACAAGAAGAAAAACAAAGAAAGGTGAGACTGTCACCCTCTACTGATCAAATAAGTCTTGCAGTTACCAGTTCAGACTCAAGGCTTCCCAAGGGATGATTTCAAAGATGCCCACAATGCACTTGTTGCCAATGCCTTGGTCATACTAGGGATAAGTGCCACAAACTTCATGGTTATCCTTCTGGTTTCAAGCCAAACTGACAGAAACACGAAATGCCAAATGACAAAACCATTTAATGCTGCAATGTCTATTAAAGAAAATATAATTGCGGCTGTCATTGTTAGAGCAGGAGTTTCCAATCCTGCACATCCACTGTGAACACTGTATCTGCCGTGCGATATGGAATGCTCATTGAAGAAAAGAAAATCTAATGTTGATCATGATAAAGGGAAAGAGAACATGCGAGCAACGTCTAATGATTTTTGTTGAGCACCTATTTGGTTTGATGATGCCTGGTTCAGGTTCCCAAGTTTTTCTTGTTGTCCTCGGTTGTACGGGTAAAACCCCCTTATATGAGAAGAGAATGTTGGTTTTCCTCTTCCTCTATGATTGCTATTGAATCCAGATCTTTGAGTGTAGAAAACAGATTGATGATTCCCTTTCTTGTGAATCCAGTGCATAAGCTTCTTCAAGTGTTTTCCACACTTCTTGTGCTGTTTCCAATCCAACGACCAAGCCCAGAACATCCTCTGAGAGCGTACCTCTGATCCATCCACGTAGGCATCGATCTGACTTCTTCCATTGCAGGTAGTCTAGATTGATTTGTTGCTTGCTACCGGTAATGATGAATTGATCTGGTGCAGTGATTTATCCGCTGATGAACCCTTGCAAGTATTGACTTTCAATAAGGCAAAGTACTTGTGTTTTCCATAGGAGGAAGTTTGTTTGAGAAAGCTTTGTGGAAACAAAATTAGCTACATTCAATGTAGATGGGTAAGGAAACTTCGGGTTTGAGGTGATGTGAGCAATGGAAGAAGCCATGGTGGACCTTTCTTTACAATTGCTCTGATACCATAAAGATAAAAATGAAGGTTGGAAGAAAACTTCTCGTTTTTCAGGATTTTTCATTGTTATGTGCATGTGCTTTGATACACCAAGCAGGGATTTTACAGTTATACGTTACATGATAAAGGAGATCCCACGATCAGCACCTTTTTCTCACAACACTTCTCGCTGGGTGGTTCTTGAACTGATCAGCACTTTTTTTCTCACGTCTGCATGATCAGCACTTTCTAGAAACTTCTTCCTCACACACTCAGCATAGTGGATCAGCATAATGGGTGGTTCAGCCATCGCTTCTTTCTCACATGCATAGTGGGTGGTTCTTCTTTCTCACACGATCACCATATGGCACGTCTTTCTCACACGATCAGCTGGCCACCAATACTCACATGATCAGCATAGTGGGAAGTCTACAAACATCTACAATGTTAATACATACTTAAACTTTTTTTTTGTCCCATGGCATATTACATCCGTCGACTTTTCTCCAGTGTACCAAGTCAAAAAACTTTAACATATAATTTTTTTGTGTTTGGATCGTTTTCCAAGAGTGTCCTGTTAATTTCTCCGTCAGAGGATTAATATTTCATATTCACAAGAACACATTCTTAGGTTGTTTGGGTGGCAAAACTAATTTTTTGAGGTAAAAAACGATTCTTCCTTCTAAGACACTGTTTCGTAAGAGTTTGGATGATAAGAAGTGCAAGTTTTATGAAAAATTATTTTTTGGAAGAAAATATTTTACCGAAATTAATTAAAAACAAAAAACTGGTCTGATTCTATATCCAAACATACAAATCTATTTTGCAAAACTAATTAAAAAATAATTTTTAAAAAACTATTTTTCGTTAAATATTTTTTTGTAGTGTGCCATTAAAATGCTAGCACATCTTAAATTGAACGTACTGAAATATTTCCGCAATCTTTCACAAAATTATACAAAGTGGCTTGATTCTTGGTAAAATAGTAAATCACCAGTCAACTCCTAAAGATCAAGAAACGTGCACTCAACTTTTGGGATAAATCTCAATGAGTTGCTTCGGCATGGGAGTCACTAAAATTACAAGGAATAATTTACACATTTTCCCTTTTATTGAAAATTATCCATTTTATTTTACTCTTCCTTTGTAGATAATTTTCATTGAGATGAGTAATTTTGTAAATTATTCCTTTATTTTAATGGCTGCTGCTGCTGCAGCTTCTTAAACCCATTAATACATAAGTTGCTGATTTTCCATTGGCCTGATCAGTGGCACGACAAATTAAATACTTGGGAGACAATACCCTTGGAGTCCGGGCTTTACCTTTTCCTCTTTTGGAATTAGGACTTTCTCCAACACCTGAGCGCTCTACCTTGTCAAGTAGAGTGTAATCCTTTGCAGCTTTAGTAGTTTTCATGGAAATCAGATTGAAGAACACTTTCGAGGACTCCCCAGCCCGATCAGTGAGTCTTGAAGGGTCAGCTCAGCTGCACAGCCTCACTTTGGTGAACGGGGAGGTTAGTGTAACAGAGAACCTGAGGTCCGATGCAAACAATCAGTCGAAGGAGCAGAGCTTAGACCCGGCGGGGCACACTCTCTCTAACGGCAACCTTTTGGGAACAGCTGCTTAATCCGTTGAGTGTAGGTGCTTTCTAGAGGTTGCAGATGATAGTTGTTCCTATTTGACCATAAACTGATCGATCTAGCCAGGTTCAAACAAGCTTTACCAGGCCTTCGAGGGCTGAGCCCACATATGTGGCAAAAATATGGGAACGACTTGTGGCTAAGGGTGAAAGGCCAACCAAGATCGGATATAGCTCGTTTTCCTTGAAATCTATTCCAAAAGGAATCTTGGTGCATCACAAAAAACCCGATCAATAAGTAGATTAATATTATATGTCTGAAAGAGAAGTCCACTTAGGGCTGCACAACAAGTTGAGCCAGCTTGAGCTCGACTACATCGAACTCACTCGTTGAAGCTCAACTTGAACCCAACTTGTTTATTAACAAGTTGAGCTCGAGTTCAAATGTATGCTTGAATAGTTAAACGAGTTGAGTTTGAGTTGTAAGAACTCAACTCGACTCGACTATACAATAAATATTGAATTATAATGAGAAAAAATCTAAACGAGTTAATAGAGTTAGACAAGTTAAATGAAACAAGACATGTTTAACATAAATGAGTTCAGTGAGTCGAGTTTGAGCCCAATGTTGTATCATCGAGTCGAGCTTGAGCTTGTTCTAGAACTTGAGTCGAGTTTGACCTCGAGTTTTCTGAGTGAAGTCGATTTGAGCTGACCCAACTAGAGCTCGACTTGACTCGTGCATGCAGCCCTGGGTCCACCACATATTACAAAGAATGAAACCCTATTTTTAGGTTTTGGCATGAAACCAAGCCCTGGTCTGCCGAAGCCAAATCGAGCTATAAACGAACAAAAAGGAGAAAACTGGAAAACCATTGGAATTTGGTTAATAGTTGGCTAATACAGGGCATCTAATTCGTTAATTATATGTCGGTTGATGTCAACTGATTTGAAAGTGATTTTTTTGTTGTTTTTTTTTTCTATTTGTAGATAAAAGTTACATAGAAAATATAAATTAATCAAGATCAGAATATGCCTAACGACAGGTTGTGAGCCAAACAGAAAAATATATACCATGTTTGAAAAATATATACCAAGTTTGAAAACCAAGAAAACCAGCTATGCTTCATGTCTATATTTGTTTCAACATGTGTGATGGTCGATCGAGCAGAAAATTTCAACAGGATGGTATAATCCTCCCAAGTTTTTTGAAAAAATATGATAATAGATATTAAGAAAAATAACTTAGCAAATAGTGTAACTAAAATGTTTTTGCTGTTTTTCGTAATCAAAAGAGAAACCAATTTTCTAAGCCTTTAACTCACTAATATCTCATTTGTCTTTTTTTTAAACAAAATCAACTATATCTCTGCCCCCCTCTCTCTCTTTCTCTCCCCCTCTCTCTCTCGCTCCCCCCCCAAAAAAAAAATTAAAAATAAATAAATAAAATTCAATTATTGGCTGTTCGTTTATTGGTGCACTGTTTGGGATGCCCAATGTACATGAGGATCCACAATCCTGCAAATGTTGCTGTTGTCTCAAAGATATGTACAATGAGCTAGAATCAACAGATTAATTGGCACCATTTTGGGGATTTTGTTCAGTCTTGTTAGCAACCAACACACACCACTTTTATTAATGACCTTTCAGAATATTTTTGTAAAAAACTTAATAGCCTCAATATTAATTAATTTTGAATAATTTACTATGGAAATTTAATATCCTCCTACGTGTTAATTTCTAATCCTGCTACCAATTGACTAAGCTAAACATGCCAAATTGTTTTGTTCAGACAACAAGGAAGAGATGCCTCTATATTTATTCAGAAATTAGTATATAGCTTTTATTGTTCCTTTAAGCACTAAATTAATTATATATCTTCAGGGAGTTCTAGACTTAAATATTGCTCTTTTAATATTATGGCAGCAAATATTGCTTTTTAAATCTTATCCATCATTGGCAGCAAGGGTTTGACAAGGTTCCGTGGGATCCTCAGATGGCTTGGCATTGAGAAGGCTTAATTCATCAATAATACCGCAAGAATACTTGCGCTGTGACAAAAATATTTATTTCTTCCCCTTGCAAAACTCTAGGCGAAGGAAATATTTTAAGTTTCCCATGCCTTTCATGCAAAATCTTTTGCGAAGACACATTTGAATTTTTCTAGGTATTCCATATCATTTCCTGCAACAATGAGAGCGTCACAGTGTATAATCACACTTGGATTGCATAAAACCATAGCTCACCACTTCTGACCAGAACTTCAAGAACCTGTTTTGAGGAGCATGTTTCAGCCCATAGATAAACTTGTTTAGCTTGCACAATTTTGTTTCTCCTTTTTTGCAATAATTAGGAGGCAGTGTCAAGTAGATTTCTTCATTCAATTTCCCGTTTAGAAAGAAGTTATACACATCCATTTGTTGCAGCACCCAACTTCGTTCTACAGCTACTGCAATCAAACAACAAATAATAACAAGTTTGGCGGCAGCAGCATAGGTCTCATGGAAATCCAAGCCTTCCACTTGTGCATACCCTTTGGCCACTAATATGGCTTTCAACCTTTCTATTTCACCATTCTCCTTATACTTGATCCGATAAACTCACTTGCAGCTGATGGGTTTGACATTATTTGAAGGGGAAACTAGGGTCCAAGTATTGTTTGATTCCACTGCCATAATTTCTTCTTGCATGGCTCTTTTCCAATTTGTATGTTGCTCTGCCTGACTAAAGGATGAAGGTTTGGTTTGAAGAAAGCTATTCAACAGGAAGCTTTTAAGAGCAGCTGACAAATTGGAAAAATACAACTTATGACAAATGATACCTTGTGGAAGCCCTTTTCTATGATGGTGATGGACTATGTGAATCAGGATGGACCATAACACAGTAAAAATCCTTCCATAAAATGGATGGCTTTGATATTCTTGATGATTTACAGACTGATTGTTGAGGACTTGGTAAAGTTTCTGGGGAAGTATTTGTTTCAACCTCATCACTTGATTCTAAAACAATTTCAGGTGGCTGTTCAATGTTTGTACAATCAGTAGTCATGACATCATCTTTGCTTTCAGTCAGTTGACAAGAACAAGGGCCTTGCTCACTTGAATTTCTGCTCTCAAGTGTATGATTGTCATCAAATGTGAGAGGAATAACTAGAAAATGTGAAACTTTGCTCTGATCCTTTGAGAATTTGAAGGGAAATTCAGTTTCATTGAATACCATATCCCAGCAAATAGGATACCCAATGAACACACCTCGCCGAATCTTGTGACTAGGGATAACGGATCGGATTCGGATCCAATATATCCTTAATCAAATCAGCTTTTTTGGATATTCAAATATTCGGATCCAAATTCGAATAAAGAAGTCATATCCGAACCCGAAATCTAATTTTACGATCCGAATCTGATTTTTATATTTATATCAGAATACAAATTTTGAACCAGATTTTGCTAATTTTCAAAATTTAATAGCAGTAGATATAGGATATTTGTCTAAAAATGAATCTGATCTGAATTTGCATCTGAATTCAATAGGATATTTATGTATATCTGAATCTGAATTCGTATAAGATTGGATCCCATTTATTAAATCTGAATCCAATCTGATTTCCTAATTGGATATTTTTTTTTTTTCCATATCGGATTTTTTTCGGATCGGATTGGTCAGATATCCAATTCAAATCGGATATATTGACATCCCTACATGTGACCGAATTTCCATGTGGTTTGAGGTTGGTAGAAAAATACAAGAAACCAAACACGCGTATATGCTTGTAACATGGTTTTCTTTTAAATAAATTTTCAAAGGGACATTCATTATCAAGTTCTTTTTTTTTGGATGGGGTCCTATTTATTAAATATGTGGCTGTTAATGCAGGTAAGTCCCAACATTTTAAGGGTAGTCCTGACAGAAACTTGAGAGCATACGCCACATTCAAGGTGTGCTGACGCTTTCTCTCAACTATGCCGTTTTGTTGAGGCATGTAGGGGCATGATTGTTGATGTAGGATGTCTCTATCATGAAGAAAAAAAAATTGTCATTTGAGAAGAACTCGGTTCCACTATCTATCCTATTTTTAACACATCTGTTTTGAGCTGTTTCTTAGTCATGTTAATGAAATGTTTAAGCAAATCACCTACTTCACGTTTATACTTCAATAGGTAAACCCACATGGCTCTTGAAAAATAGTCCATAATAGACAAAAGGTAATGTGCTTGAGTATGTGATGCTTGGTAAAAATTATTCCCAAGAGCTTTAGTAAACAGAAACTAGCAAATCAAAAGGTTTAGCAAAACATGATTCACTTAATTTGAACATCAATCAATATTGTTTAGCAACACTACATACTTCACAGAAATGATTTGACAACTTAATGATAGAGTCATACTTTTAGAGCATTTGATTCTTTGAGCAGGATTGGTGCCCAAGTCTCATATGCCAAACATCAAAATCTGATTGAGTGGGTTTCGTGAACAAGCAGTCTACAGTTGAAAGAGGTGACTTGAAAATGAAGAATCCCCCTGATCAGTCACCCAGCTCAGTCCTCATCAAGGAGATCGAGTCCTGCACAAAGCACCCAGTAGTGGGGAAAATCAAATGACGCTTGGTTTTCTGAATAAATCTGCTCACTGACAATATGTTGTAAGCAAACTTTGGAAGATAATACACTTTTTGAAGAAAAATGAATGGTGATAGAACGGCTTTACCGACACGTGTAGCATATACCGTTCTGTTGTCCTGAAATCTAATTGAAAATGGAACAGCTAATTTTGTGTCATCTAGCAATGATTTATGGCAGCATGACATGTGGTGACTGGCACCAATATCTATTACCCAGGTGTATAGTTTGAAGAATGACACAGCTAGAAAGTTTATTTGGGTTACTGATTGATTTTTGAGGAGTTGTTTGAATTGAATAAATTCATCTTCAGTTATGATTGGAGCAATGTCCTTGCTGAACTATTTTCCATGCATGGTGGAGATTAAGGCATTGAAATCAGTTTTCCCTCCAATAGAGGCCTTGATAATATCCCCCTTGTCTTGCTCTATTTTCCACCCATAAATTTTGGAGGGTAACCATTTAATTTGAAGCATCGTTCCTTCAATGTCCAGCAATCTTGCAGTAATTGCAGAAGTATTGTGGGTGTCTGTTTCCTTGAATGCATTCAAATTTGCACTTGTTGAGAGACCAACATACTTGACAGCACTAGTTTGAAGACGAGCTTCTCCGCTTGAAGGACCAGTGCATGTCTTTTGTAGAGAAGGCAAGGGTTTTATATGTTGAATTTGCCTTCTTATAGCATTGAATGAATCATTCAATCTCATAAGAAATTCAATCACTCTCTCTTCTTGTTGCTTTTCAGCAACCACTTTCAAGGCATTGCTAGAGCATTCCGAAAGAACATCATAGGACGAAAGCTTATCCCAATATTGTAAAATAAGGAGCAACAGATATATTTTCTTGATTGAAACGACTAATGGAGGACTTGAGTTGGTACTTATGAGGGGTTTGTGCTTTCAGTGAATCAGTCCTTTAAGTGTGCCCACACTTCAATAGTTGCGGTGGTGTAGATGATATTGCTTCATAATTCTTCTGAGATGGAGTTAAGAATCTATGAAAGACCATGTGATTGCAAAGCCTCCACATCATGACCTCTGGAGCTGCAACGCCTCCACATCCTTGCCTAAGGCCTTAGTGAATAAGTCTGCCAGCTGAACTTTGTTGTTAATGTAACTGGTTCTCACTACACCTTGATTTATTTTTTCTCATACCACATGACAGTCTAAATCTATATGTTTGGTATGATAATGAAAAACTAGATTGGCAGCAATATGCATGGCAGCCTAATTGTCGCAGTATAGATTTGTCGGTTGTAGACGTCTCACGCCTAGATGTGACAATAAGAATATCAACCAAGTCACTTCACATACCACATTTGCCAACGCCTTGTATTCTGCTTCTACAAAGGAGTGAGATACCGTGGGCTATTTTTTTGTCTTTCATGAAATTGGAGAATCACCAAGAAGAACACAATAACTAGTTATCGACCTTCGCATTTCTTGACACGCCACCCAATCATAATCACAAAACACACTCATTTGAAGATTGGTTTGTGTGCTTCGGAGAGTACCTTCTTCGTGTCTGTGCTTTCATTCCGCTAGAAATTCTATTGGCTTGGCACCCATTATACTTGTTTTGCTTATAATGTTGAGAGCAAACGTTTGCTGCGAAACATAAATTACTGCATTTGATTGACTGAATCCAAACTCCACTAGTGCCAATGACAATTTGTGAAACCAATTTCGAGGAAACTGTTTGAGATCGTAGAGAGATTTATGTAATTTACATACCAGATTCTCCCCCTTACGGTCATATCTTGGTGGAAGTTGCATATGTACTTCTCCAAGCAAATCACCATGAAGAAAGACATTCTTCACATCCATTTATTATAATAACCAATCATTTTCCACAGCGACTGAATGTAAAGTTTAGACAATTACCATTTTTGTGGCTGGTACAAATGTCTCATTGTAGTCCAGTCCTTCCTATTGGGAATAACCTTTGGCGACCAGGCGTGCCTTCTATCGCTCAGCAGTACCGTCTGATCAGAACTCAATTTTGTAAACTCACTTGCAACCGATGGGCTTAACTCCTTGTGGTGAAGTGCTCATTGTCCAAGTGTTGTTTTCCTTTAGTGTACTAATTTCTGAGTTCATTGTGTCTTGCCACTTCCTATGTCCAACTGCCACTTCAAAGGTTTTTAGGAGAGAAACGAGAAAGTAAAGTAAGGAAAGAGGGAACCATGCGCCTTTCATTGCATTAAATCTCAAGTTACCATTGGTCAAGGTAGCCAAAATAATGAGTAGGGAAGAAAGTTACGGAAAAGTTTAGTGCCTTGCCCAATTGACTCATAGAGAGTAGGTTCACTTTGAAAGAGAAAATATACAAGGAATTTTTGAGAGTGAATGGTGGTAGTTTAACATTACTAGTTTGATGGACAGTTAGTGTATGTCGATTAGGTAAGTTTATAGGTACTCGGCAATTGGTTGGTTTTTGAAGTAGAGAGCTATCGGCACAAATGCATCGACTTGCTCCAGAATCGATAATCCAAGGAAGATGGGAGACACTATATGAAGATATATTACCTGCGAAATTGATAGAGGCAGACGAAGTTCTAACAAGTGATAAGTGTATGATACTCATCCATAGTGAATGAAGCCACAACTTCCTTGGAAGTTTGACCGTTGCTGCCAGAGAAACTAGTACCATCGCTTGCATGGAGGTCCACCCGCCTTTGATTATGAGTGGTAGCTGCAGCTAGTGGTGGCCGAAAGTTGGGATCATGGAATCGATGTCCTCGAGGATAGCCATTCAACTTGAAACATTTACCTTTCACATGACCTGTGTTATGACAATAGCTACAGATTGGTCGTCTTTGACGTCTTTCTTTATTGCATTGAAACTTGAACCTTGAAGTGATGCTGCTTTGGGAATATGATTGTGTGATATTGCCAAGATGGTGTGAGAGGCTGACGGTGTGAATCTTGCTTCACGCTGCTGTTCCTCCTGCAAGACTAGAGCATAATTTTTTTACTGTGGATAAGGGACAGGCAATAAAATCTGTCCTCTAATAGCATCATATGAGTCGTTCAGTCCCTTCAAGAACTAAATTACACGTTCTCTTTGGATTTGATCTGAATAATTTTTTATGCCACCACATGAACACAGAGACAGGAATGTAGTAATTTAATTCTTCCCAAAGCACTTTGATTTTTATATAATATGTTTTGTTTAATATGTAGTAATAGACATGGACTCTTGTTGTAATCGATGTATTGAACTGTGTAGCTGAAAGACTCTTGGTGCAAGACTCTGAGTATATCTTTCTTTTCACTCCTCCCATATTACTTGATCTGAGGCAACATAAGCGATGCTAGCATGAATCTCCTTATTAATTGAATGAAGAATCCATGCTAGAGCCAAATTGTTACATCGTACCCACAACATACAATTATGTAAATCCTCTTTAGGCTCTTTGATAGTCCCATCAACGAATCCTAACTTGTTTTTGGCTGATAGGGCCACGATCATGACTCTGCTCCAGCTTGCATAGTTATCACCGATAAGTTGTTGAGATACTAACCCACTTCCAAAATTATCCGAATGATGCAAATAGAAGAGATCAAATATCACGTGGGCATTTTCATGGCCATTGATATTTCCCGACTCATTGTTCTTTCCTTTGTCGGCCATGACAGCTCCTTAATGCGGAGGATTCAATACCCGACTTCCCATGCATAGGAGAAGAAAAAACGCCACAAGGAAGACGGCGGAAATCTGGATATTCTGGCTGGCTCTGATCACGTCACCGGTCGAGTAGGAGTCACCACGGCTTGACGATGCTGTTTGACCCTTTTGGGGCCCAATGGGGGTCGACACCAGTGACAGCGAGTGAAGAAATAGAGGGCACCAAGAAACTTGAAACAAAGAGAGGGCCGGCCACGAATTCGAGGATTCCAGCTGTGAGAGGCTACCTCAGTGATCGAGCTTGGCTTGTTATGTTTGCCTTCCTTTGGGGATGCTGTCCATGAAATTTGATAGGAAAAGGTGGTCGGCATCGCAAACAGTAATGAAAGGGGCAGGTTCACCGAAGAACCACTCTACAGAATGCAGGGAATCCTCCAATCGTGGAAGGCTGGCAATGCTACCTGAACCGCTGGATGCCAGAAACAGTGCACGCGATTAAGAAAGTCACTAGTTTAAGTCACCATGGTTTTTGGTTTCAATGACATTTGGCAGGCTCATCTTATCCCACTACATTGGGCTGGCTCATCTTCACCCATGACATCCAGCTGGATCATCTTCACCTACGATATTTGGCATCATGCTCTTCTTCCTGTTACATATTTATACTCTTTTTTGTACAAAATCAAATACAGGCATGAAAGAATATTTTGTATTACAACAGAATCATGCCTTCAACCTTCTGGAGAATTCCACATGCGTGACAAAGAACACCACAATTCAATTTTACACCTTTACAATAGGTGTAAAGAAAACAAAGTTAATAACACAGCTTTAAGAATTAGATTTCATTTTTGTAACAGATCCCAAGAGGCAGAAGGCCTTAACATTCTTTCGTTTGAGCTTCATAGCCTCTTGAAAGTTGGAAATTGCTAAATCATACTTTCTCTAGTAAATCTCTTTAGAAGAGGACGACAACGTTGACGATGGTGGAGTTGGCAACAACAAGCTCATGAGGCATTCTGCAACACACTTTACACTTAAGAGAGGAAATAAACTCTCTATCCCTTCTTCTTGCGCTCCCCATCCCTATTTCCATCACTAAGAAGCTCTCTATCTCTCTCTCTCTCAAGTGTTTAGTCTAGTGTCGATGACATGGGTGGATGTTCAAAGCTGGTTATATGCCCAGGCTTGTGCATAGGCTCCCATGGATGCCAAGTACCAAAAAAGTTGGCTAAGGAGCTAGTGCAAGTTGGCAGGGGGCACTTGTCATTTTTTTAAAGGCTATGCGCCATACATGTAACCAGATGTCGTGGGTCTTGATGAAAAAATGCAGCTATAAAATTAAGAATGCTTATGAACAAAATGTCACTTGCAGGGGATCTGGAGGTGGCCTAAACCTTGTCAAGTGCTAGACTAAGTTTGCATTGGCTTTAGATTCGGATGATATTAATTAAAATTGGGGATTCAAATTTGGGTTCAGATTTATAAATTTACAATAATGTAGAATTATCTTTTTTTTTCTGGTATCTGATTGGGTATTCATTTGATGCTGAGTCTGAATCTGAATTTAATTGGATGCCAATTCTTAATATCGAATCTGATATGATTTTTTATTTGGATATCAAATTTCTCTTTTTTTCATATCTGATTTATTTTAAAAAACATGATCTGGTATTTGATCTGAATCTGATTCATTCACATCCCTAATAACCTCCAGACCAAAGACTAATAGAACGATGAACTCCATGGGTCTCCGGAAGCTTGATGAATTAAATGCCAACATGGAAATAGAAAATGGTGAGGAGAGATATGGGAGATGAATATCTCAGATGATGTTACACAGCCATTTGTGACACATTATTTCCACCTTCAAATGGCAGCATACATCATCAATAGAAAATGGCAAGGAGAGATATGGGAGATGAAGATCTTAGATGATGTTAAACAGCCATTTGTGACACATTATTTCCACCATAAAATTACATGTGCCTTTCAAGTTTGTACATGCTGCCATGTTCTGTTGTTGATAACATGACGGCCTAATTTGAGTGTTATTACTTATTGATATAGCAATTAAAGAAGTTATGTTTTTTAAAGTGTAAATATTTATCTGTTCCCGGTGATGGAAAATACACAGCAGAATGCATGCACCATTTGATGCACATGGTGAACAATGATTGGAAAATGCACAACTCTAATTTGTTGTTTATGATGGCCATACATTCTTCTGCTGAGCTTTCTTCCATTTCACTGTCCATGAAAAGAAATATATTGTGGATGTACTCATATTCCCAATCTTAGCCTTTCCACATTTTTTACAGTTGCCACTTTGTTAGCCTTGTAAATTGTATTCAATGTTTTTTAAATACGATGATTTAGGGAAACCTCTACCAAGTTGCATCACATACACTAGTATTGAACTCTTTACATTCATCATGATCTTTAGTGTGTTTATTTATTCCAAGTTAATGATTAATTAGTGTTGGTCTCCAATTTGGATCTGCTATATCTACAGTTGCATTCTGTGTAAAACAGCACTATTTTTTATGTCTTTTACATTTTTCAATATGTAACACGCATGTGCTTCAGATTCTGAGTGGCCTTTCTTCTTTGATCCACAAAATGTTCATGTGAAGAGGGGAGTTTCTAGTGTGTATGTTTTTCTTTGTCGCTTTTGTAGCTTTTATATGTTGTATCCAGAAATGGCTAGAGCATTGCTTCATTTTCACTTATTCATTAATTTTTCATTTTATATGTGAGATGCTGTAGGTCAGAGGATCATGTTACGGCCAGCAAAGTTTCCTAAAAAAAGAGAGGGATGTTCTGACCACACTCTATCCAAATTGCATTACAGGGGGAATAAAAAAAACCGAACATATTGAGAAAATTAAGATGGATGGTGTACAAAGCTAAAAGAATCTTCTTTCTGGGAACCCATACTTTTCTTGAGCTAAGTCGTGATGACAATGGGCCAATGGCATCAATTAATAAACAAACGATTGTCAAAGGGATCAGCAACTTTACGAAGGACTGACAGGTGCCATTTTCTTAGAGATGCTTATACATGATTTATAACTTGATGGTGGATGTTTTTCAGATGTTTCAATCTTCACAGCTGCATTTGTAAGTTGTAAATAATTTTCTGATGACATTTTAAGACAAACCTCACAAGAAATGACATGTAATTTAACTCACATATAGCCTAAAAGTCTGACTTGCTTTTCTGTTCGTTTTTCCTTCTGTATTTTTGTTAATCCAAAATCTGATGCATAGAGTGTTCATCTCTCTCTCTCTCTCTCTCTCTCTATTTGTTTCAGTAGTCTATGTTTTTGTTTGTTGGTAACGATCTAGATTATCTGTTTGAAACCATCCCACTTTCAAATTAAAAAAAACTGGCTTACCAGCTATAGAAGCAGCGTTTTGTTTTGTTTTCAAAAGAAAAAGGAGACCTACAGCAGTGAAGAAATCATTGCTGTAAGAACTTCTAGCAATGACTTCTACCATTGTCAATAACTCAACGAGTTGTTACCAATGATATTATTGGCAATGACCCTTGGCCTAACAAAAGACTTTTCCCCAAGTTGTAAAGGGCAAGGGCAACCTTATCTATTCGCTAGGGCAAGAGTACCTACCAATAAGTTTATTGGCAACTGCATTATGACTATTGGCTATGGTAAAAGCCGTTGCCAATAGCATATATTGTAGTTGTGGTTGTACACAAGCAGGCTAGAGCCCAACTCTGCTCACGTCTTGTCATGATCGAGCTATTGTGCTTCAAAGGGTCAGTTCAAACTCCACTCAACAAAGGAAGACCTAGCTTGTGCTCGACACTGAACCTTGAGCAAAGTATCCTGTGACAGGTATAAAATGGATAGACTCAAGGCTCGTTTAAGCAAGAACAGTATTTTCATAGCTAACTACATCATTTTGGGAGGTGTCGCAAGGTTAATCTAATGATCAACCTTCAGATGAACATAAGCTGAGACTTTATAGTTTGCCTTCCAGGATTTCCTGAATCCCAGCAGCCGTTATCGCCAGAGAGAATTTTTGGCAAGTTCATAAATGGTAACGAAATAAACTTTCAATTTCGTTTTAATGAAATCTTTTATTTTGGAAATTAGTTTTTCAATTCAATCTGGCTTGCAGTTATGAGATGAAGGATAGGGCTCAGGGCCACTGTCCAACAGAATTAACAACCAAATTGAAGCGCCCAATTTGACATTTTTTTGGAACAATTTGTACTGGTGCAAAAATAAATCTAGCCATATAAAGAACTTTTGGGAAAAGAGGAGGCTGGGCGATAGAAAAATACATCAATGTCTTTTTTGGCCCCTCAAAATAATGCATCAACCTATTGCACATCATCACAAGCCCAACACTCCTCATCCGCCAGCACTCCTTTCCTCCCCCTGCAATATCTTCTGAGTTTAAAATGATGCACAGGAGAAAATCAGGGCTGCCATGGAATCAACAGGGCATAACCAAGGAGGGTGGGAATGGATGGAACAGAGCATCGTCCTCTTCTTCCTTTCACATATTTATACTCTTTCTGTACATAATCAATTTTTTAACAGGCATAAAAGAATATTTTCTGTTACAACCAAATCATGCCTTCAACCTTCTATAGAATTTCACATGTGTGGCAAGGAATACCACAATTCAATTTTACAGCTTTACAATAGGTGTAAAAAAACAAAGTTAATATCACACAGCTTTAAGAATTTGTTTTCATTTTCCATAACAGATTCCAAGAGGCAGAATGCCCTAACGTTCCGTCATTTGAGCTTCATAGCCTCCTGAAGGTTGGAAATTGCTAAGTCATACTTTCTTCACTAAATCTCTTGAGAAGACAATGATGACGTTGATGATGGTGGAGTTGGCAACAACAAGCTCATGAGGAGGCCTACGACACACTTTACACTTATGAGAGGAAATAAACTCTCAACCCCTTCTTCATGTGCTCCCCATCCCTGTTTCCCTCACTCACAAGTTCTATCTCTCTCATGTGTTTAGTCTAATATCGATGACATGGGTGGATGTTCAAAGCTGGTTATATGCTTTTGCTTGTGCCAAGCTCCTGTGGACGCCAAGTACCCCTCAAAGTGGGCTAGGGAGCCAGTGGGCAGGGGGCTGGAGGGGCACTTGTCATTTTCTTAAAGGCTATGGACCGTGCATGTAACCTGATCTCATGGGTATTGATTAAAAAATGCAGCAATAAAAGCAAGAAGGCTTATGAACAAAATATCACTTGGAGTAGATCTAGAGGTGGCCTAAACCTTGTCACATCCGCGACCAAGTCTGTCTTGGTTTCAGAATACCGTTCATGCAAAGTTCATGGTTTCAAAGAAAATAACAAGGACCCTCTTCTTAAAAGTCAAAGCAGATAAATGCTTTTCATAACAAAAAAATTGATCCATCTATTCCATGTCTCTATCAGAAAGTGCAGTTAGCTTCCAAGTTTTTAAATTTAAATTACAACCATCCAACTATTACAGTAGGTGGCAGGTTGCTGGTTCAAGTTGCAAGATTTCTTGCACATGAAGTTTGTTTTAAAGAAGGCTTTTAAAGGGCAAAAAATGAATTATATAAATACTAAAAGATTAAAATGTACAGACCATTATAAAAAATATCTAAAATATTAAAAGACTAATTTTAGTTGCTTGCACAAACGTGTGCACGCAGTTGAATCTCCCTCATGTTGAGACATGCTTAACATTCAGATTTTCAGAAATGGAAGGAGTATCTAATCCAGCACTGGATGAGATGATCAGACAAAATAAAGGGAAAAAGAAAAGAGAGAGAGAGAGAAGAGGCAAGTGGGCATGAATCCAACGTTCATGAAAAATCAGAATTGAATGAAAATACACTGTTGAAAATTTTTTCTTAAGAAAAATAAGTGTCAGGTTGAGAACTGTAAACATATAAAAGAAAATGGAACCTCATACCAAAATACATGAAAAATTGGTATGAGAGAGAGGATGTAGGTTGAATGACCGAACCTCTATAATTTGTATCGCCTACCTATCATTCCTTTTCTCTCTTGCTCTATTATGGTATCATAGCTTATTTTTAAAAGGACAAAGCTCATCCAGGTATTGCCTCACCAAATTCCTTAGGGAAATATTCCTTGTGCACGAGCCATTCCATCACTGGTGTCTTTAATTTTTTTTGCTGCTGCTTGGTATCGCCATGTGATCTAATGGCTGCCTCCTCAAGTTCTTCTTCTACCGGTTCTAGTGGTTCTCGGCCGTCAGCCCTCACTGCATCAATGCTTCCCTTCGCACTAGCTCAGGCGTGTTAGCAGATGACATATATGCAGAAGGAAAGAAACGGGTGGCAAGTGTGATATAGCTCACATCTTTGAAGGTATGCTTCATGCAAATTACCTCATATGTCCGCAACGCTGTTTCTCAATGCTTGGAGGCAAAGGAAGGAAGAAAGCCGTGGCTGCCTGCACCTCTAAGGCCTTGTTCCTAAGGCGGGGAGCTTCTTTTCGCTGTTTCTCCACCTTATGGTCTGAAGGCAGATGTAGGACTGTTTCCTGCATATTTATATTTATGAAATAATTACATAGTGTTTTGTTTGCCTAACGAGTCCTCGAGGTTCAAAATTTAAAGTATTACTGCACTTCAGCGAAGGAATTTTTGGAATTTAAAGAGGAAACATCTTCTCAGTTCATTTGTATGTGTACATCTCCTGAGTTTCATTTTCTGTTGTTCCCTAGCAGAAGAAATTCGACTGCTCGCCACCAATTAGAGGCTTTCCATAAAAGATAATAAGGCTGCATCTTCTTGGACGTATCCATGGAGGCGGAGGTAAATCTATGGAGAAGCTTAATCATCATAAAAGAGGGGCCGGCAAGGTAAATTCTCATCATTTAACTTCTTGTTCTCACACAAGCTCTCCTTTTTCTTTTCTTCTGTCTTTGGTAATTTGATAAGAGGTTGAAACCTCACACCCTTTCCCTCGGTGCATCACAAAAGACTGGATCAATAAGTAGATTAATATTATATGTCTAAAAGAGAGGTCCACTTTGGGCTGCACAACAAGTTGAGCCAGCTCATACTCGATTTGATCGAACTCACTCGTTGAACCTCAACTCGAAGTTGACTTGTTTATAAATGAGTTGAGCTCGAGTTCAAATGTATACCCAAAATGTTAAACGAGTCAAGTTTGAGTTGTAAATGAAAGAAAAGAGAAACAAGAGAGGGAGAAAGTGACAACTCAAGAGGCTTATAAAATTGCATACACAGTTAACCAGTTTCGCATGAATGTTAGTACGCTTGCATGCAATAGTTATCATCTATATGAAATTATTGCAATTATATTTTAGTTTCACTTATTAATTAATTGTGGGTATTATGTATGCTGCTATTATGTTTGTCTAAATTTAATTGATTCTATAGAAAATCTAGTAGGGTCTTAGGAGGGAAAAGCTCTCCTGGGGTTTTTTGAGGGCTCCTTTCATAGGGTCTTTCATTTCTCTCTTTCCCCTGGCTATGCTTCTAGGAGACGATGCAACAACTGTGAGGAAGCAAGGCCCCCACCCTGGATGAGCATCCCAGAGATGCCATTGGAGACCATGAGGTGGTCCTCGATCCAAGGAACCGACAAGGAGGATATGCTCGAATTTGTGTGGAGTGAATGGAAGTCGATCCCTTCACAAAGGTTCAACTGCAGATAGGATATGCTCGAATTTGTATGGAGATACTACATTCCTTCACGTTCTGTCAAATGGAGTGTGGCAATTATGATGATGTCTGATCACAAAGAGTTGAATGAAAAGCACAAACAAAATTTTGCTCAAGATGCAAGACAACGTCTCATTTAATGCAGGACTATAATGTAGTATGAACTCTCCAACCACATCAAGATCCTTGATGGTTCAGGGTTGAAAGTATCTCACCATCTCCAAAAGAGGTTACCATAGTAGACAAACTCCTAATTCTTCCAACATCACAGAGTTTCAGCTCAATGCATTGTGCAATAGCATTTACAAGAACATTTCAAAAGTCATGGCAGCTAGAATGGAAAAGATCCTGATTAGAACTCTAAATCAAGATCAAGGAGCATTTATGCTAATAAACATATTCATGAATAGGTTTGGATGCTACTAGATGGTTAATAGCTTAGCTAACCATAACTGCCTATCAATGCTTCTGAACCTTGATATGTCAAAGGTGTAGGACAAAGTTAAATGAAACTTCATTAGGAAATCCCAACAGCACCTTGGTTTTTGTGATAATTGAGTTTCTAAGGTAATGATTTTGAAGAAACAAACACACATGCTCTCATTATTAAAGGAATAAATGAAGTTTTTTTTTATAGTCAGGGGGGGCTTCATCAGGGAGATCCCCTCTCCTTCTATCATTTCTCCCTACGAAAATACTAGAAGAGGATCATATGAGGCCAACTCATCCCAGTTGGCCTTGAATTTCATAAAGTTTGCTGATATAGAAAATGCATCTTCGTTAATCTTACTAATCACAATCTTAATTTGAAATTTGTGTGGTACTTTGGTAAAAGCATTCTTGTAAATCTAATTGTACTTTTCTCTCTATGGCAGTATATATAACACTATCTTCTATTTTGTGAGATAATGAGTTGATGACCCAGAACAAGACCATACAATTGTAATAAGATCTCAACAGAAAATTTAGAGAAAAAACTTCAAACATAGGCAATGAACCATGAATGAATGATATTTTGTTCTCAGTGGCAAGTGCCATTATCATTGGCCATGTCCAAGTGCCATAGCTATTACCACTCAGATGCTAATTCACCAACAAATCTCATGCGTTGTCCAAATCATGCATAAAATAAGGGAAGTCAAATTCTATGTTGATGTCAGACAAAGTATTTGAACTAGAGGTGATTGCATTTTCTCTAGTAAGTGAATTCATATTTGCATTTGTTTTTGCCATATGTTGACCAAGATGAAAGTGCAAGCAGGGATGACCCGATGATTATCAGTAAATAACCACATAGTGGTCAATAAGAGACCAAGATCATGCTCAAAGGAAAAGTGCTTAGAGGTCTGATACCATAATAAAATCAAAACTTCATATGGTGGAAAACAAAGCACAAGTAAAACAGAGTGAAATAGGGTATTAGAGCAAAACAGAAAGCACATACACATGCGATGGAGAGGCTAAAATAGCACTTCCTTCGTTACTAAACTCTTATAGTGTGCAAGAAGTTTGTTGAAAAGAATCAAATGATACCTGTCCTAATTACAATAAGTGCCCTTATAAACAATTAATAAAACTATTTTTTGCTATTTACAATTAAATTTATCTGCTAGTAATGATCCTTATCTTAATAGAAAATATTCTGCACAATAGTTCTCCACTACCAAATCCCTCTAGAGATTCCAGCAGATGAACAAACTTTCACGTAACTTCTGATTGTGCCACAGCAGGCTAACAATTACGAGTCCTCATAGGTTTACATGCGTTATTTAGAAAGGAAAAATTATAAATATGCTTAAAGATTGGAAATGGCAAACAACCACATTTTGTAAGAAGTCCATTAAAACATATTTATGTATTTTCTTTTTTGCCTGCAAAACAACATCATCATTTCTCAACAGATTCATTACAGAATTACTAGCCTATCTTGATCTATCATGCCACACAAAATTTGAAATTGTAGTATGATAAGAACTAGCAAATAAAGATTCAAACTCACGGGATTGGTCCACTTTATTCCAGCCACTTGCCCATTTATCTATTAGCTAGACATACATATTATCTTCAACGCTTCCCCTCTCCAAACTGCATTTTCTTGTTCATCTCATCCTTAACCTAAAAAAAATAGATTTGTTAACTCAATATTGCACTTCTTACCTTTGCATAAATTAGATATGGATAGAAAATTTTACTTTATTTCAAAAACATGGTCATGGGTTGATAGAAACCTCTTATTTTTTAATTGATTTACCTTAATTTGCCATTGGGGCGTTCACATCATTGCCTACCATGACACCAACTAAACCAAAACACTCATATTTGGCATGAAACACAGACCCAAAGTCGCAACATGATGCACAGTACTTGTATTTGGATGCCATTGATTGTCTTGCTTTGACTTCATAGTCATTTCCATGAACGCTTCAATTGGATATATACCTTTTCCTAT
This sequence comes from Nymphaea colorata, assembly GCF_008831285.2. NCBI lineage: Eukaryota > Viridiplantae > Streptophyta > Magnoliopsida > Nymphaeales > Nymphaeaceae > Nymphaea > Nymphaea colorata. Next base: position 23,112,281 of record NC_045148.1, read on the forward strand.
GCTATAGAATCATTTATCACCTCTACTACGACCTCTACCTTTGCCAAGGTCACACCTATTTTGAGCAAATAAGGCAACTATTGATGACCCACTCGCTGATTGTGGATTTCCATTGAAGAGTTCTAATCACTTCTCTTGATTTATGAGAATATCATGTATTTCCCAGGATGAGGGAAGAGATTTTGAAGTTGTCATAGTTATGACAAAACCTTTATATTCATTTCCTAAGCCACTATGTACATGCATATATAACTAAGACATCCTCCTTTATAACTTCAACAACTAAACTAAGTGAATCAGTTAGAAGCATCAAATGGTTGAGAAAGTCAACCACGGATTGTTCACAGTTAACACACATTTTGGCAATCGTGGTTGAGCTGAAGAATTTGTAAATTGGATTTTGAGATAAATGCTTTCTCAAGGAATATAAGGCTTGTGATGGATAATTTGGCTCAGCACCAATTCTTTTCCGTTACATTTTCTTTTTTGACTTGTTTGTGGATTGCATTTGACATTTTTGAATGATGTGCTTTGATCATTTTGCAGTTCATAGCACACCTTCACCTAAATTATAACATGAATATAATACTGAAGTGTTTTTCTAAGTCGGTCTTTCCAAGCACACCTTCACTTGGGGGCACTACGCACACAAGTTATACTAAGCATATTACAGCAGATTTGAGCAGTTTGGCCTATATATCAACCAAAATAAGAGTCATCTTCAACAAATCTGCCATTGCAATTAATCTTTCCCACTTTCACTTCCTACTTTAGGTTTAGATTCCAAGACACTCCCCCTAGTCGGCCTTTCTGTCATGTGGCCTCTCCCTTCGCTCCTGTTCCATGCATTCCCTTCAGCATCACCAAGTCAGGTAGGTCTCCTCATCATATTGATAATTTTGAAACGCATGAATGGATTAGGATCACAGAAATGAAAGCTATATATGCCATTTTGCAGTGTCTTTTCACTGAACCCGCGTATACTAACTTCCCACATACCCTTATCTTCCCTTTCCATCCTCATCCATGAAATAACAGCCTCAGTTTGTTGGTGTTTGGCATTCAGAAAATAGTTAGACTTTAGAAAGAGCTCTTGCATTTTCTAATGGAGAAAAATGCATTCGGACTCACGCTCTACTTTTCAAACGGGATTCCATCAATATATATCTAACCTTGAAACGCATGAACGGATTAGGATCACAGAAATGAATGCTATATATGCCATTTTGCAGTGTCTTTTCACTGAACCCGCATATTTTAACTTCCCACATACCCTTATCTTCCCTTTCCATCCTCATCCATGACATAACAGCTTCAGTTTTTTGGTGTTTGGCATTCAGAAAATAGTTAGACTTTAGAAAGAGCTCTTGCATTTTCTAACGGAGAAAAATGCATTCGGACTCACGCTCTACTTTTCAAACGGGATTCCATCAATATATATCTAATCTGGTCGATCAAATGTTTGTCGTGAAGCTTTGGCTTTGGTTTAAAACGTATGAGGGACAGAAAGAGGGCCTTATTACATGACCGGAAAATGAAAAATAAAGGCCCCCATTGGTAACTAATATGCCCCACATTGGTCTGCTTCTTTTAAAACGTCGAATTGTACTGTAAAATTGAACTGACCAAGTATGTACTGAAGCCCCAACAGCCAGCATTGAAAGAGCTCCAAAAAGGGCCCCGATGGATGATCCGGTAACAAGACCTGGTCTTGCAGCTGGCAACTGATGTGCACCGTGTCAACCCGTATGTGCATGACTTGCCCAACAAGTCAGAGACGTTATAGAACACGGCAGGAGTTTGGTTGTGGGGGGAGCACGTGGTTGGTGGTTAGAGAAAGTGTAGCCCATGAGACCCCCGATGGTTGTTGGAGTCCTTGGAGACGTGTGTGATGGGTGGTTACACCCAGCTATAAGCCTTGCAGGGAGAGCACCTGCAAAGGGGGAAAAAAAAGAGAAGGGGAAAAAAAAAGAGAAGGGAAAAAAAAAGAGAAGGGAGAATGAAAAAAGTTGGCCTCTCCATTTTTGGAAGAGAGAGAAATTTGTGTGTCTTGTGTTTCTTTTGAGTGAGAGACTGATTCGAGGTCCCATACGGATCAACTGGTATCACAGCACGGTTCTGTGCATGGTGGGGACCCGATCGACGCACGGCGCCACTGGTGAGCTGCTGCAAGTTCTCACACGACATCGACGGCGACCACAATCGGAAGAGGTTGACATGTCTACGCCCGGAGAAAACGAAAATGACCGCTGGGTTGGTTGCTGCTTTTCAAACCATGCAATCCACCCTTGAAAACATGGCTTTACGGATGGAACAACTTGACCATGCTCAACAACAAATGGTCAAGATACAAAGGGAGGACACTGATGCAAAGCAAGAAGAGGCGAAGGGACCCGAACAACCTCTCACAAGGGAATGCCCAAGACCGTTCAAGGTGGAGGCCAAGATCGACATCCCTGTGTTTGATGGTTCCATTGACGCGCTGAGAAGCTGGATTCTTGGTTGGCTCAAATGGAAACATATTTTACTCTTTACGAGTATCCAAGTACGGAACGGGTAGCCTTTGCTAGATTAAAACTCACCAACCATGCATTGGCATGGTGGAATGGTATACTGGCATCTCAAGAAGGACAGGGCATCACTTGGGAGGAATTTAAAAGACTCCTGAGGCTGGAGTTCTATCCAATGGGATATTTACAAGATCATTGGACAAGGTGGTATACGTTATGGCAGTACAACATGCAGTTGGTACAAGAATATACGATTGAGTTCCGACGGCTTGCGGTTGCTCTAGACGTATCACTCAACACTGAGGAAGCTGTACAAAAATTTGTGGCAGGTCTACACTATTCGATTCGTCAAGAGTTGCAGGTTTTTCGAGTGCTGGATGCCTCGAGCGCCAGTACTACAGCAATGGCTATTGAAGTAAAGAACAGGGGAAGCAATCACAAAAAATTTGTAAAATCCAAACAGAGGACATCGAAAGATGAAAAAAATCACACTCAGAAGGACTCCAAGTCATCTTCTTCCAAGTCTGATATCTACTGCGATCACTGCAAAATTTCTGGCCACATCAAAGATAAATGCTGGAAGGTGCATCCTGATTTAAGACCCACGCGGTTCAGAGATCCAAATAAAGGGAAACAAATTAACAATGTGGTGGCTAGAGAAAATGAGCCTGAGCGAGTTGGCTCAATACAGCATGCGGACACGACCCTATCCTTGATGGCAAGACTGGACACTGTTATCTTGACCGCAGAGGAGGAACATGCTAAGGAACTTTTCACCATCTCTATCCAGGTGAAAAATGAGGTTGTCGAAGCGATTTTCGACACTGGAAGCCAAAAAAATTTAATCTCGTCAAGTCTAGTGGAACGACTCGGTTTGGCCACCACACCGCATCCGCGCCCATATCCCTTGGGATGTATCATAAAGGATGTTGGACAACGAGTGGACCGCCAATGCAAGGTGAAATTTGCTATCACTTCTCGCTTTATTGATGAAGTCATTTGTGATGTTGTTCCACTTGATGTTTGCCAAGTGGTTCTCAGAAGTCCATATCTGTGGCTCCGTGATGGTCACTACCACCGACGAGCACAAGAATATGAACTCACCAAAGACGGGAAGCAGTTTGTGATCACTCGGGACAACACCATCCCACCCACAGACTAGATGACGGCCGGACAAGTTAAAAGAGTGGTGAATGCATGCCAAAGATTTGTCATATTGCTTGTACGTTTAGTGCAGCCGTGTGAAGGAAATGCAATATGCCATCTCATGCATGCACGTGAAAAAGAAGAAGGTATGCTCACAAAATTACTCAACTCTTATACTGATTTGTTTGAAGATCTGCAAGGGCTACCACCACAGTGTCTTATCGAGCATGAGATTCAATTGCAGACTGATGCTCCTCTGCCCAACCTTTCCATGTATCGTAATTCGGTACTTGAGAATGAAGAAATTAAAAGACAAGTGGTGGATCTGCTAGAGCGTGGAGTAGTACAGCACAGCAGTTCACCTTGTGGATCTCCAGTGGTCTTAGTGCCTAAGAAAGATGGAGGATGGCACATGTTTATTGGTTATTGAGCACTCAACAAGATCACCGTCAAGAATCGCTACCCGCTTCCTCACATCGACGACCTGCTGGACCAACTCAAAAATGCTCGATTCTTCACCAAACTTGATCTAAAATCAGGATATCACCAAGTTTGCATCCGAGAAGAGGACACATGGAAGACGGCATTTAAGACACGACAAGGACTTTTTGAGTGGAGGGTGATGCCGTTCGGCCTATGCAATGCACCAGCCACTTTCATGCATCTTATGAATGACGTCCTATGTCCATTTTTTGATCAATTTGTATTAGTTTATCTCGATGATATTCCGATATACAGTGAGTCATGGGAAGATCACGAGCAACATATTCATCAAGTTTTTGAGGTATTATGACAGCATCAACTGGGGCTTAATGGGAAAGAATGTGAATTTGCCAAAACCTCCCTCATCTATCTTGGCTTCATAGTTGGTGGTGGAACCATCTGCATTGATCCAGATAAAGTTGATGTCATTCGTAAGTGGCCGACGCCACGAAATATCACTGAGGTACGTGAAGGCAAATATCTTCGAAAATTTATTAAACATTTTTCAGTATTGGCCGCACCTCTTCATGCCTTGACTAAGGCAAATAGCAAGATCGAATGCAAAGAAAAATGTGAAGCCGCTTTCAATCTTCTGAAGCGAAAAATATGCTAATGCACGTGGTTTTCTTTTAAATAATTTTTCAAAGGGACATTGATTGTCAAGTTCTTTTTTTTAGATGGGGTCCTATTCATTAAATATGTGGCTGTTAATGCACGTAAGTCCCAACATTTTAAGGGTAGACCTGACTGAAACTTGAGAGCATACACCACATTCAAGATGTGCTAATGCTTTCTCCCAGCTATGCCGTTTTGTTGAGGCATGTAGGGGAATGAATGTTGATGAAGGATGTCTCTATCACGGAAAAAAAAATTTGTCATTTGAGAAGAACTTGGTTCCACTATCTATCCTATTTTTAACACATCTGTTTTCAACTGTTTCTCAGTCATGTTAATGAGATGTTTAAGCAAATCACCTACTTCACGTTTATACTTCAATAGGTAAACCCACATGGCTCTTGAAAAATCATCCATAATAGACAAAAGGTAATGTGCTTGAGTATGCGATGCTTGTGAAACATTATTCCCAAGAGCTTTAGTAAACAGAAACTAGCAAATCAAAAGGTTTAGCAAAACATGATTCACTTAATTTGAACATCAACCTATATTGTTTAGCAACACTGCATACTTCACAGAAATGATTTGACAACTTAATGAAAGAGTCATGCTTTCAGAGCATTTGATTCTTTGAGCAGGATGGGTGCCCAAGTCTCGTATGCCAAACATCAAAATCTGATTGAGTGGGTGTCATGAACAAGCAGTCTACAGTTGTAAGAGGTTACTTGGAAATGAAGAATCCCCTGATGAAGCACCCAGCTCAGTCCTCATCATGGAGATCGGGTCCTGCACAAAGCACCCAGTAGTGGGGAAAATCAAATGACATTTGGTTTTCTGAATAAATCTGCTCACTGACAATAAGTTTTAAGCAAACTTGGGGGAAGATAATACACTTTTTGAAGAAAAATGGAAGGTGATAGAACAGCTTTACCGACACATGTAGCATATACCATTCTGGTTTCCTGAACTCTAATTGAAAATGGAACAGCTAATTTTGTGTCATCTAGCAGTGATTTATGGCAGCATGACATGTGGTGACTAGCACCAATATCTATTACCCAGGTGTATAGTTTGAAGAATGACATAGATAGAAAGTTTATTTGGGTTGCTGATCAATTTTTGAGGAGTTGTTTGAATTGAATATATTCATCTTGAGTTAGAATTGGAGCAGTGTCCTTGCTCAACTATTTTCCATGCATGGTGGAGATTAAGGCATTGTAATCAATTTTCCCTCCAACAGAGGCCTTGCCCTTGTCTTGCTCTGTTTTCCACCTATAAAGTTTTGAGGGTAACCATTTAATTTGAAGCATTGTTCCTTTGATGTCCTGCAATCTTGCAGTAATTGCAGAAGTATTGTTGGTGTTTTGTTGGTTTTCGAATGCATTCAAATTTGCACTTGCTGAGAGACCAGCATACTCGACAGCACTAGTTTGAAGACGAGCTTCTCCTCTTGAAGGACCAGTGCATGTCTTTTGTAGAGAAGGCAAGGGTTTCAAATGTAGAATTTGCCTTCTTACGGCATTAAATGAATCATTCAATCTCATAAGAAATTCAATCACTCTCTCTTCTTGTTGCTTTCAGCAACCACTTTCAAGGCATTGCAAGAGGATTCCGAAAGAACATCATAGGACAAAAGCTTATCCCAATATTGTAAAATAAAGAGCAATAGATATATTTTCTTGATTCAAACGACTAATGGAGGACTTGAGTTGGTACTTATGAGGGGTTTGTGCATTCAGTGAATCGGTCCTTTAAGTGTGCCCACACTTCAATAGTTGCGGTGGTGTAGATGATATTGCTTCATAATTCTTCTGAGATGGAGGTAACAGTCTATGAAAGACCATGTGATTGCAAAGCCTCCACATCATGACCTCTGGAGCTGCAACGCTGGGTTTGGGAAGACTACCATCAACAAAGGTCAAGTTGTTTTTGGTAGACAATGCGATTCTCAGTGCATGACTCCAGGTTGAGTAGTTTTCACTAGTTACTAATTGTGAAACCAATATCGTACCAGGGTTGTCTGAATGATGAAGGAAAAAAAGGTTTTCAATATTGATGATGTTGTTACCATAAGAGGACTCTGCTCCACTAGCTGAAAAAGAGTTGGAAGAATTGGGAGCCTTGGCTGTTGATGCCATGGAGCGGTATTATAGTATGTAGAAATTATTTGAGTTAAGGAAGAATGTAACACAAGGAAGAGAACAGAGAATTGCTTCATATTTTTCTATTGATCTTACACACCTATATACAGAAGAAAAAGTAGTACACGGTTTTTAGTTTCAACGACATTTGGCTGGCTCATCTTATCTCATGATATTTGTTTGGCTCATCTTATCCCATGACATTTGGTTCACTCATCTTCTCCCGCGATATTTGGCTGGCTCATCTTAACAGCTTCAGTAACCAACTGAAAATCTTATTGTTAAGATGTCAAGATAAGAAGATAAGAAGTGAATCTTAATTTTAACACTCCCCCTCAAACTAAGTGTAGAGATTTCTTATGTTCAGTTTGGATAGAAGATGATGAAATGCTTCCTTGACTAAGGCCTTAGTGAATAAGTCTGCCAGCTGATCTTTGTTGTTAATGTAACTGGTTCTCACTACACCTTCATTTATTTTTTCTCATACCACAGGATAGTCTAAATCTATATGTTTGGTACGCTCATGAAAAACTGGATTGGCAGCAATATGCATGGCAGACTGATTTTCGCAGTATAGTTTTGTCGGTTGTAGATGTCTCACACCTAGATCTGACAATAAGAATTTCAACCAAGTCACTTCACATACCACATTTGCCAGCGCCTTGTTTTCTGCTTCTGCAAAGGAGTGAGATACTTTGGGCTGTTTTTTTGTCTTTCATGAAATTGGAGAATCACCAAGAAGAACACAATAACTAGTTATGGACCTTCGTGTTTCTTGACATGCCACCCAATCATAATCACAAACCACACTCATTTGAAGATTGGTTTGTGTGCTTAGGAGAGTACCTTATTCGAGTCCATGCTTTCATTCCGCTAGAAATTCCATTGGCTTGGCACCCATTATACTTGTTTCGCTTATAATGTTGAGAGCATACATTTGCTGTGAAACATAAATTACTGCACTTGAACAAGCAATTTCTAAACCCAAAAAATATTTAAGAGTACACGTCTTTCACAAGAAATTTCTGACATAAAAATTGCTTAAATTTGTCCATCCACATAAACGAGAACAACAACAAAAAGTTGGCCTTTTTTTAAGTGAATAATGTGTGTTCAGCATTTGGTTGACTGAATCCAAACTCCAGTAGTGCCAACAACAATTTGTCAAACCAATTTCGAGGAGATTGTTTGAGACCGTAGAGAGATTTATGAAATTTACATACCAGATTCTCCCCCTTACGTTCGTATCTTGGTGGAACTTGCATATGTACTTCTTCAAGCAAATTTCCATGAAGAAAGACATTCTTCACATCCATTTATTATAATAACCAATCATTTTCCATAGCGACTGAAAGTAAAGTTCGGACAGTTACCATTTTTGCGGCTGGTACAAATGTCTCATTGTAGTCCAATCCTTCCTATTGGGAATAACCTTTGGCGACCAGGCATGCCTTGTATCGCTCAACAGTACCATCTGATCATAACTCGATTTTGTAAACTCACTTGCAATCGATGGGCTAAACTCCTTGTGCTAAAGTGCTCATTGTCCAAGTGTTGTTTTCCTTTAGTGCACTAATTTCTAAGTTCATTGTGTCTCGCCAGTCCCTATGCCCAACTGCCACTTCAAAGGTTTTTAGGAGAGAAACAAGAAAATGAAGTAAAGTTAGAAAGAGGGTACCTTGTGCCTTTCATTGGATTAAATGTCAAGTTACCATTGGTCAATGGAGCCGAAATAAGAGTGCAATAGAAATCCCGCATTCAGGACCTGCAAGACACAATGAGTAGGGAAGAAAGTTACGGAAAAGTTTAGTGCCTTGCTCAATTGACTCACAAAGAGTAGGGTCACATTGGAAGAGAAAATATACAAGGAATTTTCGAGAGTGAATGGTGATAGTTTAACATCACTAGTTAGATGGACTGTTATTGTATGTCCATTAGGTAAGTTTATAGGTACTCAGCAATTGGTTGGTTTTTTAAGTAGAGAGCTATCGGCACAAATGCACCAACTTGCTCTAGAATCGATAATCCAAGGAAGATGGGTGACACTATATGAAGATATATTACCTGTGAAATTGATAGAGGTAGACGGAGTTCTAACAAGCACTAAGAGTTTATGATACTCATCCATACTGAATGAAGGTACAACTTCCTTGTAAGTTTGACCGTTGCTGCCAGAGAAGCTAGTACCATCTCTTGCATGGAGGTCCACCGGCCTTTGATTATGAATGGTAGTTGCAGCTAGTGGTGGCCGAAAGTTCGGATGATGGAATTGATGTCCTCGAGGATAGCCATTCAACTTGAAACATTTATCTTTCACATGACCTCTGTTATGACAATAGCTATAGATTGGTCGTCTTTGACGTCTTTCTTTATTGCATTGAAACTTGAAACTTTGTTCAAGTGATGCTGCTTTGGGAATATGATTGTGTGATATTGCCAAGGTGGTGTGAGAGGCTTACGGCGAGAATCTTGCTTTGTGAATCTTGCTTCACGCAGCTGTTCCTCCTGCAAGACTAGAGCATATAATTTGTTTACTGTGGATAAGGGACAAGCAATAAAATCTGTCCTCTAATAGCATCATATGAGTCATTCAGTCCCTTCAAGAACTAAATTACACGTTCTCTTTGGATTTGATCTGAATAATTTTTTATGCCCCCACATGAACATAGACACAGGATTGTAGTAATTTAATTATTCCCAAAGCGCTTTGATTTTTATATAATATATTTTGTATAATATGTAGTAACAGACATGGACTCTTGTTGTAATCGATGTATTGAACTGTGTAGCTGAAAGACTTTTGGTGCAAGGCTCTAAGTAATATCTTTCTTTTAACTCCTCCCATATTACTTGATCTGAGGTAGCATAAGCGATGCTAGCATGAATCTCTTATTATTTAAACTAAGAATCCATGCTAGAGCCAGATTGTTACATCGTACCTACAACATACGATTATGTTCATCCTCTTTAGGCTCTTTGACAGTCCCATCAACAAATCCTAACTTGCTTTTGGCTGATAGAGCCACAATCATGACTCTGCTCCAGATTAGTTATCACCGATAAGTGGTTGAGATACTAACCCACTTCCGAAATTATCCGAATGATGCAAATAGAAGAGATCAAATACCACCAGGGCATTTTCATGGCCATTGATATTTCCCAACTCATTATTCTATCCTTTGTCAGCCATGACTGCTCCTTAATGCTCAGGACTCAATACCGACTTCCCATGCATAGGAGACGAAAAAATGCCAAAGGGAAGATGGTGGAAATCTGGATATTCTGGCTGGCTCCGATCACGTCGCTGGTCGAGCAGGAGCCACCACGGCCTGACGATGCTGTTTGACCCTTTTGGGGCCCAATGGGGGTCGACACTGGTGGCGGCGAGTGAAGAAATAGAGGGCACCCGAAAAATTGAAACAAAGAGAGGGGCAGCCACGAATTTGAGGATTCCAGCTGTGAGAGGCTACCTCAGTGATCGAGCTTGGCTTGTTAGGTCTGCCTTCCTTTGGGGAAGTTTGACGGCGAAAGGTGGTCGGCATTGTGAACAATACTGAAAGGGGCAGGTTCACCGAAGAACCACTCTACAGAATGCAGGGAATCCTCCAATCGTAGGGATTGGATCGATGCTTGCTCGAACTATTATGGGATGACTTATGGAGGATTGTGGAAGGCTGGCGACGCTACCTGAACCACTGGATGCCAGAAATAGTGCACTTGATTAAGAAAGTCACTAGTTTAAGTCACCACAGCTTTTGGTTTCAATGAGATTTGGCTGGCTCATCTTATCCCACTACATTCGGCTGGCTCATCTTCACCCATGACATTCGGCTGGCTCATCTTCACCCACGATATTTGGCATCGTGCTCTTCTTCCTTTCACATATTTATATATTTTTTTGTACAAAATCAAATACAGGCGTGAAAGAATATTTTCTATTACAACAGAATCTTGCCTTCAACCTTCTAGAAAATTCCACATGCGTGACAAAGAACACCACGATTCAATTTTACACCTTTACAATAGGTGTAAAGAAAACAAAGTTAATAACACAACTTTGAGAATTGGTTTTCATTTTTTGTAACAGATCCCAAGAGGCAGAAGGCCCTAACATTCATCCGTTTGAGCTTCATAGCCTCTTGAAAGTTGGAAATTGCTAAATCATGCTTTCTCTAGTAAATCTCTTTAGAAGAGGACGACAACATTGATGATGGTGGAGTAGGCAACAACAAGCTCATGGGGCGGCCTGCGACACACTTTACACTTAAGAAAGGAAATAAACTCTCTACCCCTTATGTGCTCCCCATCCCTGTTTCCATCACTGAGAAGCTCTCTATCTCTCTCTCTCTTTTAAGTGTTTAGTCTAGTGTTGATGACATGGGTGGATGTTCAAAGCTGGTTGTATGCCCAGGCTTGTGCAAAGGCTCCCATGGATGCCAAGCACCCAAAAAGTGGGCTAAGGAGCTAGTACAAGTGAGCAGGGGGCACTTGTCATTTTCTTAAAGGCTATGCACCATACATGTAACCAGATGTCGTGGGTCTTGATGAAAAAATGCAGCTATAAAATTAAGAAGGCTTATGAAATTGGGGATGATATTAATTAAAATTGGGGATTCAAATTTGGGTTCAGATTTATAAATTTACAATAATGTAGAATAAAATATATTATTTAGATCCGAATCTATAAATTTGGGTTTAGATATCCATTATCTTTTTTTTCCTGGTATCTGATTGGGTGTCTATTTGATGCTGAGTCTGAATCTGAATTTAGTTGGATGTCAATTTTTAATACCGAATATGATCTGATTTTTTATTTGGATATCAAATTTCCCTTTTTTTCATATCTGATTTATCTAAAAAAACTTGATCTGTTATTTGATCTGAATCTGATTCATTGACATCCCTAATAACCTCCTGACCAAAGGCTAATAGAACGATGAACTCCATGGGTCTCCGGAAGCTTGAGGAATTAAATGGAAACAGGGAAATAGAAAATGGTGATGAGAGATATGGGAGATGAAGATCTTAGATGATGTTACACAGCCATTTGTGACACATTATTTCCACCATCAAATGGCAGCATACATCATCACATAAGATTCTACATCTACAGCTCCAAAGGACCCTTACAGAACAGATTGTGGAAGAAACAAGATGATTACTACAGGGAAATGATAAATCAACATGAAGATAATGGAAGGTATAAGAATATGTTGGTTTCTTATGTCTACGTGCTTAAATCAATTATCAAATAGATAAATTGTTTCAACTGGAATCTTTGGTTCTTCATATGATATTTGAAGAGTTATCACCGACTCTCTTGAAAGAGTTGAGAAGATTCAAGAGGCATTGAGCCTAGCAACACTAATTTCTTTTGAATATTTTTTTGCAACAAAATATAGAGTCGATAAATATAAAAGAAAAATTAAAAATGGAATTAAAATTACATGTGCCTTTCAAGTTTCTCTCTTTTTCATGAATTGCATGAATGTTGAGAACCAGGTTTTTGCTATTCGTATGTGGATTCTTTTTCAATACATGATAAAGTAGGTAATCTAGTTATGGTCCTTTCTCTTGTGAGCTCTCTAGTTCCATTGATGTACATGTCTCGCATACAACTTGCTGTTGATTGTGAAACATGAACTTGTAGTGGTTCATCTCTGTCAACCTATTCCAAGGTTTTAAGATCAAGCTACTGATATTGTTTCCAGGAAACAAGTTAAAAATGTGAAGGATGAATTTGTAAGAAAACTGACTTCTTTATTCGATAATGGACATATAATAGTTGAAGATGTATAAAACCTTTTTGTCATGTTAGTTTTACCTTTCTTCTGTTCTGTCTTAGTTATGTACTATATAGTAGTGCAGAACCACTTCTTTATATCTCTCCTCTTCTACCTAATTCTTGAATCCTTATAGTGGATTTTTTTGGGGTACTTGATCTATTTTCACTAAGTGGGGGAAAATTTTGTAACTGTTGAGTGAAAAACCATAAAAAATTAACTACTTTTGCGTCAAAGTCCTAATCTAGTGAACCCACTTTAAGTTATGAGCCTGCACTAAGGTTCAACTTTTATATAGGAGACTGTAGAAATACTTACCAAAAACCTTCAAGTTTTGTTGCAAGGTCACTCTTTATGCATGACATATAGGTAATCTGGAGAGAAGATTGAGTAGGATATAAGGCACTCAAAGTACTTCAGCCCAAGCGAGGTAGTTGAATATGGAATCATAGGCATGGCGTGAGCTGATGACTTTATTTCTTGTATAGAAATGCCAGCTGAAAGGAAAACTCTTATTCAATTTTCTATGGGTACTTTGCAATGAAAGAGGGAGAGAGGATCGCAGTGTTGTTGATAATCTAAGAAAACCCAGCTTATATGACGAAGTTGAATTTTCTTAATTAACTGTAATCGCTTTAACTAATAAATGGATGGCATGTGATGATGGAAATCTTTCCATTCTTGTTAAGAAATGTCAAAGTTAAATTCTCTTTTCTTAATTGTAATCACTTTGACTTTGTAGTTTCTAACACAAGGTAAGCTAGTTATAGATTTTGTTTGTGAAATAACATAGTATGATCTCATTTACTCATATACCATTATACAATAATATCAATTACTCATTGTTATTTAGTACAATAATATCTAACCGTATTAATTTGTACTTTCTGCCATGTTCTGTAGTTGATAGCATGATGGCCTAATTTGAGTGTTATTACTTATTGATATAGCAGTTAAAGAAGTTATGTTTTTGAAACTATAAATATTTATCTGTTCCCGGTGATGGAAAATACACAGCAGAATGCATGCACCATTTGACGCCACATGGTGAACAATGATTGGAAAATGCACAGCTCGAATTTGTTGTCTATGATGCCCATACATTCTTCTGCTAAGCTTTCTTCCATTTCACTGTCCATGAAAAGAAATATATTGGGGATCTACTCATATTCCCAATCTTAGCCTTTCCACATTTTTCACAGTTACCACTTTGTTAGTCTTGTAAATTGTATTCGATGTTTTTCAAATATGATGATTTAGGGAAACCTCTACCAACTTGCATCACATACACTAGTATTGAACTCTTTACCTTCATCAGGATCTTTAGTGTGTTTATTTATTCAAAGTTAATGATTAATTAGTGTTTGTCTCCAATTTGGATCTGCTATTTCTACAGTTGCATTTTGTGTAAAACAGCACTATTTTTTTATGACTTTTACAATTTTCAATATGTAACATGCATGTGCTTCAGATTCTGAGTGGCCTTTCTTCTTTGATCCACAAAATGTTCATGTGAAGAGGGGAGTTCCTATTGTGTATGTTTTTCTTTGTGGCTTTTGTAGCTTTTATATGTTGTATCCAGAAATGGCAAGAGAATTGCTTCGTTTTCACTTATTCATTATTTTTTCATTTTGTATGTGAGATGCTGTAGGTCAGAGGATCATGTTACGGCCAGCAAAGTTTCCTAAAAAAAGAGAGGGATGTTCTGATCACACTCTATCCAAATTGCATTGAATAAAAGAAACAAAACATATTGAGAAAATTAAGATGGATGGTGTACAAAGCTAAATGAATCTTCTTTCTAGGAACACTTACTTTCTTGGGCTGAGTTGTGATGACAATGGGCCAATGGCATCAATTAATAAGCAAACAATTGTCAAAGGGATCAGCAACTTTACGAAGGACTGACAGGTGCCATTTTCTTAGAGATGCATATACATGATTTATAACTTGATGGTGGATGTTTTTGAGATGTTTCAATCTTCACAGCTACATTTGTAAGTTGTAAATAATTTTCTGATGGCATTTCAAGACAACCTTCACAATAAATGACATGTAATTTAACTCGCATATAGCCTAAAAGATGACATTTTCTGTTTCCTTCTGTATTTTTGTTAATCCAAAATCTGATGCATAGAGTGTTCATCTCTCTCTCTCTCTCTCTCTATTTGTTTCAGTAATCTATGTTTTTGTTTGTTGTTATCGATCTAGATTATCTGTTTGAAACCATCCCACTTTCAAATTAGAAAAAACTTGATTACCTGCTATAGAAGCGGCATTTTGTTTTGTTTTCAAAAGAAAAAGGAGAACTATAGCAGTGAAGAAATCACTGCTGTAAGAACTTCTAGCAATGACTTCTACCATTGTCAATAACTCAACTTTTTGTTACCAATGATATTATTGGCAATGACCCTTGGCCTAACAAAAGACTTTTCCCCGTGCTGTAAAGGGCAAGGGCAACCTTAGCTATTCGCTAGGGCAAGAGTATTTGCCAATAAGTTTATTGGCTACTGCATTATGACTATTGCCTATGGTAAAAGCCATTGCCAATAGCATATATTATAGTTGTGGTTATAGACAAGCGGGCTAGTGCCCAACCCTGCTCATGTCTTGTCATGCTCGAGCTATTGTGCTTCATAGGGTCAGTTCAAACTCCACTCAACAAACCAAGACCTAGCTTGTGCTCGACAATGAACCTTGAGCAAAGTATCCTGTAACAGGTATAAAATGGACAGACTCAAGGCTCGTTTAAGCAAGACAGTATTTTTATAGCTAACTACATCATTTTGGGAGGCATCGCAAGGTTAATCTAATGATCAACCTTCAGATGAACATAAGCCGAGACTTCATAGTCTGGCTTGCAGTTACGAGATGAAGGACAGGGCTCAGGGCCACTATCCAACAGAATTAACAACCAAATTGAAGCGCCCAATTTGACATTTTTTTGGAACAATTTGTACCGTTGCAAAAGAAATCTAGCCACATAAAGAACTTTTGGGAAAAGAGGAGGCAGGGCTATAGAAAAATACATCAATGCCTTTTTTGGCCCCTAAAAATAATGCATCAACCTGTTGCACATCATCACAAGCCCAACACTACTCGTCTGCCACCACTCCTTTCCTACCCTTACAATATCTTTCGAGTTTCAGATGACACACAGGAGAAAATCAGGGCTGCCACGGAATGAACACGGCAAAACCAAGGAGGCTTTGAATGGATGGAACAGAGCTTCGTGCTCTTCTTCCTTTCACATATTTATACTCTTTCTGTACATAATCAATTTTTTTACAGGCATAAAAGAATATTTTCTGTTACAACAAAATCATGCCTTCAACCTTCTATAGAATTTAACATGTGTGGCAAGGAATACCATGATTCAATTTTACATCTTCACAATAGGTGTAAAAAAACAAAGTTAATATAACACAGCTTTAAGAATTCGTTTTCATTTTCCATAACAGATTCCAAGAGGCAGAATGCCCCAACGTTCTTTCATTTGAGCTTTATAGCCTCCTGAAGGTTGGAAATTGCTAAGTCATACCTTATCCACTAAATCTCTTGAGAAGACAACGATGACGTTGATGATGGTGCAGTTGGCAACAACAAGCTCATGAGGAGGCCTACGACACACTTTACACTTAAGAGAGGAAATAAACTCTCAACCCCTTCTTCATGTGCTCCCCATCCCTGTTTCCCTCACTGACAAGTTCTATCTCTCACATGTGTTTAGTCTAGTATAGATGACATGGGTGGATGCTCAAAGCAGGTTATATGCCTAGGCTTGTGCCAAGCTCCTGTGGACGCCAAAGAAGGGCAAGAATGGAGCACAAAACGCTAAGGCAAATGAATCAAATTACTCAAAATGTCGACCATTAAACGAATTGGGCACGGTTCTGTTATTCACAGAAGAAAAATAAACCAGCGCAGTCTCAGTCTTCCAAATGAAATAGAAATGTATATATCTTCCTTCTAATTAATGTTTTAATTTTTTCAGTATCGTTGTTGCCAATTTTTTTTGCTAATTCTCTCCTTTCTTTCAGTCCAGTTGTACAAACAACCACAATATCACGGTCTTTCAATTGTTAAAGGTTGTTAATGTCATGTTGTATTTTTATTCAAAAATGTTCGTTCTTTCTTGTCTGGTAATGACTTTGTTTAGAAGAGTACTCTATTCGCTTAAAGAAAACAACTAATAAGAAAATGATCTTCTCCTAATTCATGGTAATTGAAAATATATGAATATGTACTGCCTTTTTCTTTCCAAATAAGCTCAAGCCAATCCTCGACGAACTGCTTGGGCCAAATTCAAGTTCTTAGAACTCGAGCCAAGTTCGAGCTGGCTGGAGTTCGGCTCTACTCAGACTCGAATAAACTAGAAACCCTTTGGCAGCTCCAGCCACAACTATTAGTAAGTAATTCAGCCAGGTCTGATAGACAGCTTCACAGTTTAAGGCATATTTGGTCCAATTCAGACAATCTACCAAAAAAAAAGAAAAAAAGAAAATCCGTAGACATTGGCAAACCCTCAGCAATCATGGGGGTTTGCAATGACATTAGAAAATAAAATCTGTGCTTGTTGCCATAGGTGATAGTCACCACAAGAACACTCATTCTTGCCGATGGTGGATTGTCCATCCAGGCATTCGAAGTGATGATTTTCCATCAACATCTCACTAAGGAAGACGATGCTCACAGAGAAAAAATATATATATATATATATATATATATAGAGAGAGAGAGAGAGATAAATGGAGAGAAATAAGGTACCTGAATGAATGCTTACCCTTAGCAAATACAAAACTCTACAATATACATTGATTTTCTTTTGGCATCTGCCAACCATTCACATCGAAAACACCCTACACATTTTTAAATTGCTGTTCACTGATCACCCACTTTGTGTTCTTTGACGTGGAAGAAAATATGTAGATCTAAATGACCCTGCTACTTCAACGTTCTCTGAGAGAGAGAGAGATCTGACAGGGGGAGAGATTCTAGTCTTTCAAAAAATAAACCTATATCTGAAAGTATGACTATATACCTGCATTCACATTGAAGCCACCCTGCATTTTTTAGTGGTTCTTCATGCATGTTTTAATGGTTATCACTGATGACATCTGTCCAACCATTTTATATATTTTCTTTCAAAATATATCTGTAATTTAATTTTGATTGTTTAGCTTTCTCGGAATGCACATGCATTTAGTTAGTCAGGTTTTAGAAATAATTGCTCAAAACCACTAGTTTCGATGATATGGTTTTGTATATCTGTTGGTTGAACTTTTTTTTTTGGTCCCATGGCATATTCCATCCGTCGACTTTTCTCCCGCGTACCAAGTCAAAAAATTTTAACATATAACTTTTGTGTTTGGATCATTTTCCAAGAGTGTCCTTTTAATT
Organism: Nymphaea colorata; assembly: GCF_008831285.2. Classification (NCBI taxonomy): domain Eukaryota; kingdom Viridiplantae; phylum Streptophyta; class Magnoliopsida; order Nymphaeales; family Nymphaeaceae; genus Nymphaea; species Nymphaea colorata. Next base: position 23,130,359 of record NC_045148.1, read on the forward strand.
TCTGCGTACTCTTAGGTTGTTTGCGTGGCAAAACTCATTTTTTGAGGTAAAAATTGATTCTTCCTTCTAAGACACTGTTTTGTAAGAGTTTAGATGATTAGAGGTTCAAGTTTTATGAAAAATTATTTTTGGAAGAAAATATTTTACTCAAATTAATGAAAAAACAAAAAACTGTTTTGATTCTATATCCAAACACACAAATCTGTTTTGTAAAACTAATTACGAAATAAGTTCTAAAAAACTATTTTTCACAAAACCTTTTTTTTGTAGTGTGCCATTAAAACGCTAACACATCTTAGACTGAACGTACTGAAGTATTTCCACTCTTTCACACAATTATAAAAAGTGGCTCGATTTTTGGCAAAATAGTAAATCACGAGTCAACTCTTGAAAATTAAGAAACGTGCACTCAACTTTTGTGATGAAATTTCAATGAGTTGCTTCTGCATGGAAGTCACTAAAATTATAAGGAATAATTTACACAGTTGACCATTTATTGAAAGTTATCCTTTTTATTTTTCTCTTCCTTTGCAGATAATTTAGATTGAGATGAGTAATTTTGTAAATTATCCCTTTCTTTTAATGGCTGCTGCCGCTACAGCTTCTTAAACCCATTAATACATAAGTCGCTGATTTTTCCATTGGGCCCGTTCAGTGCCACGACAAATTCAATACTTGGGAGACAATGCCCTTGGAGTCCAGGCTTTACCTTTTTCTCTTTAGGAATTTGGACTTCTCCAACACTTGAGCAGAAATGTCGTATGCCCATGCCCACGCTTTTCAGTAGTACTCATGGAAATTGGATTGAAGAGCACTTTCAAGGACCGCCTCACTTTGGTGAGTGGGGAGGTCAGTGCAATAGAGAATCTCAGATCTGATGCGAACAATCAGTCGAAGGACCAGAGCTTAGAGTCGGTGGGCGCACTCACTAACAGTGTACCTTACAACGGCTTAAGCCACTAAGTGTAGGCATTTTCCAGAGGTTGCAGATGATAGTTGTTCCTATTTGACCCGAAGCCAATTGATCTAGCCATGAGCGGGAAGAAGAGAGCTCTAGCAGGCCTTGGAGGACCGAACCCACGTTTGTGGCAAAATACGGGGATGACTTGTAGCTAGGGGTGAAAGGATATAGCTGGTTTTCCGCAAAATCTATTCCAAAAGGGATCTCGGTGCATCACAAAAGACTGGATCAATAAGTAGATTAATATTATATGTCTAAAAGAGAGGTCAACTTAGGGCTGCACAACAAGTTGAGCCAGCTCGAACTTTATTTAATCAAACTCACTCGTTGAAGCTCGACTCGAACTCGACTTGTTTATAAATGAGTTGACCTCGAGTTCAAATGTATACTCGAAATGTTAAACGAGTCGAGTTCGAGTTGTAAATGAAAGAAAAGAGAAACAACAGAGGGAGAAAGTGACAACGCAAGAGGATGAGTATGGGTAAATCTCTTGCAATATTGACTGCAAGAGTATTCCTTGATTTATATAATGTTACAAGGTTACAGCGTGTGATGTAAATATGGAAACATTACAATGTTATGAAGTTTGTAACAAAGGTAAGAATCCAACGTTACATTGGTATCAATATAGCAAGGTGTTAGGTATATAATTTGGAATTCAGAAATTCTTTCCTTGGCTGAGTTGGTGCTCCAACTGATAATCTTTTCTTGCCTTGTTCATCCGTTGCTTTCTCCTTGACATTTGGGTAATCTTTCACAGTAAAAACTCAACTCGGTTTGACTCTACAATGAATATTGAATTATAATAAGAAAAAAAATTGAACAAGTTAAGACTAAACAAGTTAGACAAGTGAAATGAAACAAGACATGTTTAACATAAACAAGTTAAATGAGTCGAGTTTGAGCCCGATGTTGTATCATTGAGTCGAGCTCGAGCTTGTTTTGGAGCTCGAGTCGAGTTCAAGCTCGAGTTTTCTGAGTGAAATCGAGCTTGGGCTGACCCAACTAGACCTTGACTTGACTCATGCATATGCAGCCCTGGGTCCACTACATATTACAAGGAATGAAACCCTATTCTCAGGTTTTGATATGAATCCAAGCCCTGCTCTGCCAAAGCCAAATTGAACTATAAACCAACAAAAAGGAGAAAACTGGAAAATTAGTGGAATTTCAGAAATAGTTGCCTAATACAGCGCGTCCAACTTGTTAATTATATGTGGGTTGATATCAATTAATTTGAAAGTGATTTTTTTTGTGTATTGTAGACTAAGTTAATCAAGATCAGAATATGCCTAACAACAGATCGTAGGCCAAACAGAAAAATATACACCATGTTTGAAAGCCCAAAAAACCGGCTGTGCTTCATGTCCATATTCATTTCAACATGCATGATGGTCGATCGAGCAGAAAATTTCAACAAAGTGTTATGATGCTCCCCAATTTTTTGAAAAATTATGATAACAAATATTAAGAAAAGTCAATTAGCAAATAGTAGAAGTAAAATGTTCTTGCTGTTTTTCGTAATTAAAAGAGAAAACCAAATTTTCTAAGCCTTTAACTCACTAATATTTCATTTGTATTTTTCTAAACAAAATCAATGATCTCTATCTCTCTCTCCCTCCACCCCCCCTTCAAAAAAATAAAATAAAATAAAATTCAATATTAGCTGTTCGTTAATTGGTACACTGTTTGGGATGTCCACTTTACATGAGGATCCACCTTACCAGCAAATGTTGCTGTTGTCTCAAAGATATGCACTATGAGCTAGAATCAACAGATTAATTGGCACCATTTTGGGGATTTTGTTCAGTCTTGTTAGCAACCGATGCCCACCACTTTCATTAACGGCTTTTCAAAATTTTTTTATAAAAAAAACTTAATAACCTCAATATTGATTAATTTTGAATAATTTACTGTGGAAATTTAATATCCTCCTAGGTGTTAATTTCCAATCCTGCTGCAAATTAACTAAGCTAAAAATGCCAAATTGTTTTGCTCAGACAACAAGGAAGAGATGCTTCTATATTTATTCGAACATGTACCGTTGTAGATGCATATTAATTATTACTGTATAGTTTTTATCCTTCCGTAAAGCACCAAATTAATTATACATCCTTAGGAAATTCTAGACATAATTATTGCTCTTTTAATATTATGGCACCATATTATAGTAAAACTAGCTAGGTGATTTAGTGGTTCTTACGTAACAGATTATGTACTTCTCACAATGATAAACAATAGGATATATAGCAAAAAATTAACAAAAAAATTTACAACTATTTTGTCTCAATAGAAATAAACTCAGCAATATTTGATGCGTTTAGAATAAAATTCACATGAAAAGGAGGTGCTTTGGGCGTCACTCTCTATCACTGTAGAACATGGGGAAACAACCTACTCACGAAATGATAAAGGTAGGGGGCTTTCCCCCCATAAAGCTGTTACTGCAACCTGCTCCCCAAATGGAGGTTCTAATTGGGTCTTGTTATATACGCACTGTTTTAACATATTTTATGATAGTTTTTAATTAACTTTTTCTGTATGTTGCATTTTGAGAAAAGTATGACTTTTAATTTCTAATACTGTTCGAGGATTCACAATTCAGTCAACCAAATCGGCGATAAATTTCTGCATCCGAACTGGTTGAAATCACAATTTTAGAATCAATTTTTTTGATGGAGTATAATACCCCGCATAATGTCTAGGAAGGAGAACATAAATTAATTCATGCATTATTGCACCACAAACTAAAGATAAATGACATGTCTATGATAAACATGAAAATAAGTAACCAATACACAGAGAGCTCAAAATTTTGAGACCCGCTTTGTAAGCTTAATTCATTTCCTCCTTTCCTACCCACGTACAGATCCACATTTTACAGGTAGCTCAGTCGTTTTCTAATGCACCACTGTCGTTTAAAACATCCCATATTTCATCCTTTAATTTTATTGATTTTTTCAAAGCTATTTTTTAACGTTGCATTCTTGGATACATGTTCTATGTGAACATCACGTTCTTGTTGCCGTAATGCAAGGCGTATGTATATCTAGATTTGATTGCTGCATTTAAAGATAATTTCATATCTTCAAATGCTATGGATGGAACAAGGTTTTATTTTTTATTTTTTCACAATCCTACTTGGAATGTTGCAATGAGAAGGATAGCACGTAACAAGGAAAAACAAAAAAAATTACATCAAGCAAGCAAAAAGTCATGTGGAACCATCTGTTGGGTGCTTCGAGTAATATTTATTTCAAAAACATTATTGATAAATTAATGTACAATATTGTTTGAGTAATATTTATTTCAAAAACATTATTGTATGAATTAATTCTTCAAACATTTTATACTATTAAGCATCATTGCAAACTATATTGATAACAAACCACTATTATTTAGAAGATACACTAAACAAGTCAACCGAGTCAAATCTTAGAATAAAAGGCATAAAATTCTCATGATTCTAGTCCTTAAAATTCTGGTAGATCATTGACCGGTTTTGGCATAACAAGGCCATCTCAGGAATGCTCCAGCCACATTCCCAGCCCTTTGAATTGCAATCACCTGAAAAGGGAAGAAGGGGATGAGAACTTGGGAAGGTTTCCCAAACAATGCATACTATTGACTGATTGAAGCTTATGTTAAGTAATTTGAAAGTCTTGTCTCACTACTGCATGAAACTGAGAGATTCAATATATGGTTTCAAGAACAAATATGCACACCAAAACATGTAACAACGAAAAGTACAACATTCATGAATATGAGAGAGAGTTTTGTCCACCGCTTCGTGTTTGTAACGAGCGTATGCTGCATGTGGTCCTTTCATGCCCAAATATTGCATATGCATATGCATGAGATAACAAAATGGTATGAAGTAACAAATAAGTAGGAGATAATGTTTATGAGAAAACAAAACATTTATGAGATATGAGATAATGGATGGACCGATGGATATATGAGGTAACACTAAACATATATGAGTTGATGTTTATGAGATAATAAAACATATGCAAGATAATAAAATAATAGATGGATGTATGAGATAATACTAAACATAAATATGAGATAATGCTTTTGAGAAAATAAAATACTTATATGAAAATGAGATAATGGACGGATGTATGAGATAATGATAAACCTAAGTACGAGATAATGTTTATGAAATAAAAAAATATTTGAGATAGTGAGATAACGTTATGAGTAGGACAAGAAAACGAAAAAGCTTTTTTTACTACTTAAAGGAGTATATTCGCCATAACGATATATACATACACTGATCATTTTTATCTTTACCCAATCCTCAAATTTTCTTTTTGTGGTTTTATTTTTTCTCCCTACAAAGAGTTTCTTTTTTTTTATTAATCATTGGCATGTTTTGTCATTATTAAAAAGGCTTATAAAATTGCATACACAGGTAACCAGTTTCTCATGAATGTTAGTATGCATGCATGCAATAGTTATGATCTATATGAAACGATTGCAATTATATTTTAGTTTCGCTTACTAATTAAATGTGGGTATTATGTATGCTGCTATTATGTTTGTCTAAATTTAGTTGGTCCTTTAGAAAATCTAGTAGGGTTTTAGGAGGGGGAATCTCTCCTAGGGTTTTTTTAGGGCTCCTGTCATAGGGTCTTTCATTTCTCTCCTTCCCCTGGCTATGCTTCTAGGAGATGATGCAACAACTGTGAGGAAGCAAGGCCCCCCACCCTGGATGATGATCCCAGAGATGCCGGTGGAGACCGTGAGGTGGTCCTCGATCCAGGGAACCGACAAGGTGGATATGATCGAATTTGTGTGGAGTGAACGGAAGTCGATCCCTTCACAAAGGTTCAACTGCAGATAGGATATGCTCGAACTTGTGTGAAGATACTACATTCCTTCACGTTCTGTCCAATGGTGGAGTTGGAGTGTGGCACTTATGATGATGTCCGATCACAAAGAGTTGAATGAAAAGCACAAATAAGATTTTGCTCAAGATGCAAGACAACGTCTCATTTAATGCAGGACTATAATGTAGTAGAAACTCTCCAACCACATCATCATCCCCGATGGTTCAGGGATGAAAGTATCTCACCATCTGCAAAAGAGGTTACCATAGTAGACAAACTCCTAATGCTTCCAACATCACGGAGTTTCAGCTCAATGCATTGTGCAATAGCATTTACAAGATCATTTTAAATGTCCTGTCAGCTAGAATGGAAAAGATCCTCAATAGAACTGTTAATCAAGATCAAGGACCATTTCTGCCTAATAAACATATTCATGAATAGGTTTGGATGCTACTCGATGGTTAATAGCTTAGCCAACCATAACTGCCAACCAATGCTTCTGAACCTTCATATGTAAAAGGTGTAGGACAAAGTTAAATGAAATTTCATTAGGAAATCCCTACACCACCTTGGTTTTTGTGATAATTGGGTTTCTAAGGTAATGATTTTGAAGAAACAAACACTTATGCTCTCATTATTAAAGGAATAAATTAAGTTTTTCTTTTTTATAGTCGGGGGCTTCATCAGGGAGATCCCCTCTCTTTCTATCTTTTCACAGTTGTTGTTCATTTTTTTTGCGTAGGCACCAATGGTGGGTTCTCAATAGTAAAATCAAAATTGCTAAATTCAGAGGGGTTTAGTCAAATATTATAGTACCTATCATGTAGATGCAATGATTTTTTGTAGGGCTATAAAATAGAATGTGAGAAGTTAGAAATATCCTTAGAGAATTTGAAAGTGAAGCTGGAATGCTCGTGAATAACAAGAAATCTACATTCATCCTGTTTTATGTTAATGAAAGTGGAGTTTAGTTTACTTCCAAGACCCTCGGTTGAGAGTTGACGCTCCCCATGCCTCTCTCTATTCTTGAAGAAAATGAACCCTAAAAGTTTGTGTCTGCTTTGTTGGGAAAGTGGAGAAAAGCAGGATGAAAAAAATAAATCTTCTCTCATACTGTGATATACTATATTTAATTGTTATGTTTTAAATCAGATTGTGAACTACTAGATGATAGTTTTCTGACTGCCCAGGTCTGTTATGGTAATGGTTGAAAGATTGTGCTGTCATTTTCTATAGGCTGACATTAAGAACAAAAAAAAGCACCTCATCAGCTAAAAGACCTATGTTACCCTATAGAGGAAGGCAGTGTTTCGGTTTGAAATTTACATTTTCCTAAACAAAGCACACATGATCTTTTTGCTCTTCTAGACAAGAACAACAAGCTTGTTGTGGGCATTGTTTGTGCGAAACAAATATTTAAAGAATGATAGTACGTTGATGTGTCATGTAAACTCCCAGTGTTCCTCATCATGGAAAAGCATCTTGTGGGGTTGGAATGGCATTAATCATCTGATTCAATGGATGGTGGATAATAGCAAGACCACCCATTTATCGTCAAAGAGTTGGGATTGGGCATAGTAGAATACCTTCTTTATAGTAAAAACTTTATCTTTTGCAACTAGATCCTAGAGGCCTCCATTTATGAGATGAACAGTATTCACAAACAAGAGACTAGTAAAAATTGAACTAACATTGGATTCCATAAGTCATTCAGCATACTAGTTTCCTTTATGACAAGAACGTCTTGATGATGGGAGACAAAGAAGTAGAAAGGGTCCACCACCTAGGCACCTATGAAGTGAATTGTCTTCACAAGGCATTAGACAAAAGTAAACTTATAATGTGAAAGAATGTTGCCTTTTCTAGAGCTAAATGGTGCACCTTTTTTGGCTACAGAGGTATATATAATGACTTATGATAGAACACAAAGAGTTGGCTATGCCTTAGCCAACCAGTGTGTGAACTATGATAGACAAATTGAAACAGTAGATCTTGTCTTCATCCACTATTGATGTGCAAAGAAATGGTGAAGGCACTTGGGCATAAGTTTGATGTAAACATCCAGAATTGAAAAAGTGCCCAAGGGGCAACCCATTGGTGGTGGAAGAGATCTCTAGAGTAAAATGGTCTTAGCTTTTCTAGAATCTTAGTCTACCCATGACCTTTGGGGATATTTAAGAAGTTAAGAAACAAAAGGAACTTGCTAAGGGATGCATGGAGGGGGCTGAACAGGGAGCTGCTCTCTGCTCAGCAGCAGCAGCAACAGACTGCCTTCTCTCGTTCCTTCATGAATGTAGCCCCCAACATTGCGTCGGTGTCTTGGAGCATGAGTCCATGCACCATATCTACTCTCTCATTGCCGAGCCCATCCAGACTGCCTAAGCAACTCACCAGTGTCGCTGTTTCCCATTCTATCAACCATGTGGTGCCCATTAACCGAATCCTACTTATGATGCTATGTATCATCATGTAATAAAATGGGTACATTAATAAATTAAATTCAGAACTCGCTCTCTCTTTATCTCTCTCTCTCTCTCTCCTTCTCTCTCTCTCTCTCTCTCTCTCTCTCTCTCTCTCTCTCTGTCACATGTTTGCACACAGTCATAATTTCCTTATATCTCTACACTCATAAAGCACTTCTTGTGGTCATCTCTAAGGATTTGGAACCATCCTTCTTTAGTCAAGACGTTAAGCATCAATGTTGGTGTGACGTCATGGCTGCTTAATTTAAAGCACAAGAAGAGAATGAAACATGAGATTTGGTGCATACTCCAAAAAACGTAAAACCCATGGGGAATAAGTGGGTTTACTGAATTAAATAGAATTCTAAAGCAAATGCACAGAATGGTCAAAGGCTTTCTTACCTTGTTCCATGAAGTTAAAGAATCCTTCTCCCGTTTGCCGAGCTAAAGCCTTCAGCTGCCGTCTAGACCTTTGTCGCCCTTGTTGCTGGAGGGCTTGCGACCTGCATCCTTGAAGGCCGCTGGCAATAGTTCCAGCTTCTTCTGGAGGTTGATGAGATCGTCTTTGGCATTCAAGATGAGGCTGACCTTTTCTTTCAATAAACTTGTGACGACTTCCAAAATAACAGAAAGAGCGCTTCTGCAAGTATGCCCATTACTAACACCAACCTCCCCTGTTTCTTGGTAGACGGGAAGAGCAGAGGAAAAGAATCAGAAGTGAAGAAATTAGGCAAATTAAGGAAGAGATCAAACTTACAAAAGTGAGCAAGTGGGCATGCGCCCCTCTAATTAGGTCCACCGCTGCCGTGGTGGAGATTACATAAATACAACAAGACTCTCGCTTTATTTTAACTCAGAAAATTAAATTTCTCAAGTTGCTGAGTTTATGAGAGAATAAATCTTTAAGGGTCCATTTGTTTGCTTCCAATCAGAAGGTTATGTTCGCACCCCACTCCCTTTTCAAGAAGGTCGAAATGCGAGTCAGCAAAATTCTTTTAAAATTGGGGTTTTGAGAAAATTTTCAAGAGAAAGGGATCCGCTCGTCGGTACGAGGTCCAACCGTTCCTGCCGCCTTTAACAGGGGTAATTAGACCAAGGACTAAAGATCATTTGGATCATATACGAGTTATTGATGTAAGTCCTATATGCTTATGCATTGAGGTTTTGGATTCAAGAACCGAAATTCATTTTTTTGAATAAATGAATTTGAATATTGGGGGTTTTCAAGTTGGTTTAAAATCTTTTGTTTTGGTGTTATTTGAAACACATAATTCTTGAGGATTTTTGAAGATTTGGAATTGAGTTCTTTGTTGTGAACTCTAGATGATGATGATCATCTTATGATAAAAATTGATTTTGAACTCTTCTTTTGTCAAATCATGTGATTTGTAGAATTCATTCTTTTGAAAGAACATAGGTTCCAAATTGTTAGAAAACATGTTGTTTTTCAAATGCACTTTGGCCAAAAGATTATGAATGCATTGCTTGTGTTTTCTTTTGAAGTTAAGTGAAGTTTACAAATTCTCATTGCAATATGACTTGGTCACTTTTGCAACTTAAATTTGAATCACTTAATTTCTTGAGAAGTGCATGTGGTGCCATTGATTTTGAGTGAAAGTGAATGCATGAAACGAGAATGGAAACTATATGGAACATTCATTCTTCTCTCTCTCATAATCCATCAAGATTCATTCATATGAAACATACATTCTTCACTCCCTCATAATTTCTCAAAGTCCGTATTGCACGTCATACAATCTATACATGAAGATTGATTAAAATGTAGGACTTTCTCTATATGTGCTCATTATATGATTAAGCACATGAATTAGAGATGTAGTCCATAGCTTGAGGCTTGACATAAAATATCAAAATGATGAAAATATATAAATGATGTCAAGTTCAATCTTTGAAACGGATGGGAGACATGGATGACGTCCACTTTTGTCTCAAAATAGCTAAAAACAGACCTTGTGTTGATTTAAATAGCTGAAAATTGTGGACATTGATTCCAATAAGGACTTGTTTCTTAGATAGAAACAATGAATTTTTCAAATCTATTCAAATTCCAGATTTCGTAGTAATGAAATCATCAACTCCTTTGGATGATTCTAGGATGGTTGGTATTTCAAATACGTAAATTTTGATATTCTTAAACCAATTCCTATAAAACATGGTCTGATTTCAACAAACATACATACATCTTACGTATGGGTTTGCTGAAATTAAGTAAAATGAAATGAAAGTAATTTATAATCTTGCACTAGAAAAATCAATAAAAATGGCCAATTTCCTTGAAGACCGGTTTGGAAACATGTTCCAACCTGATTTTAAGGGAGGAATGTAATTTTTGACAAGAAATCGGATGCATATATGTACATATATAACAATGTATACATATACGTACCTTACTTTTCAAAATGAAATTTTATCAAGGGACCGCATGACTCATGAATCATGATGATTCATGGCTGGGTTCTTTTATGTAGGAAGATTGAGAACTTGTTTCAAATCTTCCCTACTACCCTTGATTAATTAAATTGAAAGACATGAATCAAAATGACTGTGAATAAGAAAGAAAATAAAACAATACTCAAGCTTATTCGTCCATCATTTCGCCATGCAAGGTGGATCACATTCATAAAAACGTATCCATCCCTTATAGGCATTTTCATCATACGTGATGTAGCAAAATCACTTTCTCACCGTGGGATTCTCTCATGGTAGGGAGTTCAAAATGGTATTAAGTTGGTTCCTTTGAAAGGGACGTGGCCTTGGGGCCCATTTCGAAATTTGATACTTGGGTTCATATTTAAGAAAACCGACATATGCATGCATTATGCATTAACATGTACATTGAAGCGTAGGTTTCCCTTAGCTGGACATCATTCCCAGCCGTAAGCAAATGAAAATAAACCCTCCCACGAATTGTTGGAATTAAAATAAATCAACAATAACTAAGTAGAAGAGAAGTGAGTTAAGATCACCTACCTTGCGGTCGGTCTTGATGTTGCTTTTCGTCTTCACTTGTTTTCTAACCCAAGCAATCCTAAGCAAGAATCCAACCGTGGATTCAAGCTTAGCAAAGCTAGAATAAGAAATAGCTTGCTTGCTGGAATTTGGAGTGGTAAAGAGGGCTTCTCACCAGAAATCCTAAGTAAGGGTTCACTTAAGCACCCTAACTTAGCAAAATCAAATGGGGAGAAATAGAAGAAAGTGAAGAAGAGAATGGGAGAAAAAGGGGAAGGGGGCTTGGACGAACCTCTCTCTCTTCCTTGGCTTCCCCTCCTAGCTCCTGGCTGCAGCAATTTGATAGAATGCAAAATTTCGTCCTCCCCTTAGTGGCCAAGGGGAGGTTTATATAGAGGAGGAGGTGAGTTCAACCACCTTCTTACTCACCTTGGGAACTTACTTAAGACCTTGGGACTTGTAAAATGAGTTAAATAGACTTTAAAGGCTCTAATTGACCATTTCTCAGCCATTTTCCACGAGCTAGGTGGGCTGGGCTAGGTTTGGTCAACTTGGGTTCAGACCTAGGTGACCATTTTGACCAAAAGTTTGGACGAAAATGCCTTACACAGGGTTTTGCCCTTATTTTATACTATTTATTTTTTTTTGTTTGAAATCGAGCTTATAAGGTTAAACCTAGTTACTAAGCTCCAAATGCCATTGAATTAATGATAATTAAATTAAATTTTAATAAAATTTAAAAAATTTTATCAAATTTGGTTCGAAAAGGTATTTTCTTCCAAAACTTGATTGAAAATGGATTTCAACTGAATCAAACTTTCACTGAGAAATTCAATTTAAATT